>NC_056748.1:741941064-741957076 GCF_019279795.1 Protopterus annectens
GTTACATTAGTTTCAAACTACATTTGAGCAGTTTGACTGTCTTTCGGCTTTTCCCGGTTAGGGGTCGCCACAGCGGAACTCCGGTCCGCTAATGATTGGCAGTAGATTTTTATGTGCTGGCTTGCCGGGCCTAACGCACAACCTTCAATGAAAGAACGCCCATTCACGCATGTCGACACACAGAAGACGCTCTAACTGAGACACGAACGTGCAACGTCTAACTAGTTTGCTTTTAAACTGTTTGTGACAAACAGAATTGCTAAGTTCTGTCAATCACTTGTCCTGTAAGTGTGTGCATACGTGTTTGTGAGCATATACAAACACGTATAGACAGACATATACAGAAGAATCAGAAAATACCAATGTGAAGAATGGCAGTCAAGATTCTTGAAGGCCACCTATCATTGACAGTTTTCTCGACAGGAAAAAAATCTAGTTGCCTGTTTATTAATATCAGTCTTTTTGTAAACTGGAGTACAAATGAACAAAGCACTGAGTCTGGCATCACAGGTTTTCATTTTTTTTAATGCAGTGCACTCTAAACAGGTCTTAAAACATAACACTGCTGTCTTGGCAGTGACAGTAATTTTAAGATGCAATATCAAATATGCACTGTCACTTTTTGTAGTGATCTTGGATTACTGACTCGTACACAAGGCCCTGATAAAGCACACGCAACACATTTTTATTTGGTTCCTATTCTTAAGAGTTGGTGGCAACTTTATTGGAAGAATTTCCATAAAAATTAAAATCAGTATATGCAGTGGAGAAATGAAAGATGCTTCTTAACATGGAACATTTCTTTAATTTGCTCTTCCAGCATTACCATGCAGTGTTAACATGCTACATGTACCACCATTTATTTCGTAGATTAGAAAGGAGATGAACAATGCTACATCCGAAAGGAAAATAGTTTTAGTGCCATTTTTGTCTTTTGGGCACACATTCAGTTTCTAAACATCCGACTGCTTACATCTACTCTACATACTTTGAACAGCATCTGGTTTGAGCTTTCAACTGCCATTTGTAAAAGATGCATACCATGACAGATTCATTCTCCATCTATAGTGACAAGAGGACACACTTTCTTTGGTGGGGCTGGCACTCCATCACAAAAATAATGCTGTACTGAAAAGATACCACTGTTTCTTAGAAATGTGGTGGCAGAGCTCTCCATGTCTGGTTTATTGTTCCACAGAAATTTACAGTTCCTGTGGTAAGAGATGTTTGAGGTTGGATCTGCATCTACTAGTTAACACAACATATCACAAACCAAGCAAAAGAACCCAAAAGGTATCACATTCTCCTGAAGAGTCGGTATTCCCTTGGGCTGTTTATGCCATGTTTCACTGCTCTGTCCATGACTGTAGGCAGAGACAAATGTGTTTTGCTATGCTACAGCCACAGAACTAGACCCTGCACAGGTAATAAACTTTCACAATACAGCCTTCAGTGCTAGACAGTCTTGTGAACCTTCCCACAACTTGTATGACTTTATACTAAACTGAGACCAATTTATTGGCAAATACTACATGAACCCAAGCCTGACTTTGTTCAGGACAAAGTGACAATTTATAGACAATATTCCCTCCATGTGTAGACTGCATATTTTTTGAGAGAACAAGTAGAACTAGATTTATTTATTGCAATCTGATGATTACATGAAAAAGTCTTTATTGCTGCTGAAACAGAAGAATTTATTTGCACAAAAAAAAGATGTCTGGCAATAAGATAGTAAAACAGGAGGTTAAATTAGTTTTTATCATATCACGGAAACAGCTCAATAGCAGTAGGCTTGTGGAGCAGGAGTTCAGAAGCTGTTGTTTCTTAACTATATCAGACAAGAATAATGTGCCATGCAACAGATATATCCACAAAGAAAACAATATGAATGAGATAAGATTACGTTTTCAGTGATCAACAGGAAACTTTTGTCTCACTCAGAAAAACAGTTACATTATGTAAGTAAACTTACTAAACATTATACGTTGTAATAATCACTGCTGCAATGACTGTGACCAAATGGGTACATCCTGCTAAGGATATAATAGCCAGACAGTTTCCAAAGCTTCAGGGCTAGTTCCACGCACCCACACAGTTAGGCACCTTGAACTCTGCTTTAACTCGGCAGACTAAAGACAGGCTTGAGGCACCAAGCCCTTCAGAGCTTTCACATCAACAGAGTGATACAGGGGATGTTAATGTTGTGACCATACACATTTTAGGAGCCACTGGATTTTTTCTCATGTGGAGTCTTGCAGAGGAAGTATGACAGTCAGAGTCATGAGACCCAAAACACATAGATGTAGTATTGAGTCCAAAAACTCTGGAAAAGATCAAGATACAGAACTACTTTTTTCCAGTAGAAGAAAAACTCTTTGAACTTAAATATCTAGGAAACATCCCAGGAAAACAATCCTGTGAGGAGGAGTAAAACAAGACTTTCTGTTTTCTCCTGGAACCACACAGTGTGTGTGTGTGTGTGTGTGTGTGTGTGTGTCTAGGAGATTTCTCACCAAGGTGAGAGATTCCTAATATTTTGAAAAAGACTCTGCAAGGGTAAGTTGTTGTTTGTCTTTCGGCTTTTTCCCGGAAAGAGGTCGCCACAGCGGAACTCCGGTCCACTAACGATTGGCAGTAGATTTTTACGAAACACCGAGGTGCCAGCTCGATGCCCAACCTTCAATTAAGGCATGCCCCTTTACGCACGAATGTCTTTTGAACGCTACCCAACTGCGGGGAGGACATGCAGACTCCACACAGAAGGCACTCCCATGCCAAACCGAGAATCGAATGGGAGAACCTCTTGTTGTAAGTTGTCTAAATATGGAAAATGTGAACACACTGCGGTCTGCAATAGGCTACTACAGGAGCTGAACACTTTGTGAATACCTTCAAACCACAACAGCTCACAGCTCCAAATCAAGTGAGACAAAAGGAGTTGCAAATAAATGCCAAACTTTATTGGTAACGTTTAAGTGCTTTCTTCTCCTTCAAGAGACTTCATCAGAACCAGTTGCAGAACCAGTTATTTGCAACTCCTTTTGTCTCACCCGATTTGGAGCTGTGAGCTGTTGTGGTTTGAAGGTTCTGAAGTTTCAATTTGTGGTGGTGTTACTTTGTGAATACCCTTGGAGCAGTAGATAGATCAAAGGGTAAAGCAGAGAGCATCTTTTAAATCTAATGTCATCAGAAAACTGAAATGTGGGCTGAGAGGTAAAACACTGTAAAGGGATAACATTCTGTACTTGAGCACTATCACAAAAATATTTAGAAAATAAGTTCCAGTAGTAATCCCCATGAATTTTCTTTTTTTAGCACTCCAAACATTCTTAAATAAAACCTGTCTACTAGCTGAGGAAGAGACACCACTTCTAACACCCCTCCCCTCAAGACCATGGATGCTGAAGGAAAGGATAAAAAGAGGGGCTTGCTCTGGCAAAGACTCCCAACTACCATCTATAACCTTGATGGATTATTTTCAAAACCTATCTGTCTGAAACAATCTATTGCCAAAAATAAAGACAGGTTCAGACTTTCTGGAAGAATTAAGGGTTTGCCAGGGTAGGACAGGAGTCTAGTAGATAGTCATTTAGACTTAAAAGACTGTCCTTTGTGTTTTGGAAGGAGCGCTCCTCCTTTACTTTTACAATCTACCTGACATTACATTTTAAACATTTGCTTACCAGCAGCAAGCTGCATTTTGTTTATTGTGCTTTTTGAAAAAGGTTGTAGTGATAGCATTATAAACACCTTGGTAAATTTGAAGGAAAGTTGAAAAATCTGGGAAGTTCCTTGAATAAGCTTAACCTTCTTCACACTGCAGCAGATTGTCCAAAAAAAAAGGAATACCTCTCTCTAAAGGAAAATTCAAAATTTAACATCTCTGGAAGGTCCCAAGTACATAACCAAGCAAATCTACTCATAACAGTTCCAGTGGCGGCAGCCCTAAACGTGGCATCAGCAGAATCATAAGCACACTTCAAACAGTGGGTAGCTACATGAGACACAGAGCAATTAAATTGCACAAAAGTCTTTTCTTCAGAAGAGAACACAAATGCCATAATATGCATCGTGTTCTCAAAAGAAGCATGTGTAAACTTTAACATATGAGCTTGAAAGTTGAGAATTCTAAAAACAAGTGTTGCAGGAGAATACACTTCATCTGTCAAAAGCTTTCCAATCCTAGTCAGGAGGATAGGAATTGTATTAACAAAGAAGTTACATACTCACCATAACCTTCCATCTGTGTTGTCCATTTTCCTTCTTCCTCAACTAATGGGTGCGGATCCGACCCCTTGGATTCAACTTGGCCATTGCTAAAGCTTGTAGCAACCAAAAACTCTCGAGCTTCTCCCTTACCCATACTGCACCAACCCCAAGTATCTCAGATCTTGTTTGTTGATTTTTACTAGAAAGAAGTATTTGCAGTCCATAGGAAGAAAGGGGAGTGAATGATTCACATGTAGTCAAATAAGGAGCTCAGTATAAATGACAGTGATGTCCTCTAGCCACTTGTTCTTCCAGAAGTTTTGAAAGGATGGGGGTTGGTCGGTGGAGAGTTGAGGAAGAATGAAAATGGACAACAATAGATGGAATGGAATGGCGCATACATAACTTCTTTATCTGATGTCGATTTTCATTCTATCCTCAACTAATGGGACAGAGTACCCAGCTACCTAAGATCCCGGGTGGACTCGAGGAAGGATATTTCTGAGCACCACTTAACCAAATGAGGCTCTACCTCTGGAGACCAGATCCAATTTGTAATGAGTGACAAAGGTCTGGGGAGTAGCCGAAGTTGCTGCTGCACATACATCATCCATGAACACTCTAGATTGGAAAAATGAGGAAGTTACCATGGATCTAGCTGAATGAGCCCATAACAGTTTTGGTAAGGTAATACCCAAATTGCTATAAATAAATGAAATACAGTCAGCCAGCCATCTGGCTAAAGTAACACTGGCAACTGGCTTTCTCAATTTAACTTCTGCTAATGAAACAATTGGTCAGTTTTTCTGATACCTTTTGTTCTACGTAGGTAAAAATATAATAGTCTGCGAATATCTAATAAATGTAACATGCATTCACCTTTGTTAGCAAATTTAGGAAAGAATACTGGCAAATATGGAGGTTTTGAAGATGAGGCTTGAATCTCTGAAATTCGTCTAGCAGAAGTAATGGCTACTAGAAATACCGTCTTCCAAGAAACATATTTAAAATCACACACAGCTGCTGGTTCGAAGGAGGAATGAGTAAGTACCTGTAATACAGATTCAGGACACATGGGGGAGTAGGGTCTTTAAAAAGAGGTCTTAAAAGAAGAGTGCCTTGCAAAAAGGCTTTGCAGAGCTTATGAGAGGCAACAGCGGAACCATCCATCAAATTCAATGTGAAAATTTGATATTGCTGCTAACTGAATCTTAACTGTAAAGGAACGATCTCCATCTTTAAAAAAGTAGAGCCAAAAATTAAGGATGTTGTGTAAAGGAGCTGAAAAAGGATCAACATTATTTTTATATGCCCAGTAAACAAACCTTCTCCATTTACTGGAATAGAGCTTACATGTAGAAGATTTATGGGGAGATAACAGTATATGTCGGACAGAGGAAGACAGCATAGGTTGTCTGGCTACTATTGGAATTGGAGAAGCCAGGCTGTCACAGCCTTACGTTTGATATGTCTGAATATCATGCCTGTGGGTTGAGACAGGTCTGGAGTTGGATCCAGAACCCAAGGTTGGTGAGGTAAGTGAGGCCAAAGGAAAAAGAACCAAACTCTGTCGAGGCAAGTAAGGTGCAATGAGGATGACTTTGCTCTTCAATAAGGCAGCCTTTTGTAGGAATTTTGGAATTAGTAGGATTGGGGGGGTAAGACATATAGTGGACTAGGGGGCCAATCATTAAGTAGAGCATTCCTCGGTGATTGCCCCTGTGGGGGGATTAGATCAAAGTAGCTGCTGCATTTGTTGTTTAGGGGAGTAGCAAAAAGATTGCTGCAAAGCTGGCCCCACTGACGAAAAATCATTTTTGACACATTTTTGTTGAGAGACCACTCATGAGGTAGAAGAATGCACCTGCTCAGCTTGTCTGCTATCACATTGGACTTCCCCGGAATGCATGTTGCTATGAGATAGCGGTTGGATAAGATCACCCACTGCCACAGTCTGAGCACTTCTTGACATAAGGGGTAAGCTCTGTTCCCTCCTTGTTTGCTGATGTACCAAACTAATGACATATTGTTCATTTGAACTGCAATTGTCCCTGAAGGGAGAGCATCCTGAAGGGCCTGCAATGCTAAAAGCACTGCTCTCATTTTTAGTACACTGATATGTAAGTTGGCCTCTTCACAGGACCAAGTACCTTGGCCAGTTTTCCCCAGAAAATGCCCTTGCCCCACCACATCAGGGAAGAATCCATGGTCACTACGGCCTTGGGCTGAGAAGGAATGAATGGACACAGCCTTGTAGAACTTGATCTGACTGAATCCACTACCTGAGATCTCTCTTGCATTTGTGAGTGATTCAAATCTAAGTAGACATGGGCTGGTAAAACACTGACCACTGCGTGGCTAGCACCTGCTAAAGAATCCTCATGTAAAATCCGGCTAAAGGTATTAGTGTTATTGCTGTTGACATTGACCCCAGACCCTGAAGGACCAAGCGGGCTGAAATCTTGGTACTGCAGATTATTTTTCTGACCTGTGATCTTGTGATCTGAACTCTTCAGAAAGGCATTGAAGCTATGGTTGAGTTTGTGCTGAGTAGCGCTCCTCTGAATTTCAAAGAGAGTTGGATCCAGATGAGACTTTTCATAGTTTATGGTTATCCCCTGGACAGGATATGTCTGGAGAACCTGAACGCTTGCCCTTATTAATCGATGTCTGGTTGGAGTGGTAATGAGCCAGTCATATAGATATGTAAATGCTCGGAATCCATGCAGTCTCAAGTGAGCTGCTTTAACTGCCATACATTTGATGAACACCCTGGGGGGGTGTAGAGAGACAAAAGAGCAGAACTCTGAATTGGTAATGACTGATTCCCAGCCAGAAGCCCAAGTTCCTTTGGGATCATTTGTTCACTTTTATGTGACAGTACACATCCTGAAGATCTATACAGCACATCCAGTCAACCTTGCCCAGAAATGGGATAACAGACTGAACCATGACCATCAGAAACTTGGTGCATCAAACTGATTGTTTAAGTTGCTGAGATCACCTACCAGCCTTCGCCGACAGTCTTCCATCTCCACTGCATAAACAACACCACTACATCCAAACCAGCAACCTCTCCTCTTTCAACCCTCTTAACTTTCTCCGAATGCTTAAAGCATACTGACTGGTCCCCTCTACAAACCCTTCCTCAAGATGATTCTGTTTCCTACTTTAACCACTCATTCCTAATCATTCATAATCAAGCCCCCCCCCCCCAAACCAAATGCATCAAAACCAATCCCTGCCCATGGTTATCAAATGATACTAAACTAGCCTTGCACCAAAGGGACAAAAATGGAAACAATATCAAAAACATAAAAACACCCTCCTAGAGTATAAGCAACTAAGAAACTCGGCAAAAACACTAATTAAAGAGCACAAAGCTCACTACTCCAAATTCCAGTCCTTGCACTCAACAAATCCCCCAAACTTCTGAGACTCCATCTCATCCATGCTGCATCCTGGCAACAAAGAAAACCCCTGCCCAGACCCCAACCTCTCCAACCTTGAAACAGCCAGCCAGTTCAACTCATTCTTCATAGACTGCATAGCTAAACTATCAGCCTCCTTCCCACCCCCTCTTCTCCACCACCACCCCAATCATCAACCTTCCTCCACATCCGTTTGCCTCAAGTTCATCCCCACAAGCACTATAAGAAGACTTCTCATCAAACTCAAACCCTGACGCAATGCACCCGATAACCTTCCATCCACCTTCCTCAATCTGCAGACAGCATTGCCTATCCCACCTCTATTCTTATAAATAGATCCATACAAGAATCATACGTCCCTTCTATCTGGTGCCATTCTTACATCAGCCCCCTCCACAAAAGTGGCAAAAATACTGATACCACCAACTTCAGGCCTACTGCCATCCTTTCCCCTATTTCTAAAATACTAGAGAAAACAATACAAGCACAACTCATGGCACACCTAACACTAAACAATCTCCTCTCCCCTACCCAACACAGCTTCCGCCCTGGTCACAGCACCATGATGACTGCCCTTCTTTCCTTTCTTGAAACCATAAACTTCGAATGCGACTCAGGCAAGTTTGTATCCACACTATTCCTAGATCTATTAAAGGCCTTTGACACCATGTCACACACCCTACTTGTATCCCAACTCTCCACCCTACACCTATTTCCCATCACCATCACCTGGTTTTCCAGCTACTTGTCCAACCCTCAGCAACTTGTCCAATGGAAAACTTCAACCTCCCCCTTCCTTCCTACACCCACAGGTGCCCCACAAGGTTCTGTTCTAGGCCCTCTTCTCTTCAACTTATTCATTAACAACTTTCACCAATCCATACAAGACTCATTTATCATCCAATATGCAGATGACTCACCAATCTGCTCAACCATCTCCCCCTCTGAGCTCCTAGCAAAAACCCAATTGGCCTTCTCCAAAACAGAAATCTGGATGCAGTCTAACCATCTGCTAACCCATCTGGCACTAAATGCAAATAAAACCAAACTAATGTTTTTCCCCTACCAAAACCTCAATTGACAAATCCACATTCAACACACAGAGCTAAAACACTCCCCCTTTGAAATGGTTCCCAACACCAAGCTTCTTGGCATCACTATTGATGAACTAAAATTTGACACCGACATCCGCTCCTCAATCAAGAAAACCCACCAAAAGTTAGGTCTCCTCTACATGCACAACCACTTCCTAAGCATCTCTACCCATCAAACTCTTGCATCCACCTTCCTACTTCCCTCCCTTATGCCCCTCTTTTCACCAATCTCCATCTTGGCCTTCGGTCCAAACTTGAATCCTGCTACCACAAGATCTCCAAATTTGCAACCCATCCCATCACTGGCACTCCCTTCTCACTCTCAACTGACTTGAACTACCAAACTACCTCAGTTACCTACAACTCACCATTACCCACAAGCTCATCTTTAAGACTACCAAATGCCCAGCTCTCGCTACTCCCTTAAAACCTTACATTCCCAACCGCTCACTCAGCTCCAGAAACCAAAATCTCCTTCAGGCCCATAAACCTGCATGACCTTCTGGCCATCTACTGCTGTCCCACTCCTTGACTATACAATGAGACTCTTATCCCCACACACCTACGCAATCTACCTAACCATACAAATTTCAAATCTCGGCTACTCTCTCATCTTTCTTCCAAATGGGAATTCCCTTGCCACGCTACAACATAATCCTTCCCCCCATTTCACCTTGCACTGAGTCATCCAACTACCTCTACTATTACTTCATCCCACCCAAAACAATCCCTCCCCTACCAAAAACAATTTTTTTCCTCTAATCTATTGTACTATACTCTTTAATCTCAAATGTACTATTACCCTCCCCATGCATAATATTTTCCTAACCTACTAATGGCTAGTAGCTATTTATTTTGAAATGTTAAACCTACAATTTAGTTTATAACAAAAATATTCACTTTATGTAAACGCTGAAATTTCTGTATTGAATTAAGTCTTTTCATTTTTGTAACACTTTCACAAGCCAATTGCAAATATCATGGAGCTTATCTGTAAATGTTTAATTAGCTGTATGAACTATGTCCTTTTGTAACATGTGACATTTAACTTGCAATTATTGTGGAGCTTTTCTCCCCGGCCCTCCACTGAAAACGGGCTCTTCTTGGCCCAGTGGACTATCCCGGTCATCAAACTTAAATAAAAAAAAAATAAACTCCAGAACTGATTTCCAGTCCCCTGTTTTCTTTGGCACTAAAAAGATCTTGAGTAAGTTCTGGATTCTATATGGTCTGATGGTACATTTTGGATGACGTTTTTTCTAGCAGCTTTTGAACCTGAATTGCTGCTTGTTCCATCTGACTGGATGGAACATTGGGAATTTTTCTTGAAAATGGAGAAGGAAGAGAAAAGGGTATTGTATATCCTCTGAAAATAAACCTTTGCACCCAAGTATCTGTTATTTCTAGCCAGGCTCTTTGGTGCAGGGATAGTTGACCCCTGACTGCCCCCAGAGTAAGGTAATCAAAGCCTCCTTTCAGGAGCACTGGAAGTGTCTGTCAAAGAAAATCTCTGAACCCCCGGTTCTGCAGGCCAGCTCTGCCACTGGGGCAGTGTCTGCCATTATAGTTCCCTCCTCAACCCATGGGGAAGTTCCTCGATGTGTGCCCTAGAAAGGTCCCTGGGATTTCTTGAACCACATCTTTTGACCTCCTTGTTGATTCCTACAAAAGAATCTTTGTGGGTTCAAAACACGTACACCAATGGCAGACAGGGTCTTTCTATCCTTCTCACAACCTGGATAATGTGTCCTTCACTTTGGGGCCAAAGAAAGATGCGCTGTCAAAAGAAGCATTGACAAAGGCAAAGGGCTCCACAAAATCACATAAGCACATCCAGGCCATGCTTCCTCATGGAAATGGCTGAACCGTCTGTCCTTGAGGTTCCTTCAGCGACACGTGAAATGAACCTCATGGAAGAATTGGAAACAAATTGCAAGGTAGTCAACAGAGAAGTCACAGACAATTGTAATTCTTCAGAAACAGATTCTGAAAAGGTATTTGAGAGATCCTTAATCAAATCCCTCTGTAACCTTGTGAAATTTGCCAAATAATTCAGAAACCTTAAAGCAAAGGTCATTGAAGCATAGACACACTTCCCAAACCTGTCCATCCCCCACAACTTCCTGTTGGAGGGATGAACAGTGGAACACTCCTCGACAAGTTCCTTTTTAGTGGCCACCACCACGACCATGACATCAATAGGCACTCCTGCTCCTCAAAACTGTTTGTCTACCAGTGGTGCCAGAATTTTGTCTGGTCTCCAAGGTATAGGTTCAGTAGTGTTGGGATCCTTCCATGGCTGCCAAGAGATCAACTCAATTAACTCAATGGCAGGCAAAGTCACCCAGGAGGTAGACAGGCCCGTACCGAAAGCCTCCAGAAATACAGACTCCTTGGATGAAGGGTTGCAGGGCATCCAGACACTTATCTCATTAAGGATTTCAAGGATGCCTCTAAATGAGACATCTTCACGAGGTGACAGTGGGAACCCTTCACTTTCACTGAATTCCATATCTTCTGTAAAAGACTCCTCTGGGAATCCAAGTGCTTCCTCCTACACAACTTCTTCGTAGAGACCTCCTCAGTGGGATGCTCTGGGAAGGTATCAGAAGAAGTTGGGATACCATGTTGGAAATACTGGAGTTTTCATACTGGCTGTCCCTTTGGAAAAATGTGAGGAGACTCGGGTTCAGAGACATCAAGGCTGCAGACTGAAGATCCAAATGGGTAGGATCCATCTGTGCTGCTAAGGCAGACAATGCTCTCTCCATAGCTAGAAAGGCAGACTGCCCTAAAGAGCGGGAAGACCTCAGATCTGAAAAGGCAAGTCTCCGAGGTAGAAGCAGGAGCCAAGCTAAGCCATGCCAAGGCTCCAAGGTGCAGAGACAGCTCCGACTTCAGAGTCAACTCCAACACCTTGGATCTGACAGGGAAGCCTTGGCTTCGACAGCTCTCCAGATCCTACTGAACCCGAGTGCTCAAAGCGAACTTTGGGTCTGAGGATAAAGTTATCCTCAGATCTGAGGCAGACAAAGCCAGACGGCTCTGATTCAAGGACTGTGAGACAGCAGAGAGAGTCAGGGAAGGAACTGGGAAAGGGGGTGTGGTAGAAGAGAGGCCCTCCTGACCCAAAGAGTAAGGAGTTGGTAAGGCACCCATCTGATTCTGTGCCAAGAGAAGTTTTTGCACCATTCTGTCCACCTCTTCTTCTGTTAAACTCCTGGAAGAGTGACTGAAAATTAGAGAGAGAGAGAGACCTGGGTATCTCTAAAAAGGGTGAGGGGACGCTGGAGGACACTGAGTCACACAGAAGGTGAGTATATGGTCCCTGGTAGGTAAATAATACTGGACGGAGTGGTTGAATCGGGTAACTTTTTTATTGGATCCAAAGTCGTCAGCTCTGATGATTTTCTTTCTGCTTATGATCCAATGTTGGGGGAGGATCAGATAATTTTTCTCTTTTTCTTTTTAAAATCTGAAGTTGAGGTCTGATCAGAATGAGGTCCCTTTTTGGAATGCTCTGAGGCCCTAGAAGAAAAATTAGATGGACCTGGAAAAGTACATTTGGACTCTTAAGAATTGGCTCCAAATAACCCTCTCTGAATGCGGAAGGAAGTAAACCTTTCAGCATCAATTTATTATTCCTTTCAACAAGGGGCCTGGGATTAAATCCAAGGTAAATAGAGCAGTCTTCCTGTAACTGAAGAGTCCCAAGATAACACACACACAGTGTGAGCATCGGATACAGGAATCTTGTGCCCACACTTGATACAGTTTTTGAACCCTGCTGGGCCTTTATCTGCCACAGCGACAAATACACACCATCAACAAGAAAACAGTAAAGAAAGAAAACATTTTTTAAAACTTTTTTTAAAATGAGAAAAAAAATAGAAGCTGCACTGTGTGCAGAAACTAGAAAGAAATGCTAACAATAGTATTTAAGGTACAGAAATGAGGAAAAATAAAGGGAGATAATATATAAATGCAAGCGAAAAGATAAGGGATAGTAAAAACATGAAAATAGAGAGCTTTTAACTGGAAAGAAATGCAAATTCACAAAATGGCTCAAGACTAATGGTCACCATGTCTTTCCGTAAAGCAGCAAAGGAGATCTGAGGTACTAGAGGTTGGTGCATTATGGGTAGGGGAGAAGCTTGAGAGTTTTTGGTTGCCATGACCTTTAGAGATGGCCGAGTCAGATCATACGGGTCGGATCCGAATAGACAACCTGAGGATAGAATGAAAACTGTGAGCATCAGAACTGAAGTTTAGCAGCAGATAAGTTTACTGAAGCAACAGATGCTTGGTCTGATCTGGGATGAGCATATAAAATTTTCTGAGATAGAAAAACTTTGTCAATCTACCTGCTTTCTCAGGGCAGCAGGCTGTCTCTCAGGCAGTTATCAGACTGCAATAAAAACTTTCTCTAATGCTAGAAGAAAAGGAGGAATTTGGAGTAGATTCAAAAAAATCCAGTTACAATAAATCATATTTCTTTAGGGAATGTGGAATACCACTATGTTCCCAATAAAACTAATGATTCATTCTGTAAATAGTTTCAGAAAACAAGAATCTTTCAGACAGATAAGCAGAAGACATACTCTACGCAGAATCTGAAACGGAAATCTGATGAGATAAAATCGAATCTGTCCAACACAATCTTTTGCACTTCACATTCATGACCCTCTTCAAAAAAATGAAAAATGCTTTTTTTTGTCTTACCAGAAACAAAACAAATGGAAGGGTCAAGAGCCTGAACTAAACCTTGAGCTTGTGATACGAATGTGATACGAAAGAGGGGTACATTGAGTGAGTGTGATTATTTGACTGTTGCCTCACTATACCTCGACATTCTCTTTATTAAGTAATGCTATACTCGAAGTGTCAGCGGGCATGAATGCTTAAATTTTAAGAACTTCCATCTAGCCAGGAATTACCCAGCTACATTTACTGATTCTATTTTCAAGGATGTTTATGACTGTAGAAAGGATAAATTTCCTCCTATCATTACACATGCTTTTGTCTCACATATTCAAGCACAGTCTTCCGATGTTCATTCACATTGTTTTCCTACCAATCGTATGAATGACTTAGTCTCAGCCCCCACCCAGGTGCCTCCTATCATTTGTTGGTTCATTCACACATCCTTGTTCCTTCACAAAGTACTGTTAATGCAACAGCTGATTCGGGGAATTCTCCGCTTACGTCCAAATTGCCAATACCCTCCAGCCAGCCCCTTTTTTCTACCACTAGGTATTCAACTATTTATGAGCCTTCTATTAGCTCGGATATTGCTTCCACGACTGTACATGATCTAACTACACATTCACAATTGCCTAATAAAAAATGGGCTACTAGTTTTCCTGTTCTTATTAGTAGGGATGCTCAACTTATTAAACACATTATTTTTAACACCTGGGACATTCTCACTAGTAGCCAAAAGGTCGTTAATACATTATGAGATTCACCGATTTTTTTTCTTACAAAAAAAACTAGATCACTTAGATTTTGTTTTGAGAAGAGAGATTCCCGTTTTTTCACTGTCCCAGCTGACACTAGTGATGACACTAAGGGTATGTTTAAATGCAGAACATGTGTAGCTTGTTCTTGTATCTCTGAAGGCAGCTCTTTCAAGTTTAAAAATAATGATTTCATTGTGTCTTTAACAAACATTTTAATTGTAAATCAAAATTTGTGGTTTACACTGCCTACTGTGTTACATGCCCACTATGTTACATGCCCTTCCTTTTATATATGCAAGACTACCAGGATGCTATCTACACAAACTAAGGAACACTGTGCAGCCATTCGGAATGGGGACCTCCGTAATGCTTTAGCAAAGCACAGTGTGATTTGCACTAATTTTAAACATTTTAAGTTTAATGTTTTGGAGAAACTTGAACAGTTCTTTGGTGATGTTAATACTTGCCTGAAGTGAGGGAATTGTTGTGGCAATTAAGACTTAGAGTGGATACCCCCCCAGGACTCAATGAGACTCTGAAAATTAAATGTGTTTTAAAATGGCACTGCAGACTGCTATTAACAGTTCATTAGTTCATTTTACTGTCTTCTTTTAATACCAAAACATAGTTTCCATGGTTAAGTGAGTAAATAAGGGTTGAGGTTGGTCTCCGTCATATTTATGCTATATGTTTTTATTACCATTGCACCCCATTGGTTCCTTTTAAATGGAGCACTACCTGTTTGATACACAGTTCGATGTACTGTACTATTAACTGTTATGATGTTTCTGATCACTTATTAAACAGACGAAAGAGCTTAGAATTGGCTCCGGTCCATTTTTTGATTTGGCGTTTTTTTTTTGCCTCAAAAATGCTTGAAGTTTTTAGTAATATATGCGACTGTGTATATATTTATATATATATATATATATATATATATATATATATATATATATATATATATATATATATGTGTGTGTGTGTGTGTGTGTGTATATATGTGTAAAGCACATTTAATGTTAACACATTCGTTTAAACCTGGAAATATCTCAGAATTCAGCAGCAATTGCCATTTTAGTTCTCTCAATTCCAAATACAACTCCCAATCACCAAAGAAACAGTCTACCTGCTCTAGAACCATAAAATAAAATTTGTTGAAAGTGGTACAGACAATGCTATGTTTAGAAAGGGCATTATTTAAGTTACCAGCCCTAACTGCTCCTAGATGTTCCTTAATCATGTCTAAAAGTTTTCTTGCAGTTTTGCCTATACAGAATGCTTCATAAGATGCACATATTCCTGCATATACTACTGCTGTAGAATGGCAGAAAAAATAATTTGAAAACTTAATAATGTAGTTGCAGTAAGGGAAGGTATATTGGGATCCTATACAAATACATGGACAAACTACACATTTATTACAAGAATGCATACCAATCTCTGAGTTAGTAGTAGGTGTAGTGTTATTCTGAAAAGGTAAATCTCTGTTTTCTAAACTCATTCTTATAGTCTTGTTTCTTTAGAATGAAACAGTAGGTGCAGTGCCTACAGCAGCTGACATAAGTTGTGACTCAGTTAATAAATCCCAGTTATTAGAGATGATGTTTCTAATTTGAGACATATCCCTGTAGATAGATAATGGGAAACTGAGGGTTCTGTTAATATTACTTGGTTTTAAAGTATGAGGTTTGAATCCATGTAGTAATATAGGTACATATTTAGTGAGTCTTTCATTGGAAATAGAATATACTGTTAATTAAAGATAAAGGGCAATGTCTCCTGAGAAACATTTTTAACAGGATGGCAAAATGTC
>NC_056748.1:741982568-742120810 GCF_019279795.1 Protopterus annectens
GACTCAATGAAACAACAGAAGACAGGATGAGTGGAACACTGGGATGTTTAAAATACAGCGCGTGAGAGATGATGAAGGATGGATAAAGGAACGGTGGGTAAAAGTGAAGGTATGTAATATGAGCTCACAAGAAAGGAAACAAAACTGTACGAAAAAGCTTTATGAAAGCGTGATAGCAGAGGTTTAGTCTTACAAACAAGGAATTCAAAATCTGGACAACAAAGATTAAGTATGAAAGAAATGATAAATGAGGTTCAACTTCCATTTTATATGTGAGGTGTGAACGGATTGTTGGCCAAAGGATTCATACATGAATTCAATTAAAGCCTATTTTCGAATATAAACTGTGAAATGAAAGGTACTGTAGCAGGTGTGTTTACTTCAAGAAGAAAGTATTGTTCATTGGTTTTCCGAGCGTTTTTTTTTTTAATTAAAGATTTCTGACAATATTGTTAACAAATGGAAAGTTAACCAAAAAGTGATATGGGGTAATACTTGTGGCATACAAAGGATGGAGGTCAGGATTTTAAGATGGCATACAAACATGCAATGCAAGATGTCTGCTTAATTTTCTAAAACAATTTTTTTACTGTTTATAACTGAAGTTACAAAGCTTCTGATGTTGTCCAACAAATAATGTATTTTTGAAGTTAGAGAAAAAGGTACCTCTTGTAAAATGGAAAAACACTTTGAAAGTATTGGCTGTGTTAGCTCAAGAATGCGTGCAGTTGTTTCTCCTCCATAATAATTTCCATTTCACATACTGATGCTTGATGTTCTGACTACGAATTGATTTTTTTAAAATGTTAATATTTCCTAAATCTTCCTACCCAGACTCTTTACACTGCAATGTAATACTACTCAACCACAACCAGTCACCCTTGTTCATTTCTATGATACATCATCTGTCGGTTTCCTCCTTCTGATCACTGCTACTAAACATATCCAGGATTCTTAATCTCCTCCATGACTAAGCCTCTAGTCAGCAAAGCCTTCTTCTCTGTACCCACAATGACTTACATCCTTCATGGCCTGCCTTCTGCCACTAGTCCTCCTACATGCAATCTTCTCCACCACCAAATGAACCGCTTCTCTCTCTTCTCTCTCTATATTGGTTAGCTCACTTTGCTGTTCTCTCTCTCTTATTCTCTTCCACATACCTCCTATAATCCTCCAGTGAGAACATAGAGTCAACTTAACCATTTGCTTTGTGTACATTAAGTTGATAGGATCTATGCTCCTTAACCGTCGGAAAGAATACCAGGGAAATATTCAAAAGATAGACAAAAGCTTGGCGACTACCACAGGCAAACTCATCCGCTTCCAGTAAGAGATGCTCAGTGTTTCAGATGGAGGGCTTACAAACGTCTAATTAAAGAAATAAACTATCCTTGCCCAATAAGCTGCTGTATCACGCAGTCTAATGCTTTGATGACATCACGAGAATGTCCTTCACTCAGCAGGTTGGTTAGAAGCAACAGTATTTTTTTGGTTTCCTGCTGGAGTTGCCTAATGGCTCCACTACTTTCACCCAATTGGCCAATTCAGTCACCATCAGGGTAAGCAGAAGTCCTACAACTCTTTTATTCCAGCCTGGGGTGTCTTAATAGCCCATTTATTCCCTTCGCACAGATGAGGGTCAGAAGGAATGAAGTGTTCCAGCTTACCAGTCTGGTGGGGGCATTATCCTCCCTGTAAAATATTCCCCTAGCAGTGGCTCTCTAAACACTATTTCCATGTTTCTGGCTGCAGGCAACACGGCCCCCAGACTTCCTCATGGCTGATACTTATGCATGCAACCAGTACATGCTCAAAGGTTCATGCTCAATGAGTGCCAAACCTAATGCTCCCACTAAGTGTCCCCAAAGTGGTAAGCAAGATGCTCCTCCCTTCCTCCAGGATTGGTAGATCGACAATGGATGCTCTCTCCTAACCTGCCCTGAGAACTCTTACAGTTCCACAAGCTGCTAGTCAAACTTGGATTGGCTGCATCACAGTCGCTTTACCTCTCTATACCATGAAGCTGGCAAGAGCATCTACTGTACTACATAATAACAACAAGCTGATTATACAGAAATAATTCAGCTTTAGCTGTACAGGGCAATTACAGCTAGATGCAAAGGTGATTTAATTTTCACTTGCTTATAAGATCATGCATCATCTTGGGGTGGACCTCAAAAGGCTACACTACAGCTCAACACTGCAGATTTCATTTTATGAATCACACGGATATCTAATAGAGGTCACTGAGCCAAAAGCTGGTTACACCCAAAATCTTCTACATTTCCATTGCAAACTGAGATTTTTAATATGTTTAGCCATAGCTATTCCTTGCAGCTAAATATTCATCTTTCTGAATCAGGCACAAGCCGAGAATAGTCCTAAGAGGCAGGCTTTAACAGAGCGGTATTACTGTGTAGTGAGGGAGAGAAAAGGTACCCTTTGAATGATCAGAAAGTTCCAGACAAACAAGAAGAGCTCACCTGTACTAGTCTGTTATTCATGCCAGCTGAAACACCGTTAGACAGATTGGTTAAAAGAACTTAACCACACAGCAGATGGAATATGAGGTCTTATTATCTATTTTTGTTTGTGCTGCAGGGCTGAGCGAAGTTTTGTTATAAAGAGTAAGGCTGTAAGTTGAGCCTTCTTACAGCCTTTTGAACACTGAAGTCAGACTTTGAATCTTGGTTAACAATGAAAGTACTTGAAGTCAACTACTTCACCACTGGGAATGCACTATGCACTTGGTAAATGAAGAACACTACCTCTATAGTGTTACAAATTCCTGGGACTGAAAAACGCGCATTTTGTTTTACGTGTATACCATAACAGCCTCACGCTAAACAGCAAATGTTGAATATTGGTAAAATTTCTGGAGGGCATCCTTTGCTTCCATAATAGAACAAGAGTAGCAGAATAATAACAAGTCATCTGCATAACATGCTTACAACAGCTTCCATGGTATCTTCATGTACTATTAACAAAACGGCAAGATAAGAGGCTATGCAACAACACTACTGCAACTCCAGCTGATGCACAGAAAAGGATCACTCAACTTGTTCCCATTTTATGGTCTTCTGTCTTGGAAACACATGATAAAAGAGAGATCACAAAAACATCTACAAAGGCTTTACAGTCTGGATACCAGAAGGCATGAGGGACCATACTGAACTCTTTACAGAAGTCAAAAACATACTTATCTCTTCTAGTTAATGTAACTTTTGATCATAAATGGAAACTGCTTTATGGAAGTTTACACAAAATTAACCCGAGAAAAGAAATAATTAAAACAAAGTTTTCATTCTTTTTAAATCATTTAGTTGTTCACAAATGATTTTCTCAAGGAAAACTCAACATATGTGTCAGGTTTCTACAAAACGCACTTAGCAACATCATATCAAATAAATAAACTTCTCATAAACACACAATGTAACAGCTGACTGCTTTCAATGGTGACTTCAATGTTAGGCAGCGAACGGACTCCTTAGTTAATTTTCTTAGACACAGAGCAATCACTGCCGTACAGACGTGACCTGTTGCATTGTACTTACACGGTTGCTATGATCACTGACTTTGATGATCGGCTCGTTCTTTCTCAGGTCCCATACCACTGCCTTGCCACTAGGGTGCGCCGATGCCAAGATATGTTGCACTTGCCGGTTCCAAGCTACAACACGGACATCTTCTAAAGGCTGCAAGACAAGAAAAAAACAAGTCATCAGGATTCTGTTTGGTAGTAGACAGTAAGCAAAACAGACAACACAACTGTAAAACTTAACTTTACAATAAGATATAAGAAACAACACTAGCTAAATCTATTTTGATTTATTTTGGAAAGTAAAAAAGCCAAAGAATTTCTCAAAACTTATGTTAATTACATTTGTAAGTAACAGATGTTCTTATATCCTCATGGTGTGCAGCAGATTTGTAGTTTTTGACTTCTTTTATGTTGTTGGGAGCATTAAATCTGCGCATGCTACACAGTTTGCGAACAATCCCAGCTGTTATTCCTGAGACTGGTGAATCTTTTTTTCATGTGTTACAGCTATATAGTCACCAACAGACAGAGTAAACTGTGTCAAAGAGGAAGGAATATGTGACAAAAGGTTACCCTGTTTTCAGTTGTGCTGTGTCACTAAGACCCAATATTTTTTTAAACATGTTTCATTGGTTGCTACATTAGAATTAATACAAATATACAAGATCTTTCCATAGTTTGTAATGAACCAAAACACATTTTAGCTTTTATTTATATTAAGCCATTTATACATACCTCAAACACTGGTTTAATTTTAAATAACTGTGTACACTATGTACATCAAGTGTCTGCAATCAGTACATAAAAACACACAGTAAAATACCAAAATTCATAAGTTGGAAGGTTTAGTAAAAGTCAATTCATTGTGATAGCGAATTAATTATTATCTGGCGAGTCCAGGTCTCTATTATACTGTGTACCTTGAACCATATATTTAAAACCAATTTCTTTAAATCTGACCTTTGTTCTCTGAAATTTGTGTCTTTACTTATAATTTGTTTCAAAAGACTAAAATATTCAGAAAACTAAAGAGGATGACTTCATTTCCTTGTAATAATCTTTCTTGCAATAGCCAGGATGGTCTATAAAAATGTTATCAGACTACTTTTACGCCATGGGGATCAAAAGCATTAAATAAAACCATATCGTTGGCAAATGAGATATTAAGCCAGATTCATTAATACTCACACTAAGTGCACAGGATCTGTATTCAAGACCATCCTCCACCACGTTTCCACTTTCTAGCCACTCAAAAAGATTATACTAAGTGTACAAGTAGTCTACACTTTGTAGTAACCTTTATTAATCCCCTTGATATTTAAGGCTACAAAAAAATAAGTTAAGAAATCTAAAATTAGGCAAAATAAGGTGCGAGTTATGCTTGTGGTGTCCATTCACTCAGAACAGATGTACACTTAGTGCAGGAGTTAATAAATCCCAGGGGTTATCTGATCATATAGCCTGGGAAAAATAAATCTTTCCACAATATTCTGTGAATAAAACACGTAAAAAGCACAATATGTTTTCAGTCAGTCTTAATTTCCTATTTACATCTACAGCGCACTATTTGTGGTCTTTATTTATTTTTGTAATCTTGTCAGGAGTGTAAAAAAGTTTATGCAAGCATTTCCAGGCAAAAATCTTCCAATACAAAGCAACAAACATTCTTTCAATAGCTAGGGCTTTATTATTCCATGCCATACTATTATTTTCATTCTGGATAATAACATTTTTTTCTTTATAAATTTTAACAGTCTTATACAAATCTGATGACATTGATGTATATATTTTATTTTTATATGTGGTCTGGCCTGAGCTTGGACTGCCAAGAGCTTGGGTATATTTTGTGATAGAGAGTTTCCTGTTTTTTGAAACACCTTTTGAGCCTCTCTTCTGATTTTTTCAGTCATTAACAACTCATCTTTCCAAAAGCCAAATTCTAAACTGAGATTTTCTACTGTTTTCAAATAAGTCCATGGTAACAATCTGGTCACTCTGCAAGTTTTTCAACCTTCCACTGTATATTTTTTTTGTTTTATTTAAACTCATTAATTAAAATGTTTAGTTATACAGAATGGTATGAGGAAGCTAAACCAGTTTTTCAAGTCATGTCCAAATATAAGATTTTTATACACTAAGAACTGATGACATACTATAAGTCTGATGATGAATAAACACAATTAGAAATAATTACATAACATCAACCACATTTTATTATCTATAGTTGTTCTAGAGGAAGATAAAACATTCATCTTTTTCAAGTTAAAAAGTGATAAATGTAGGTTCTTCCAGTTTGCTGTGTAATACTCAGCCAACAATTTCAGCCTCCATTCAAGTTTTATACTTAGTGAATGGAGAACAGCGACAGTCACTCCCCTGCATAAGGGGATGACCTTCCACAGACACAGGCAATTACAAACCCATAAATCTGATCAGCATCATATGCAAAGCTATGGAAAAAGACATCACTGAACTAACCAAGAAGGACATAAGGAAACTCCAAACACTGGACCTGTCTCAGTTTAGATTCCTCGAGGGCAGACCATGCTTACTCAACTTTGTGGACTTTTTTGAAAAGGTCACCAAAGCAATGAATGAAGATAAAATGGTACAAACTGCATACCTCAACCTGGCTACAGCTTTTGACACAATCCTGCACTCAGGCATAGTAGAAAAGTTAAAAAATCTGGGAAGAAACCCTTATGTTACCTATTGGATTGCCAGCTGGCTCACAGACCGGATGCAGGAGATCAAAATAAGAGAAGTTACCTCCATGAGGAGACCAGTCACCAGTGGAGTCTCCCTGGGTTCTGTGCTGAGACCTCTAATGTCTGGCATTTGCTTATATGATGTAAAAGCAAATAATGAAAAACTCTGGCTAGCCAAGTTTGCAGATGACTGAAACCAGAAGTAGTCACCGAATCCCCAAATAACTGTCATCCTGAACGAAGGTTTGTCCCAGATAAATAATTCATGCCAAAAAATGCATTATTGTATCCTTTAGGAAGTCATCTACCCCGGGGAGTTACCACACTGACAGTACGCCCCTAAGAGTTGAGCCAGTTGTTCAGGATTTGGGAATTTGTGGACAGTGACCTAAGTCTCGACCAATTTGTGTCCATTGTTGTAAGAAAGCCCTTCCATACTGCACAGCTCATAAGCTAAGGGACTGAGTCTAGATTTAGGAATGTCACTGCCCCCCCCCCCTTACTCAACCCTCATTGGGCCAATCATAGAGTATAATGCTCCCTTTGGCATGTATCTGCCCAGACACATGCAACAACAGATCACCCACAGAGATACCTTACTAAAAGGAATACAAGGTCTAAGTAATATGTCCTGCATGGACTGACACAAAGCCTTGTCACTAAACTCTATCTCACAGAATGCTAAAAGGTGATCTGTGTCTAGCATATAAGGCATCCTCAGACTAATACTGATGGATTACCAAGTCAATGGCATCAGAAATACAGTCTAGGGAGCTAAACCTCTTTTGCAACATCAGCAGACTGGTATGAAGGGACAGGAATATCTCAAAGAGGATACTACTGCTTTCAAACAGACTTCCCATCCACATAAAACAAAGCTCATCCCCATCCCATATTCAAGCAGGACTTGAATCTATGGATGGGAAACAGAAAATTTACCCCGGGACTGCTTCCTGTACTACTAATGGACCAAATCAGCTACTAAATGCTTTATGCCATGCACAGCTCCCCTCAAATTAACTATGGTATCACCCTAGTTATTCTTACTATTGGTAAAATATAATTGCTGACCATGAAATGGGTAAGATCAAAGTAACATCAAATGGGGTTGCTTAATTTGGGTACGAAACGAGAAACTGGCTAGGCTTATAATGGTCTGCAAGGATAGCTAACTTAGTACTTACTATGAACTACTAATGCCCAAGCCTATAAGAAATATATTTATGACATTAGTGCACAAGCAAATGCTAGGGGGACACCTAGGAATTCGGCAAGGCAAACATATCCTAGCAAAGATTTACTGTCCTAGACCAATGAAAGAAATTGAGAACTTCTGTTCTGGATATCAAGAAGAAAAGTTCATCATCTAGGTAATGAAAAGCCTTTGATTTCAATAACCATCAATGAGGTGCCATTTAAGCACTTTGCAATGGACCTTGTTGGGTAACTAGCAAAATCTGGCAATGGATTTAAATACATTTTGGTTACTTTGGACTATGCAACTAAATACCCTCAAGCCATCTCACTCTGTAAAGCTAATGTTGAATCTACAGCCAGGGAGATAATCTTATTATTTTCAGGGTAAGGATATCAAAGGAAATATTCACTAATATGGGGACTTCCTTTATGTCCAGAATAATGCACTAACTGTGCCAATGCTTTACAGTCAAGCAATTAAAAACCATCCCAAGACAGACAGAGTGATAGGGCGTCTCAACCATACTAAGAAATGCTACTGAAGACGATGGGAAAAACTGGGACCAGTTTCTACCACACTTCCTAAATGCGATTAGAGGAGTGCAACAAGCATTGACTGGGTGTAAGATTTGAAAATGCAGTACTGTACCTTAATTAGCTGGAAACACTGTATACAATGAGACTGAGAAACTAAAGTCTTAATTACCCAAGCTCGTGCTTCAATAGGCGACAGTCTCTCATTTATGAACCAAGTCTTATGCATGAATTTTCCAAACACTGTAGTTCATTTAATAAGGTTTTATTAGAAGTTCACAATATCAGAATACTGTCTCCATTAACAGTTCTGCTAAACAATTCAAGTTGCTGTACATCATTCTGATTGTCCTGAACAATGCAAACTGACAGTCTCTAGCGTACCTGTTTTCTGTACTCATGCTAAGTGTTAGGACATCTTCTCTGAAGTAACAGCTCAAACGAACTTACTAACCTTAACTGCCCTCCTATCCTGAACACAGCATATTATATTCTCTTACCTTGGTCTCAGGCTTTGTCTGTGCTTCATTAAAGAACATTCTGTAGCTGTTATTTTCCTTGAGAAAAGAACATTCTGTCTGCCACTTTATGCTCATCTTCCCTTTTTAATAAACTGTCTTTTTATGCTTGGCCAGCAAGGTTAATATTCAGTAGAAGATTCTTTGTTTCTGCTTTTCTAAAATGTATGCATAAATGAAACATCATTTCTAGGCCTGTTTTATTCTTTATGCCTGTCTAATGCCTAATAGCTACTGTACAATGAAAAACCCTGATGTAACACTGAGTTCAACCCATTTTAAGTTAAGATGCAGCAGGCACTTTTTATCTTTTGGCTTTCTAATACTATGATGGAAATGGACTCCATTCCTAAGTCAAAGTACGATTAAAATTCATGAAAATAATATTGTTTCAATCTTTGATGTCAGCCAAAAGTGCTCTTCGCAGCACCCGCAATGTCCCCAGTAATGACTCCTTCTGCAATTCGTACAGGGTTACATGGATTGGTAACATATCTAAATTCAACTGTAGATTCTTTTTTATAAGACCCATTGCTCCTACTACTTTTGGAACTGTCTGGGTATCTTTTTTCCACATTGCTCTCATTTCTGCCTGCAGATCCTGATATTTTATGACTTTGTCTCTCTCTCTCTATACACAAGACACTGCAGTCACTGGGTGTGGTGATTTCAATGATCAATGCTACTTTTGTCTTCTTTTCTTGGACCACTATATCCGGTTTTCTAGCATCCATCTTTTGAACTGTTGGTAATGGGTGATCCCATGTGATATAAACCAACTTTGTGGATTATTAGATACTGACAGAAAAACTTGGAAAGAGGAGAAAACTCCCCTTAAAAGAGATATACAAACACTACACCAGCCTGCAAACAGGCTGAAAATAGTGATGCTCATAGCAGGGAACACATGGTAACAGCTCTAGCTACAGAAGGGGTGTACACATAAATGTATGGACCAGAGAATTTAAAACCTGAGACTAGGTGATTGAGTTAGTCCCCCTGAACAGAACACAACTTACTGGACAAATTTCTGAATCCATTTGAAACAGAAAAATACATAAACTACAAAATTACACAGATAAGAGATGGACTAAACAGATATACCATATCCGAGTTATGAAACTGGGAAAATTAGTACAAACTTTAGTAGCCAGTTTAGCAGCAGCAACTTGTGAATCTGGTTGTAATAAATATGACCTTTAGGTCTGCAATTCAGAGGATATGCTGTCAAAAGTGGCAGAAACAAAAAATAAAATAATTTCTGTTATAAAATAAGGAAATGTTTTCAGAACATCTCTAAAACTAGTTCAAGGGAGAAGCTTAACTTAAAACCCAAGTGACAGTCACAAGAATAAGGAAAATGTTTCCGTGAAAAGTAACTGAGGAGCCAAAAAGTGAGTAAAACAGCTCTATAGCTCCAGAACCAAAAACTTGATGAAACAATTAGATTCTGCAATGATTTTAGGAAGATGAACAGAGTTTCAGTATTTAACAGATATCATGCGCCTAGGACTGAGGAGTTAATATTTTGGGGGAAGACAATATTTCTTAGATGAAAGGTTACTGGAAAATCCCATTAACAGCTAAGAATAATGAAAATATAGCCTTTTAACACTAGAGGGCTCATTCCAGTATGATGATCTTCCTTTTGGGCTACGTGGTGCTTCAACAATCTTCCGAAGACTAATGGACACACTCTTGAAACCCCACACCAAACTAAACTCCAGCTTACCTGGACAATGTTATTGAATACTGTGAGGAATGGGTCTCACACATTTGGCTAATGTACAAGCTGAACTATACTCCCAAAGGCAAGTAGAATTATAAATGCCTCCAAAAGCAAGACAGGCATGACAGAGGTAAGATACTTCAGGTATGTCACGGGGAGAAGAATGGTTAAATTAAAAAAGAAGGTAGAAGCAGTAAGAAAATAGCCCAGAAACTAAAAAACAAGTGAGGGGCCTAACAGTATTATCTGTGATTTGTGCCCCAGTCTGCAAAGATGGCATACCACCTCACGGAACTGCCCAAAGAGAAGATGCTCCCCAATATGAGGTGAACAGCAGAAGCAAACACATCTTTTAGAAGCATGCTTACAGCCTGTGTTAGCATCTCCTGACTTTATAAACAAAAATGTGTAACTAGTGGTGTAAATCATGCTTATAAATAAAGAATCCATGCAAATGGAGTGACTTCTTTTTAATGTAGCAAGTTGTTTACTAAGTTGCATCTTGGTTGTAATATAAAAATAGGTTGCGAAAAGCTCAGTGAGAATATTTGTCCTTTGCAGAATGGGAAAGTCCAAAGCAATGGCTCTGTGAGTGAGAATCAATGTTGTGAAAGAAAGCCTTAAAGAGGAGGCTAGAACTTGTTCCTGATAAAGGAATCCAACCAAACATCTACCAAAACAGTTTTTCAGCAGTAAGAGGTACTTTGCCCTGCATTTAGTTACACCGTGCGTTTACTTGGAATAGTTATTTTCATATGTATAGACACAGCATTATTTTTGAGAGAGACTGGTGAGCTCAGACACACAAACACACACACACAGACATAAAGCTGGCAGTACAGGCTTTACAATGCATAACTATCAACAACTGCCTTTTTCAGCTAAATACGCCATTAAGAAAACGTGCATCCACTGCACAAAATTACATTCTAGACTAAACATTTCAATACTTGACTTCAAGGAGAATGGTAATAATAACAAACAAACAAATGGACCAGTTAAAATATGACTTCTGAAAACCATCACAGCCAATATGCTTCTGTTTGGCAATGCATTTTATGCTAAAGTTATTTTGATACTGCACTTCATGCATGCATGCATACAACTAGTCCTTATTTACCAATACTAACAAACACTGTATTCCACTGCAGCTGCAGTCCACCTTTGCTGGCTCCATAACATAGAAAAATAAAGCCCTAAACATCCTCCAGGCACCCTAGATTTGACCGGCAGACCCAGGTGTTGGAGAATATTGCTGGGAAGGATAGTAAAGAGCAACCAAGGCCCCAAACCCCAGAGGGAGGGCTGTTGTATGGTCTTACTGCCTGTGTGACATTTGCTGAAGGGCAGCTACAACAGCAGCCTCTTACGACAGGATGTGAAGCAGTGTAGCTGGGCTGGGGTGCCTGTATCTTGCACTATTATTGCACACCTTACTTCAGTGCTTTGCATGTTGCCCAGTTATAAAAAAGGGAGCTCTCCATGCAACCCATCAGTATGACAGTGCTACAGTGGGTCTCTCTTGCTGCAATCCCAAACAAGGAATTGGCAAAATGAAAAGACTGATCAGTTACCATTGCAATTGGGTGGGAACAGAACAAAGGCTTAAGGAGCAGGAACATCTGCAGCCCACTTCCAACTCAAGTTACCATCTGTCACCAATGCTTTCTTTTATTTTTTTTCTCTATTTTTCTCCACTTGCCTGCCAAATATCAGGCTTCCCAAAGACAGTGAGAGATGGTCAAAGGAGACCACCAACAAGGACATAAGCAAGTTTACAGATATAAATGGGTGTACTTACAATAATGATGGAAACACCCAAATGTTAGCATCAATACTGTCGACCACAAAAGGTCAACAATCCACTGCACATGCATGATGAAAATCCTCACTACATGCAAATGAAAAGTTTAAAAAAGTACGACAAAAATATATATTTTTCTCAGGGGTTGCACCTTCCGCATCCTTTGCTAATTATATTTACTATACTACCTCAATTACAGCACAAGCTACAGTGAGAGCATGCATGCTCTGTTCCTTCTGTTCATCTGCTATGAAACTCGGTCTTCACCAGATGTCAGAATCACAACAGAGTGAACTGCCCCTTCTCGATGGAAGGATGAGACAGAAATGGGCATTCATTACCATCCTCAGTGGCCAATTCCTTCTTCATCCAGGTCACTAATCTATACCAGGCTGTATGGAGAGCAGTTAGGACTTCTTCCCTCTTCTCTTAGCAGCCAGCTTAAACATACTTTTCTGAGGAGAGAATGATGGCCAAGGTAATAATTCCAACCCACTCCCCAACCAATACAACATCCATCTTCTGGCTTATCCCTGCATCCTGTCCACTCTCCAGTGGATACTCCTGCAGCTCCTTACCTGCAACCACAGATTACTTCACTAGGCAGCCCCCACTCCATTGATTACGTGAGAAATCATCATTGGTCTGCAAAAGTCATATGAGCAGAGGAGAGTGAACTCTACGGGGGAATAGTGGATGAGGCAATAGGAAACATCATATCACAGTGGTCAATTAATCAGATACCCTACTATGACAGACAATGTGGAAAGTCATTAGGATGTTATGCCACACTCTCAAACTACAGTTGGTCTGAGGTTTCTTTTCTCAAGCACAGATAAAATATGCAGCAAACTCCTTAGCAACCCTCTTCCCCTCCCCCCTTCATAGGAAAGCTAGTGATTGGCTGCTTTATCCAATCTCTTCTGACCAACCATTGCAGTGGGGTCTGATTCCATTCCTGAACTTGGGTCACAGTGACACAGACTGCCTTTGCGGCATCCGACCAATGATATTTTAACATTGTTAGCTGAGGCACAGAGTTAACAAAACCTGAGGGTAAAGGCTAGAAAACTGCTTCTACATAAGACACAGAAAGTAAATATAAGGACCATTACCTTACACTCAAAAGGCACTGCGTGATGGACATCAGTTGCAAATAAAAGCCACACTAAAGAAAAATACTAATACTACAGCAGTGCACACACTCCAACATGCAATGACAAAAGCATGGTACTATACTTGGGCACAAAGAAACAAAGGTCTGCAGATATCAAACACAAGCCAAGCAATGCTTTATGCACCAGACATTTCATTTGACTTACCTCGCGGTGCTGTAAAATGGTATGGCAAGAATGAAAAAGAGCAAAAGTACATTATCATTATTATATTTTTCCACAAAAAACTTAGTTCATAAAGACCAGCATGAGAATCCTAAATATGTATACATCACAACTATGCAAATAATCCCCACAAAGGTTAATCTTCCAGAGGCAAGAAGGCACTCTCCCACTGGCCAATCCAACATCTCCAAGCTCAAAAAGTGGTGACCATCTACCCCTCCCCATACCCCTCCTCACCTGCAAAGTGTATAAAATCAGTAAAGTAAAATCATTATAAAAATAACTGTTTGGAATCTACTTATAAGTCAACCTGCAGATGCCAGCAGTTCAGAAGACATTCCCAACTCAACTTTTATTACAATGCTGTAACATAGCAATTTACAAACAGAAGAAATTCACACACACACATTTTAAGTAACAGTGAGTAAAAATAATTATAAAATGAGGAAGAAAGACAAGAAAAACAGTACCACTTCTGTGGGCCCTTTCAAAGATCAGATAATAGCATGAGCTGAGCACTCAGATATGTATAACATCATACTTTGAACTGGCAATGGATTTACTCGTGAGAAATTCCCAAGAAATAAATCCCAAGAAATAAGATACAACTCTCTAAGAAAGAGAACAACAAATGGAGCATAAAAGAATGTCCTGCAAGACATGCTCCTGGACTAAACATTCAAGCTATAATGTTTGGTGAATATGTGAAGTGAAGACCAAGAGACTATGCACTTGTGTCCTCCATGGACATGACATATTCTATGCTTTTTAGGCAAATGAGAAAACAGTAATCTTATAAAATAAATGTCAATATCCCCTTAACCATTAAAGTGGTAGGGAAGAGTAAAAAAACAACACAGCTTTGCTGCATATAATGATGTATGTAAAAGTATTAATAAATAAGCCATTTTATGTTTCTAACTTTCATGATAGCTTCTTATTAAAAAAAAGGGGGGGGGTCAATTTCAGTTTTTCATAAAATATACATACTACAAACAAGGTAAATTTACCAACTTTAACTCCCTGGCTTATTAATATCAGTAGGGTCAAATGAGAGCAATAAAATAGTCATGGGGCACTTTTTCATTTAAGTGAAAAATGAGGATTGCTATCTTTCTGCCCATAATTAAAATAATAATGTACAAGCAGCATTTTTTGTGAGAGTCATCTCCCATGCTGGAAAGAAACATAAGTAGTCAGTGGTTACAGCTCGGTACTTTGTATTTTTCTCCCTTATTTACTAATTCACTCCAACCCAAAGGCCATCAGTTTGTCAGCAAAAACAAAATTGAACAGAAGTCACCACGATGCTGTAGATGAACACTATTTATTAATAAAACCTTGAGAGGGAATAAAGGACAACCCCTTTATTCAACAGTTCTTCCTCGTCTACAGTTAATGCACGCGTTGAGAAATTAAAGATGAGTTGCTTCAGTTCCTGTTCTTCCGCCTCGGTTCCATGGTCTCGCCTGAAAATTTCCTTTTCCCTCTCCCTCGACTGTGGGAGCGTGTTGTTGTCCTGGTTTTGTACTGTACCGGTAGTTGTAAAAAAGCACCTGGTACAGTCTCGGCTCCAAGCTTAGATCTCGCTCCTAGGGAAATAGCTGTTTTCAGAGCTAGCTGATTGCATGGTGGAGTTTCACTAACCGGCATCTGGTTATCGTTATTGGCACTTGCAGATGATGTCATCACCGTATTACCCTCATTTGAAGACTCAGTGCTTTCTGCTATTTCAGTAGTATTACTGCTAGTAATAGATGGTTCATTCCGTTGAACATTTATTATATTGCCATATTTAGGCCAAACAAAAATTTGTCCAGTTGCAAAGTCCTGATAGTCTCTTAGAAGCTTTTTATATTTAAGCTGTTCTAGCCTCTCGCTGTATGCAGAGACTTGTTTAAGTATCGTGCCTACTTTGCAACTATATATTTCCCCTTTATAGGAGTGTGACAGATCTTGATATAAGGCTTCCACCTTATTAACCAGTTCAGCTTCAATGGGCAAAAAATAGTCAGTCATTATGCCATCAGTTTGTCCTTACAGGTATTTGTTTTTACCAGTGTAATTCATCTCACTGACCCTATATATTTTATAGGTTAAGCTCTTGTAACTACATTGCCTTCACTGATTGTTTAATTACTGTATACTAAAGCGAGTACTGTTCTTAACCTCTACAAGAGCTAAGTTAACATTAGTTTATAAAGTAGCAGCAAAATGAGGGTGATTACCATCCAAGGATCTCAGTTGTAAAGCCAATAAAGTCCCAGGAAACAACAAAACGAAGATCACCAAGATGCAGTAGAAAATATAAAATCTTTATTATTGTCACAGATAACAAGCGCTTTCGCATACAGACCAGTATGCTTCTTCAGGTTATAATTCAATACAGAAAATCAGATTGTTATATAGCAATGATAGCTACTTAATTTCCCGCTCTTTTTCTTAATTAATTAATAATTGAATCTTACTTGTCATCAATTAAATTCTCTTAAAAAGATAGTCTCTCTATTACCTTGACTACATAGACAAGCTTTAGTTTTACAAATGCAATCTACATCTAGTATCTATTCAACCATTCTAGAGACATAGCATATTTAGAAATATATTAAGAATATATATTTAAAAATATATATATTTAAAAACATATTCACCTCATATTAGAGTAAAGGTATTATACATAGAATATGTGATAAAAGTCTGAATTAATAAGTGAAGGATAAGTAAGTGAAGGATAAATAATGGTATATTCTAATGCTAAGCTAATACTTAATATTTAATATCAGATATCAATAAAAATATAAGAATATATATATAGATGGATGGTTATGTCACATATAAAATATAAAAATATATAAGTAATGGATGAATGAATACATGTATCTTGACATATTACTATTGTTATTAATATATATATCTTGTGCAAAAAATATGTATGGATGTATAGATATATATATCTGATTATTATGCATACAAAAACCTTAGGCATAGAATCTAACAATGGATAGAAGATTAAAAAGATATTCATCAAAACAAACATATAAGCATGACATGATTATGTGTTTTATACTCCAAAATAATCTGATTATATAAGCCCAGTTAGTAAATAGATGAAAAACTTCTCATTGATATAATCAATCAGCAAATTTGTTATAACTGGAACCATCTTATTTCAGAACCAGCTCCTGTGTGAAGTTTCTTAAAAATATATATATATATATATATATATATATATATATATATATATATATATACAAAAAATATATATGCAAAAAATATATACAAAAATATAAAAGATACAAAAGATATGCAAAAATATGCAAAAATAGACAGACTACCTCGAAGCCAACACAGGTTTCAAACTGACTGTGCTATTTAGCCCAGGAGGTATATGGGCTTTAAGCTTCAAGATCCAATCAATTTATATATATTTTTAAGAAACTTCACACAGGAGCTGGTTCTGAAATAAGATGGTTCCAGTTATAACAAATTTGCTGATTGATTATATCAATGAGAAGTTTTTCATCTATTTACTAACTGGGCTTATATAATCATGATTATTTTGGAGTATAAAACACATTATCATGTGATGCTTATATGTTTGTTTTGATGAATATCTTTTTAATCTTCTATCCATTGTTAGATTCTATGCCTAAGGTTTTTGTATGCATAATAATCAGATATATATATCTATACATCCATACATATTTTTTGCACAAGATATATATATTAATAACAATAGTAATATGTCAAGATACATGTATTCATTCATCCATTACTTATACATTTTTATATTTTATATGTGACATAACCATCCATCTATATATATATTCTTATATTTTTATTGGTATCTGATATTAAATATTAAGTATTAGCTTAGCATTAGAATATACCATTATTTATCCTTCACTTATTTATCCTTCACTTATTAATTCAGATTGTTATCACATATTCTATGTATAATACCTTTACTCTAATATGAGGTGAATATGTTTTTAAATATATATATTTTTAAATATATATTCTTAATATATTTCTAAATATGCTATGTCTCTAGAATGGTTGAATAGATACTAGATGTAGATTGCATTTGTAAAACTAAAGCTTGTCTATGTAGTCAAGGTAATAGAGAGACTATCTTTTTAAGAGAATTTAATTGATGACAAGTAAGATTCAATTATTAATTAAGAAAAAGAGCGGGAAATTAAGTAGCTATCATTGCTATATAACCATCTGATTTTCTGTATTGAATTATAACCTGAAGAAGCATACTGGTCTGTATGCGAAAGCGCTTGTTATCTGTGACAATAATAAAGATTTTATATTTTCTACTACATCGTGGTGATCTTCGTTTTGGTGTTTCCTAGTTTATAAAGTAGTTTAATTAGACTGAACAGTAGCATCTTTTTCCTCGATTTCCTGCAAGTGGTTGAAAACCATATGCCTCGACTGACATGAAAATGGTGTAGCTGGCTATATGTATGTTACCATAGTGTGGTAGTTTAAGGGAATTTTTCAATGTCTTACTTGTCATGTATAAACAGATACACTTCCTAACTCGGTTAAAATTCATCTTTAAAGCATTATGGTACCATTCACATTCTCTGCAATGTGCATGCGTACACTGACTAGGTTGCTGCTCACATTGACTGTGGCCCGTTTCTCTCTCCTCCTGCCCCCTTCCACAGTCACTTCAGGTGTTGCCACTTTTATATTGCACAATGTACCTCCTCCAAATGACATACACAGAACACAATAAACCCAACAACTACAGAATGTAATTTAAATTACATATTACTGTACACCCTGCCACAATACCATGAACAATATAAAGAATACTGGTAAACTAGACCTGCAGATATATGTCACGACTCTCAACTTTCATACATCAAAAAACAGTAAATGATAAAGAACTCCCTACAAGCCTGCAATAGTAAAAAAATGTTATCATCACACTGAAACTTTAAAGATTCAACATTAAACATTTTACAGTTCTAAAACACTAAATTGTTATTTAAAAATGATTTTCAGCTAAATACACATTGCAATTATGTTACTATGAAAAACACCACCTAAACAAATATTAAAATAAACAACAATTTTCTCTGTTAACTGCAACCACATACACTTAATTCCCCACCTCACACCAAAAAAAAAAAAAAAAAAAAAAGTCATCATAACAATCTAAAAAACAAAGGAAGAAACAAGTGCAGCTCTGGTACTGGAAGAAAAGAGTAGCTAATAACCACAAAACAAACAGCAAATCAGCCACCAAACTCAAAACTTGTCAAAGAATACGTTTAACACTAAAAAGAGGTTAAAAACATCCACAGTTTAGCGCTTTCATCCACTAGGGTCAAGGTGGATGACACTCCTCAGTTTAAAATTGTTCACCAGAAAGCTTAATTTTCAAGTACTGTTTGGGGAAGAAGTTGGTGATAATAGCCCTGACAAGATTAAGAGGAAAACTACAGCAAATCCCCCTTTATACCCAGTTATCAATGTTTTTGATAATAAGCAATGTGAAAAAAAACACACACTGCTGCAAAACAATACAAATGTTTTAACCTTTCGGTTAAAGAAACACAGCTTCTCCAACAATTACAATATTAGATGCATGAAACGGGACAAATGTGGGGGCCTGGTTATTATGGACAGTGCTGACTACTCTGGGTGTATGTTACATCTTCTGCATGAGTGTGTCTACAGTGCTGTTTCCACAAATGAAATCAATATAGCCTACAGGGTCATTAAAGTGACACTTAAGAGTTGTTATTCAATAAAATTCCACAAGGCTTATAGGACTTCCTTAGAGTGGATTTTCCTGTTATTCCAAAGATTTTTGGTATTCCCAAAATCCACTCCAATATGTCTGCCCCCCCCCCCCCATGTCCAACTGTAGTTGTTAGGGGATCAGTTATAGAGCCTCTGCTCAAGTTTATAGACCAAAAATTTAAAAACTTGTTTGTTTCTTTCCCACACATTATAAGAGCCTCATGGGATCTTCTGGATAAACTGAAGGGAATTCCAGCAAAAGATGAATTCCTTTTGGTTACTTGTGATGTACAAAGTTTATTTACAGTAATATCCCACGATCTGGGGTTGGAGTGGTTCAGAGAGACTGTAAAACGATTTGGCTTACTTTCTGAAACAGATTATGAATTGGTTAATGAGTTCATGGACTTGGTGTTAACTTTCTGACCTTTGAGGGTGAATTTTATAAGCAGACTCTTGGAGTGGCTATGCGTTGCATGTGCCCCCAAGTTTGCAAATGCTGTCTTATTAAAGTGGGAATTAGAATCACTTTTTAAATTCCCCCTTTCTTCCAAATGTGCTGGCTACTTTAGATACCTCCATGATCTACTTAGCATTTGGGAAGGAAATGTCAATGAACTTGAATTCATACTACAGTTACAAGCCTGCACTTCCTTTTTAAAGTTCACATATTTCTTTTGAACGTGACCAGATTAATTATCTTGACACTAATATCAGAAAAGGAGTTAAATAATTCACTAACAGACTTTATTGGAAGTCCACTTTTAGTAACACATTTCTTTTATCCACCAGTCGTCACCACCCTTTCATCAGAAGAGGGGGGTAGTAAAAAGTCAGTTTATGGGAACCCCTCGGATGATGTAGTGTGTCTTGAACAATTCAACATTCCAAGATCCATGTTTTTTGACCGTGGCTACCCCCCACCACTTCTGGATTCAATCAGAGATGAGATATGGGCAGAGAGAAACACTAAATATGCTCCCATCATCAAGAAACAGCTGAATCAGCTCGACAAGAAAGCCATCAAACAGGTTTTAATAGCCAAACCAATATGGTCCTGCATTACATTTTGGATGTCAAGGACAATGAAAAGATTATGCGGAAGAACTGGTTCATGCTACAATGCGATGAAAGCATCAGAGAGTTTTTTTCTACCCCACCATCTTTTACCTATAAAAATAAATCTAACATAAAATCCCTTCTTGAGAAACCTATTGATCATCATAAGGGATTTTTATCTACCAGGAAATGTGGGCAATGCCATCAGTGCCCTTATATAAACACTTGGTACAATGGCACCCTTTTAAGTAGATTTGATTCTTCGGTGCATGATGGAGCTTACAATTGCTTTTCTCAGAAAGTTATTTACCTGGCTACACTTGCATCTTGTCCTGCTTCCCATGTGGGAAGAAACTAAGAACGCTTTGAACAAGTGTATCTATCAACATGTTTACAATATTCAATGTAAGGACAGTAAAAGTGCACTGGCCAGGCATTCCACTGTTTGTGACAAATTCACCAAGTTTAAATGTCTAGTTCTTGAACAAATACAAAATTCCCCTTATGTAGGGGACTGGAGAACAAACTGCTTCACCGGGAAATGACACGGCAGCTTAAGCTGGATGCTACCAACTTTCCTGGGTTAAATGACAGTACTTCTATCAGCAGTGAACTAAAAAGGAAAGCCAGCAGAATATGATTTTGTGTTTCATCAACCAATTTTTGTTTAGTTATTTTTTTGCCTAGTTTGTATTTATGTGTTTTGGTTCAGGTTTTAAAAGTTTTGACTTATTTTTAGTTTTGTTACTTTATTTTTTCTGTTTCACACTGATTTCAGCTACAACATGTTGTGGCTGGTTTACATGGGAGGGGTGTCTTCTGCATTTAAGTTTTAAAATAGCTTCCACAAGCAGTACATTCATAGCTCGGATGATGTCTTAGTGTTACAGATGAAAGTGTTAAACTGTGGAAGTTTTTAACCTAATTTTGGTATTAAACATATTCTTCAACAAGTTTTAAGTTTAGTGGCCAATTTGCTGGTTGTTTTGCTGTCCTACGTCATATAAATTCTACTGATACATCTAAATATTTACCCTATTCACCTCTCAACCTCAAAAAAGAACGCATATTACTAGAAAAACAAAGACAATATCTTCTACAAAATATATACCCATTTTAGGATCATAAGAGATTACTAGGATATTGACCCAGAGGTCATTTTAAGCCTAGCTGTTTCAATCCAATGCAATACCGTAGAGGTACTAGTCAATACCCAAGATTACATTTAGTGATGACTGCACATGTCTAGGAAGGTTGTGGGTGCTTATCCCTGGTAAGAATTTACTGTGCCTCATCCCCTCATCCAGGTTCCTCTTGAACAGTGTCATAGAGGGTGCTCTGTTTCACATGAAATGGTAGCCTGTCCCAAAGATGTGGCAGTCGCTGTGAGATAAATCTGTCCATCCAGCATGCTCTTTTCAAATCACAGGCCATATTTAAGTCCCTGGAATGGGTCTCCCTAGACACATTTGATTTACAGATATGCAGCAAGTTCATTAGGTTTGGGTCTTGGGTTGCTCTGTAGGGCAGGCATAAATCTCCCCTAGGAAGTCTATATGATACAGAGGTATTTTATTCAGTCCATGTAAGGCACATGTTGGAGGCCCTTGATCTTCTTTGTTAGAAACCTCTGAGGTCTTTCTAATTGCTGTAGATGCTTAGTACAGTACATACCAAATGGGATGTTATACTCCATTATGGGCCGGATAAGTGCAGAGTATAGGGGAGTTGTAACTTCTTTTGCTCTCGAGACAATGCCTTTACTAATCAAGTGAGCTACGTGGAAAGCTTTCCTTACAACAGTAGACACATAATGGTCGAAGTTAAGGTCGCTGTCAACCTGTAATGCCAGGTCCCTTGTCACTTCATGGGTACTTAGGGTATTGTTATTGATTTGATAGTGTGAAGAAACACTGTGCCGAACAGAATGATGATGCATTTCTCCGCATTCAGTTTGAGACCATGACTTGTATACCAGTTGGTCTGTGTGAAACCATCCTGGAGTATACTGACATTATTTAGGGATTCTATGACTGCACATCCTTTGCAGTCATCTACAAACTTGGTCAGCCACAACCCTTCAGTTTTGACCTGAACTTAAACTTACTCTATAGTGGGGACACAGAATCCAGTCTTAGTACAATCTTCTATAGCTCAAGTTAGAAATCCAAACAACCAATCCAAAATAGCCAAAGAAATTCAACATCTCAATGTCAGGGGTATTTAAAGTAACATACTAGTGCTATATATCTGGACAGTATTTCACAAACTGATATATTAATAATCACATAAACCAGACTAAAAACAAACAATAATGAACTCCTACCCTCGGGATACAATATTAGATGAACAGAATGCATAACTAAAAGAGGTAAAATTGCAATTTTTACTACAAATTATAATGTCAAAATTATACCTCAGCAAGCCCAAAGGCACTCAGGAAAAAAACAAAACACCACAAATAATGTTACTCTCACTGGTACCCCAAACACTAAGCCCCTAATGCAAACAAATACTTCCAGGACTCCTGTCATAAGGGACTCCGTAAGATATACTGAAACCACTCTAATCAGGCTGAACAAGGACACTAATTGCTAGCTGCTTACCTGGAGCCAGAATCCACAAAATCATGCACACACTCAAACCATTATGCCACAGGTACCAGTATGACTCCATTCAAATCCATGTAGGTATAAATGACCTGATTTGTACCTCCCTGAACTATATGAAGAGAGATATTATGGAGCTTTCAAACTGTGTGTCTCAGGCTGGTGTGAACCTAGCATTGAGCAGCATATTAGTATCACTGAGGATGATGCCACAATATGAGCAAAAATGACTGATGTTAACAAATGGCTGTCTTTCAGATGCATTATAAGGTGACAGAATATTTGTCAGCTTGGGAGGACATGGTTAACAGATCATGTTACTTTGCCAAGGATGGTCTGCACCTTTTCCATCTAGGTTTTCAAATACTGGCTAAAACGTTATCCACCCCATAGTGCCTTTTTTAGGCAATGCCAAACTGGCAAACCTACTGACATAGCAAAATCAACTCAACTGAATCTCAAGGTGTTAACTGCTCAATGGCAACAACCTAAATAAAACTACACTCCCTCCAAGCCCTCATCACACTTGAGAATATAGACATCTGTGTAGTTACTAAGACATGGTTTAAAGCTGCACAGGATACCCTGGATGTGCAAAGTTTCAGTGCCTTCCACACTTTTAGACCAGTAGATGAACAGACAATGGCTAAAGGTGAAGAAACATCAAAAACAAGCATAACCTAGTCGATCAAGCAGGATGACGTGCTGGAGTTCCTCCTCGTGCAGATCACCAGAGACAAAATCTTCTACATATCCTGGTCAACTACAGGTTACCCTCAATGTCCCAAGAAGCTCACAATGCATACCTGGATCTACTGGAGACACTTACCATCCAACCTAGTACCTTATTCATGGTAGACAAATTTACCCCTCGATAGACTGAGAATCCTACACAGCCTCAAATCTACAGGTGCAGAGATTCCTGTACTTCATAAATACAAACACCCTCGACCAAATAGTGAACATGCCACTAGAGACTCCAACATATTGCACCTTGGGCTCACAAATATGGGATAAAGCTGCATTCCCCCCCCCCCCCAATGTCACAACCTCCCTGGTAAGTTCTGACCATTAGGCTGTCTCCTTACAAATCAAAACCAACTTCATAATCCCACTAAAACCATTAAATATTCCCAGGCAAATTACCTTTCATTCAACACAGCAGCCTAAAATGAATTGCTCTCAGAAACTCTGCATAACAATGTCTATGGCTACATACAGGCTGCTGTATCTACCAGAAGTAAGCCCAGGACTAGCCCCAGAAACAAACCACTCTGATGGCATGCCAAATTAAAAATGATATACAACCAAAAAAATAAATAAATCAGGAAGGGTAATTCCCATAAAGACAGAAACTCTCATCAAACTAAATAGGCAACTAAGTGGGATAATTAGGTCAAGCAAAGACACCTTTAAGGTTAAGGTAGCCTTCCAGGTGAAAGATAACCATAAAGACCTTGTACAGCTATGTCAGAAACCTCAAGGGCAGTACACAATGTACTGAAATGGTGGTTAAGGGTGTCATGTTCACGGAGTCTGGAGACAATGAACTTTTTAGTAGACAAATTCATTTTCAACTTCATCCCTTCTCACCCCCAACCATCCCCCCAAAAATACCCTCACACATAACCCCTCCAAACTATAACTAGATAGCATGTACCAGGTGGCCAGATATGCAAGACGCACCAACCCCCTTATGCTCCAGATATTCAGGTCCCATTTGTGATCCCTACCCCCAACCCTTCTTCAATTTATTCTATTAAAATAATAATAATAATGATGTCTTCTTTTAAACTGTAGTGAACAGTTGCTACAGTTTAAACCCTCCCTGTACAGAACACTATGGCACTCATGTTTTTTTTTTGTTTGTTTAAATTTTCTTTTTAAACTGTAGCAAACAAACAGTTATTACAGTTTATACCCTGCCTGCATAGAGCACTGCAGTGCACGTTTTCATTAAAAAAAAATTTCATCTTTTAAAACTGTAGTAAACAGTTACTGTTAGAGTGTGCCCAACAATATACTAAGGTTGAAAATAACTTTGCTACAAATATGCAACATAAATAAGGAATAAGATAAAGCTTGCTCAAATGTAGAAAGAAAGTTTAGTAATATGTGATTAGCATCCGTACTAAATGATTGTGGCTTAAAAAATACACACATCAAGAAAGTTTAAAATAAATGACTGTGGCTTAAAAAAATAAGGAACTTGCTTATGAGTGTATTATACACACATCAAGAAAACTTACTTCTTACAGACATGACAAGAGTGTAATCTGCTTTCACTGGACAACAGGACATGTTTTTCTAAGAAAGTTTAAAAATATGTTTTTCTAAGAAAGTTAATCCACAAGGCGTTTTCTTGAAGACAGTTTACTTATCAGCATTTACATAATCCACAAGGCATTTTCTTGAAGACAGTTTACTTATCAGCATTTACAGAATCCACAAGGCATTTTCTTGAAGACAGTTTACTTATCAGCATTTACAGAATCCACAAGGCATTTTCTTGAAGACAGTTTACTTATCATCATTTGGACAAGAACAGATGTGTTAGCATTTGCGTCATCAAGGCAGTATCTTTCCAAAACCAAGAGGGTGTGTGTTTAACTAAAATATGTATAAAAAGTCTGTATTAAATCTAGTTATGTTAGAGGTATGGTAGGGACACAAGTCCTGAGGTAAATGTTATATCTCTCACATCATCTGTACTATATGAGAAGTAAAGTTGGAACAGTACTTTTAAGCTGCAACGTTTGTCCAGTTTGGTTTATTATAAAAGTTATTGGTTACTGCTCTCTAAAGTTGATGCTGCAAAGTATATTCTCTCATCAGTGTATATTCTGCAAGTTTCTGTATGCAACAGACTGTGAATGCAATTATAACCAGACTTTGATTCCAGCCAACAAGACTGAGTGTCTTAAAAAGACTTCAAATCCCACAGCAAGAGCAAGCAGTAAGAAGCAGTAAGCAGAGCCAAATATTTTTTCAATGATGAGCCAGCTGAGTGTCAAGAGCCATATTAATTTTTTCAATGGCAAGCTAGCCTGCATTTGAACCTAAAATCTGCATTTGAACCCAATACCTGCATTTTAACCTATAATCTGCATTCAACCACAGGGGGAGAGATGGTAAGCCCTGCAGAGGGTTACTTCAGTTAAATTGCAGTAACTAACATTTGTAAGTATGTGTCAATTCTGAACAGAAGTATTCCAGTTTATGCAGCTTGCAGTAGTAAAGTTTTTTAGATGTCTACATCTGGAGTGAAACAGAAGTTCCAGTCGTAGTGCCATAATTTCGCTAAGAAAAGGTGGATATCCACTAGCCCAACAGTCCACTGCATGTTGTGCTTTCCCAGCTTCTCGAGTGACTTTGAAAAATTTCCAGCCATCTGCAACAACAGCCTGATCACCTGTTTTCTTGCTCACTGGTAAGACCTTTTTCTACGTCACATTTTTTAGTATGGATGCTATTAGGCAGAATTCTAGCAAATGTAAGCCAAGTTTTACTCTTAATGTAGCAGAACAACCAGATAAAATATGGAGTAAATTGCAATGTTGGTATACACAACACATTAGTAAGTGTAAAACCTTGTTAGGGCAAGTTGACATACAGGCATTATGTAAGTGGATTATAACATTTGATTGGTATTTGCAACAAAAAAATGAAGTATATCATAGTAAATGTTTATTGTGTGATTCAAGAGAAACTGCATTTTGTGTAATATGCCATAAAAAAGTCTTGCATGATATTGCTAAAAAAATAGACTGTGCAACAGATCTGTTCATGATAAAGAATTAATTAAGGGTAAACAGTTTTCATTATATCCAGATGTCAAGCAGTTATGTCCTGTCAGTACATTAATTTCTGAATTACAACAGCAATCAAATCTATTATTGACAGAGCCCCCTGTAGATCTTGTAACTCCCTTTAAAAATTATGTACAATCATGGAACGATGCCACTGCTACGCATACAGATGAGGACAGAAACAAAGCTTATGATACATTAACAGAAGAATTTAATAAGTTTTTAAAAGAGAAACAAAGCGAGTTTAAAATGTTCAGAAATAACATCCAAGATCTCTGCCAAAAGTGCATAGGAGCCCTGCAGTCCACAGAGGAATCCAATAATAGGTATCATACGTCCCTTAAACACTTACAGGTAGAAATGACAGACCTTAAACAGCATTTGAAGGAAAAGGAAGAAGAATTAGATGAATTAACAGAGACTAACCTCCAAAATACTATTTTGATATCCCAGCTTAAGGAAGAGTTAAAAAACACAAAACCAGTCCAAATTATAGAACAGGGACAGGGAACCACTACAGATTTATATACACAGTTTAGATTATTGCAGAGTTTACCACAGTGGAAAGATAAAAAAAGGCATATTTTATAACATGCTTACATTTGAAGAATGGGTGGCATATACAGCAGGATCTGATATATGGACAGATGCATTACTTAGATGTTTTTGGATTTTTATTCCCAAATGTTTTAAAACTTTCATTCAATTAAAACAAGATAATTATCAGTTAAATACTAAAGTAGGACGTATGACAGCCGTTTTAATGGCATTTACACAAGGGCAGCCTCTCACAGCCAAATTATTAGATAATTTTAAAATTACTATCACAGATAAATTAATGGAACAAAGTGATCATTTTAGACTTGCATTTCAAATCATATATAAGAAAACAGATAGAGACATGGAAAAAGAGACATACAAAACAGTTAATACATTGCTTCTTAGAACAAGTAAAAGGGGTTCCAGGGGATATTAAATGTATCTACGAAGAAAATTCTGATACCCTCACTGATTTGGTACAGAAACTAATGAGGGGACGGACTATGGCCGATGATGGGACATTATACTCATACCATATCTTTGCATTTGAAGAAAATAGTGAGCCATTTGAAGTAATTGGTGAGATAAAAAACAGGGAAAGGCAAAGGTGGTGTGACCAACCACCAGCAGAAAGAGCTGCGTCAGCACCACCAGCTCCTGCCTCTATGCTTGTAGTACCAGAATCAAGCACAGGTAATGAGCAAAAGGCACCAACATGCTTCTTTTGTAAAAAAATAGGACATGTTAAGCAAAATTGTGATCATTACAAAGCTTGGCGCAAAAAGAAAGAAGAACAGGGGGTATTTCCAAAAAAAGAGCAAACAAATTTACAAGAAAAGTCAGAAAAGCAGGATTATGTACAAAAACCTTACAATATTGGCAAAAACAGTTATAAGAGCCATCAATATACAGGAAAAGGGAAAGTATGCCCGGTAGATTTTCAAACAGTTTCACCTATAAATCCGAAACATTTGACAGAACAGGCAGCAGGAATAGCTAGGCAACAGTTAAAAAAAAGAGATTGAAAAACCTAAATATGTAGATCATTCAGACACAGAGGAAGATGACAAACAAAAACATGAGGTGTGTCATATTGCATTTGATAATAAAGGAGAGGATGAGTGGATTTCCTTACAATAGGGATGTGCCCCCCCTACTCTGGTATCTTTCCTGACTACCTTTAAAAAGGGTCGAGATGGACGACCACTGATTGATATTTGGGTAGAGGGGTCATTGTGGAAAAATGTCTTAATAGACACAGGAGCAGCAGTATCTGTCACAAACAGACAGTTACCAGCAAATCCTATAAAAAAGGTTTGCATTTCAGCATTTAATGGCACAGGATGCTATGCAGTGAGTAGCCAAAGTGTGGACATAAAGTTTTGTCAAGAAGGACAGACATGGAAGGGTGCATTTTTAATGCATCCATCTTGCACAAATACCATTATTGGTATGGACATTCTAGGACCTTTAGGCATAGTAATTGATTTACCTAATGAAATTTTGTGGATAGGAGAGAGGAAAAGCAAAATACAGGTTGCTATGCAATCTCTCTACCTGACAAACCTGAAAAACCTACAGGCTATGTAAATACAGACAGTGAGGATGTATGGAAGCATTTACAATAGCAATTCCCAAATCTATGGTCCAAGGGTCCCAGTGATTGTGGAAAACTAGAAAGCCCAGTAGGAGTAGGGAGTGATCAGGACTATATACCACCTTTTCAAAAACAATATCCTATTCCTAGGGAGGCAGAAGAACATATGGAAAAATGTATTGTAGAATGGGAAAAGGAAGGGATTATACAAAAAGGCAACAGTCCTACAAATTCACCAATCTGGCCAGTTAAGAAAAAAGATGGTAGTTATCGTCTTGTTATTGATTTACGGAAGGTTAATCAGTATACCACTCCTAGAGCACATTTGATTCCAGGAGTCCCAGAGTTGGCTGCACATATTAAGCCACAAAGTAAATGGTTTACAGTAATAGATTTAGCAAATGTTTTTTTTGCAGTTCTACTCAGGAAAAAAGACTGGCCAAGATTTGCCTTTACATTTAAAAACCAGCAATATGTTATGACAATGTTACCACAAGGGTTTCAAAACAGTCCAGTTATTTTTCATCAGACAGTAGGATCCATTCTACAACATTTGGAAAAGGATGATTCAGTAATACATTACATTGATGATATTTTAATTCAGTCAGAAACAGTAGAGGAGCATGTACAGCTTCTTAAGAGAGTTTTTTATACTCTACAACAAGCAGGGTTTAAGGTTAAAAGTGAAAAAATTCAGTTTATGACACAAAATGTTAAGTTTCTAGGTACTATTATAAAGCCAACAGGAAGATCTCCTTGCCCTGTACGTGTACAAAGCATTTTACAAATGGAAAAGCCACTGACTATAGCAGACTTACATAAATTCATGAGAATCATGAATTACAATAGGGAATTTATAGAGGATTATGCAGCCGTGGCTGCTCCCCTATACAAAATGTTACAGGAACAAAAGAACTCCACCTTTTTAGAGTGGGCATCTCATGAAGAGGAGGCATTTTCACAGATAAAAATAAAACTAGCACAAGCTACAGAACTAATAGCGCCCACACCAAGGTTACCATTTGTGTTACAAGCAGCAGCAGGAAAAAAAACTGTCTGTGGTACTATTACAGGAATGGCCACATGGTAGTGACAACAGAATGGAAAAAACATTATGCTCAGTCACTTTCTTTAGCAGGAAGATGACCCCAGTGGAATTGGGCTACCATCCATGTATACAGCAGTTATTAGCCATTTACTGGGGTATTAAACAAACTGAATATTTGACCGTATTTTCCAGCATTATAGTACAAACACCACATCAAGCTGTAAAAGCTCTGGTAGACAGTTTTGAAATGAACAAAATTACAGATGGTATTAGTCAGGCAGTCTTTGTAAAATGGATGGCACTTTTTAGAATGAAAACTGTTACTATACAGACGGGACAAATACTATTTATCAAACTACATGGGATATGAAGGAAAACAGCATAACTGTTTAGAAAAGATAATGTCACCAGAGGTGCAATTTTTAGCATCTGATTTTGATCACTTTAAGCCATCCATCTTTGTGGATGGAGCACGATATTGGGACCAAGGCAGATACTGGACAGGATTTGCCATAGTTCCAGAAAATCCACAACTGGGTTCTCCTGAACTAATCAAATTACCAGGGCATATGTCAGCTCAAAGAGCTGAACTGGAGGCAGTACTGTATGTGCTAAAGTATTACAATCCCATTAACATTTTTTCAGATTTAGTGCTTACGTAGTAAATTCTTTGAGATTACATATGGAAACGTGGGTAAGACGAGGATTTGTGGATAGTGTAGGTAAACCATTACGGCATGCTGAAGTATTAAAAGACATATATAAAGTTATAACAATGTCAAAACAACAAGGACAGTATAGCATCTTAAAAGTAAAAGCACATCAAAAGCCAACCAGTGAAACTTACAGATTAAATGTGTTAGCTGATACTTTGGCAAAACAAGCAGCACAAAATGGAAAAGAACTTCCAGAATATGAATATATCAATATAGAAGTTAGTGTCTTAAAAGAGTTAGATAAAGAATCAATAGAGAAAGACCTTGTAAATATACAAAAACAACAGGGCTTAAAAGAAGAAATCGATCAGTGCAAATTGACAGGAGTATCACCAAAGGAGTACTATGCATACACCACCTCCAAAGGGTTACAGTTGCCATATGTACCATTCCAGTTGGCACGCCAGCTGGTCAAGTTAAATCACCAAATACTGGGCCATATAGGAACTGATAAGTTATGGGCAGTTGTAAAAGAAAAGTATTGGAACCCAAATTTAAAAAAGGTTTGTAAACTGATTATAGAAGAATGTTTAATCTGTCTGCAGGTAAATGCTAAAAGCAAAAGGCCTCAGTTACATCGAGTACAGCCAGCAGATGAGCCATGGTACGCAGTTCAAATAAATTATGCAGGTCCATTACCAACAGCAAAGGGAGGTTACAGGTATCTATTAGTTGTAGTGGACGTTTTTTCAAAATGGGTAGAAGCAATTCCTACCAAAACCATGACAGCAAAGGCAACAGCAGAAGCCTTATGGAAATATATTTTCTGTCATTGGGGATGGCCACGGGTCATAGAGTCAGACAATGGCCCACAGTTAGTGATCTCATTAAACAAATGTGTAATTTGTTAGGCATACAGCAAAGGTTTCATGTACCATACCATCCACAATCCAATGGCATTGTAGAACGTATGAATCGGACGTTAAAAGAACATCTAAAAAAAAGCATGCTTGGAAAAGGGCAATACATGGGTACATCATCTGCCTGGTATTTTAATGGGTATTCGAGCAACACCAAACAGTAAAACAGGTATTTCCCCATATGAAATAATGACAGGCCGCAAAATGCCCATACTATTACCATTTGATCCAGATTTCCCTAATGGTAGGCCCGTGCTAGAAATCAGCAAACATCAGGAATGGCTAAAACAACTTACTAGCATATGTGACTATAATGCAAGGGAGCAAGCGTTCCATCTATGGAAAAAGGTGCCAATATTACCAGCTGAAGAAAACCTTCCATGTGGAACCAAAGTATTGGTAAAATCATTCCAAATGGAAGGACCATGGGCTAGCAATTGGCAAGGCCCTTTTGAAGTCATGGAACAAATTGGACCATTAGTGTACAAAATTAAAGGAAAAGGAAAAACAGAACAATGTTGGTACATAAAGATCAGCTAAGAATGATCAAAAATAGTAAATCTGATTAAATGTATTCTTTTGTAGGTTTCCAACAGAGAAAACCATAATGAAATTGACTTGGTTTAAAGTGCATCCTTTTGGAAATCCAGTTTCGGATGACCAAAGGCAAAATGATTCAACAATGGAATTTCTATTTAAAGGATTTTTTTTTAAATTGATAATAGCTATCATACTAACTATTATTGTATTGCTTAGTATTAAATTATACTTACAACCTGATAATCAAACTCTAAAGTTACATAAGAGAGAGAGTAAAGAAATGTGGAAAAATGAACAAGACTGGTCACCATCGTTTAACACTTTTTTAGCAAGACAATGTTGGTATGCAAAAAGCATGAATGTTTCTAATTGTTGGGTATGTAGTTTAATACCAAAAATAACAGGGGTAATGCCTCTAATACCTATTCCACTAAATTCTCTTAGTAGTTGGAGGGTATTAATAAATGAAACTGGAGATCAAATTATAAATGTACAATTGCGTAAAGCGAGAGTACAGATATCTGCTATAGTACAGGGGATCACATGTTTTCAACAAAATGGAACTGTTCCAGTGGGCAATAGCAATTGTATTCAAACAATTGAAATGGTAAATTTTCACAACCACATACCAGTGCGTGGAGTATTTTCTCATGGTTTTCCTATTTTAATAACAATTAAGGGTCAATTAATATTAAGTGATTCAGCAATATTTCATTTTTCACAAAATGATAAAATGAGTGTAAAAGTATATTACATGTTGGAGAAGTAAAACAGATAAAAACTTTACAGTTGTACATGATAAAACTCCTACTATGGGGCAAGTAAATGGCAGTCTGGTAAATAGCAGTGTTGCTCTATCAGATGGGTTATATTACATCTGTGGTAATTATGCTTATAAATGGTTACCAAAGGGATGGGATGGCACCTGTTATATAGGATTAGTGGTACCAGCAATGCATCATATAAAAGAGTTACCAAAAGGAAACATTAGAAATGCAAAAAAAGAAAAGGGATATATTACCTGTGATTGAAAGTCCAGAAAATCCAGTAGACACCTTAGATACATCACATATATATCTTCAAAATCTTGATTATATTAAATTAAAAGATATGGATTTAGGAGATGATGTAATATCTGGAGCAGGTATTTTCCCTTGGTACAGGGCTGCAAAAGCCATCTGGGAGCTGAGAAAACTATCTAAACTAGTTGAGGTATTGGCAAATGCCACTTTTAATGCAGTCCTTGACATTACTGTCGAAATGACAGCAATACGAACTATGGTTTTACAAAATCGAATGGCATTAGATTACATATTAGCATCCCAAGGGGGTACATGTGCTTTAATAGGAGAACAATGTTGTACATTTATTCCAGACAAAACATAATCTGTAAAAGCACATTTAGAAGTAATTGCACAAGTGCCTCAACATACTAGAAAAAACTGGAATGATGACTGGAGTGAATGGTTTAGTAATCTGTTTACAGGATGGACAGGAAAAACTACTGTATTTTTAATTTCTTTCATTGTTATTGTAATGCTTGTTTGCATATTACTTACATGTATTAAAGTCTGCTTAGCAAAAACTAGTCAAGTTACAGTTATTAATTGTCATAATGAAAAAGTATTATCAAATAATGCTGAATTTATTTCTCTAGTTTAAAATAAAAAAAAAAAAAAGAAGGAATTGTTAGAGTGTGCCCAACAATATACTAAGGTTGAAAATAACTTTGCTACAAATATGCAACATAAACAAGGAATAAGATAAAGCTTGCTCAAATGTAGAAAGAAAGTTTAGTAATATGTGATTAGCATCCGTACTAAATGATTGTGGCTTAAAAAATACACACATCAAGAAAGTTTAAAATAAATGACTGTGGCTTAAAAAAATAAGGAACTTGCTTATGAGTGTATTATACACACATCAAGAAAACTTACTTCTTACAGACATGACAAGAGTGTAATCTGCTTTCACTGGACAACAGGACATGTTTTTCTAAGAAAGTTTAAAAATATGTTTTTCTAAGAAAGTTAATCCACAAGGCGTTTTCTTGAAAACGGTTTACTTATCAGCATTTACATAATCCACAAGGCATTTTCTTGAAGACAGTTTACTTATCAGCATTTACAGAATTCACAAGGCATTTTCTTGAAGACAGTTTACTTATCAGCATTTACAGAATCCACAAGGCATTTTCTTGAAGACAGTTTACTTATCATTTGGACAAGAACAGATGTGTTAGCATTTGCGTCATCAAGGCAGTATCTTTCCAAAACAAAGAGGGTGTGTGTTTAACTAAAATATGTATAAAAAGTCTGTATTAAATCTAGTTATGTTAGAGGTATGGTAGGGACACAAGTCCTGAGGTAAATGTTATATCTCTCACATCATCTGTACTATATGAGAAGTAAAGTTAGAATAGTACTTTTAAGCTGCAACTTTTGTCCAGTTTGGTTTATTATAAAAGTTATTGGTTACTGCTCTCTAAAGTTGATGCTGCAAAGTATATTCTCTCATCAGTGTATATTCTACAAGTTTCTGTATGCAACAGACTGTGAACACAATTATAACCAGACTTTGATTCCAGCCAACAAGACTGAGTGTCTTAAGAAGACTTCAAATCCCACAGCAAGAGCAAGCAGTAAGAAGCAGTAAGCAGAGCCAAATATTTTTTCAGTTACTTGCTACAGTTTATACCCTGCTTGCACGAAGTTACAACAGCTCCACCAGTGACTCAAACAATAAACAAGTTTACTTCTCAGCCCCAACAAGACCAAACTCTGCTTTTCATAACTGCACAGAAAATTCACCAAGCACCTGACTAACTATGTTTCACTTACACAACCATTCCACAGAACAAACATTCACCTTCAAATACCTAGAATTATGGCTTTATCAGTTGCTAAACTTCCATTTCCACACAGAGAGTGGTCAAATGGCTATCCATAAAACAAAGATTAAACCTACTGTTATGATCCCAACTCTACAAATTACTCCAACTCCACACATTTAATCTCCTTGCAGCTACACCTCATGAAAATACCTCCTCATACAACCTGAGACTACTCACAAGCAACACCAACTCTCATTCATCCTTGGAAACAAACTGCACATGCTTACTCCTCTCAGGCACCCACTCTATGGCAAGCTCTCCCCATCAACCTAAGAGGAATCTATGCTCATTCCAAACTCAAAATGTAGCTCAAAAAGCACTTCCTTGTCCAAGCTAAATGTTACACATCACCCAACACATTATCCCTATCTACTTTCCAAGTCTCTTCTCCTTAGGTTCATAGGTAGGGTACTAGGCTATTGGCCCTAGGGCCTATATAAGCCTAGCCAAAAGGTACCCTGGCTTTTTGCCACCCAAGAAAATTATTTTCCTGTGCCACTGTTGAGCAGAGCCACAGACGTGATCCCCAGGGTGAATTTCCTATCTCCCATCCAATCATCAAGATTTTTCTTGAAGAGTGCTAATGAGGAGCTTTGTTTGATATAGAGAAGTAGTTTGCTCCAGAGTATGGAAAGTGTCTGGGACAGGAATCTATCCCTCCAGCATGTTCTGTTTATTGTGGTGACAAGGTTTAGGTCCCTAGAGCGTGTAGTTCGGAGGGATTGGGATTTCTTTAAGTGGAGCTTGTCCAAAAGCTCTGGGTTTGACATAGCTTTGTATTTTAGGCAGAGATCGCCTCCGAGTAGGCGATATGCGACGGAGTAAAGCTGCAGATTTTTGAGACAGTCTGCATAGGGCATCTGTTTGAGGCTGGTAATCCTCTTTGTGAGGTATTTCCGCGGCCTTTCCAGTTGTTGTAAAGGTCTTGTGAGGTACATACCAAAAAGGGTGTTGTACTCTATAATGGGTCTAATGAGTGACGAGTAGAGGGGAACAATTACCTCTTTTTTCCTGGATGAGAAACCTTTTGTGAGGAGGTGTGCCACGTAGAAGGATTTCCAGACTACTGTAGCGATATGACTGTCAAAGGAGAGACTACTGTCCACCTGTGTCCCAAGGTCTCATCACACTTCCGGTGTTAAGTAGACTACCGCCTATGTGGTAGTTCATGGGTGCAGAGTTTTTGCAAAAGGGATGACAATGCACTTTTTGGCATTGAGCCTGAGGCCATGGCTTTGACACCAGGCATCTGTCTCAGTGAGGTCCTTTTGTAGAATGTACACATCTTTTGGAGTTTTGATTATGGCTCCCAGTTTGCAGTCATCTGCGAACGCCATTAGCCAAAGACCTTCTGTGTTATCCTGTACTTCAGAGAAGCAGATACCAAACAGGAGAGGACCCAGGGGTACTCTACTTGTCACTGGTCTGAAGTTGGATTTGGAGTCTGCTACTTTCACAGTGTGGGTTCTGTCAGTGAGCCAGTTGGCAACCCATCTTGTGACATAGGGATTTATACCTAGTTTAGTGAGTTTATCTATAATTCCAGAGTGGGGGATGGTGTCGAAAGCCTTGGAGAGATCTAGATAGGCTGTGTGAACCACCTTACCCTCATCTACTGCTTTGGTGACTGCTTCAAAAAAGTCTGTCAGGTTTAGGAGACACGATCTGCCTTTTAAAAAGCCGAACTGGGTGGTGTTCAGAGTTTGGAGATTACCAATGTCATTGTTTATAAGTTCCATGATGATATGATCCATAGCCTTGCAGACCAGGCTCGTCAGGCTAATGGGGCAATAGTTTCCAGGGTCCGTGGTGGCTCTCCCTTTGTAGAGTGGGATAACCGTCGCTGTGCACCATTCAGTGGGCACATAGCCTGAGGTGAGGCTATGATTGAACATGGTACTTAGGTGGGGTGCCAGTTTGTTCTGTAGTTCATGTAGAAAGCAGCCTGGGATGTTGTCAGGTTCCATGGATGCTGTGATCTTGGCTTTGGAGAGTGTTATTTTTACCTGTGCAGCCGTGATTACAGGAACTTTGCATTCTTCCGGTATAGAGATGGGGCCTTTAGGGGATGAGAGGGGGGGTAAAGTTAGCACTGAACCTGTCTGCCAGGATGTTGGCAATATCAGTTGGTTCTGTATATTAAGTGCCATTGTGCTGTAACTCAGAGCAGATCTGAGTGCTGCCATTGAGATTCTTGACATAGCTATAGAATGCTTTGTGGTTGTCTTTAGAGTCAGTGGCGATTTTGTTTTCGTAACTAGCTCTGGAGGATTTTATGAGGGATCTCAGCTTCTTATTGAGGCTAACCAGAGAGTTCCTTCAATCATGGGATTTTATTCTTTGCAACAGTTTTTTTCTTCTGTTGTAGAGTTTATGGCTGGGGACCACCAGATTGGCTTCCTTTTTTGGATGATAACATCTTGGTTCTGTTAGGGATTGCACGATCCATGCACTCGTGTAAGTGCTCATAAAGTGCATTTCTGTAGGATTCAGCAGTCATACCTCTAGTGTCCGTCAGCATGGGTGTCGTGAAGTTTGCCACTTCTGTCTTAAGAAGCGTGAAGTTGGCTCTGGAGAAATATTTTACGGTGGTTTCCCTAATGGGGGGGTGGGGAAGGGATGTGGATATCTAGGATGATTAGCTTGTGGTCGAATCTGACTAAGGAATTGACCTCTGGTGTGGAGCACCGTTTGTCCATGTTGGTAATGACCAGGTCTAGGATATTGCTGCTCCTGGTGAGGGTGTGGATAAGTTGATCCAAGGCATTGGAATTTATGAATTCCAGAAAACGTTGAGCACAAGTGTTGGTACATGAGTAGTTTTCCCAGTTAATGGTGGGGTAGTTGAAATCACCCATTATTAGGGTGTTAGGTTGCACCCTAATATTTTCCAGTGTATCAAGAAATGAGGAGTGGGAATCCTGGGGCATGGTGGGGGATCTGTAGCAAGCTACAATTTGGATTGCGGTCTTGCCCAGAGTTAGTTGCACTTGGATAATCTCCTATCTCAAGATTTACTGAAGAGTGACACACTTAAGAAACTAATGCATATATTATACATTAAACTCTGCTTAAGTGTACACTGCAGTTTGCTTGTCCACTAAAATGTACATATACAGTTTTTTCTATGTAACCAGTCTGAACTACTCGGCTAATTTATAAACACCTTTACTGAATTATCACTTGTGACAGGCAAATGTACATTTATACAAAAGTAATCAAACTGTATTAACATATTCACATTTACTAATATTACACTTCATATATATTGCTATACATCAAATAACCTAAGAAACATTACATAAATTATTCAATTCCTGCCCTTTTTTTAAACAAGGAAAATCTTTATTAAACTATCGCTTACAACATAGGCAATCATACATTTATATAAATGAAAACAAACCACACCAACACAATCCTAGTTGCAAGCATTTTTACATCACAAACCATACTGACACTCCTAGTTGCAAACATTATACATTACTTATATACTCAAACATTTTCAGTCAGGCATTACTTAGCTCATTTAAGCCCTGCCTTCTTTTAAACCTCAGTCCTCCCCTGTACGTATTGTCCTACAATTCCCCATTTTTTTTCTATGTAGTTTGCTCTTACCCTTTTTTAAAGATCTCAGTTCAAGTTGTTTTATATTGGTTATTATATTCACTACTACTAGTACATCTGGTTTAGATTTTGATTTCCACTTTCTTTTAATTACTTTTTTGGCAGCCACCATAATTAGACACAGCAAGGCCTTACAATGTCTAGGTAATTCTGATTCTGTATCATAGCTTAATAAAATAATTTCCCTCATCACAATAATCTACCCACCCAGCATCTCAGACAGTGCATTCTGCATGTAATCCTTAGCATGCCAACTCAACCCACTCCAAGAAAATATGTTCTCATTTACCTCTTTTCCCCATCACACCTCCAACATTTGCTGTCTACTCAAGAAAAAATTCTCTGGAGTCTACATGAGGGTATAAAAATATCTATGCAAATGTTTCCAAGCAAAAATCCTAAATCATCTAGATTTTGTTGCATATTTGGGAGACATACATATACCCTCCCACTGTCTCTTTGTGCACTGCTTATCTAATCTCTCTTCCTAATCCTAAAATTCTCTGATTGATTCTTAAAGTTATCATGCAATATTTTATATGCTCTACTAAATTATTCCCTTTTTAATGGCAGCTTCTCTTCTAGATTCTACTACTCATTTAGGACCCCCCATCTCCTTCTCTTTGCCTATGCTCTGATATCAGTCCTTGATAGGGAAGGCAATCTCTAGCCTGCAGTCCAAATACATTCTTGGTATCTTCCCCTCTCTAGTTATTTGCTCCAAATACCTTGTTCCTTTGCAGTTTTCTCCAATAAATTCCAGCTCCCTTTTGCCTACTGTTTATATCCCTAATTATAGTCATCCCCTATCAGCAGATCTCCTTTCTTCATTCCGATGTTAGCTTATTTCTTAGGAAACTTTCTTCTACTTTACAGATGTAATATTCTGTATGATTACGGTTATCCTTAAAGGCCTGCATCCAAAATCCCAGTCTTTCCTTGTTTCCTGAGCTTTCCCCCTGTTTCATCATCATCCCTGTCCACTTTGAATTATAGTTTTCTGCTTGTGCTATGCAAAGGAGGTTCAACTGCATACCTCTTAAATACCTCTTCAAATCTGGTAATTTCCAATCTGCCCTTTTCTACTGGAAGAATCATCTTATTCCACTTCACTTTTGCCATCTTCCACTCACAGATGAAGTCCTTCAGCACTTTATTAATTGAGATCCACAGCTTCTCCTCTGGTTGATAAAAATATGCCTGACCTGTGTATAAGACTAATGGGACTGAAAAAGTACAGTTGTGTACACTTACCATAAATGTAGATGTTTGAGTGTATTCACGGTTGCAGTCATCACATTTGGTTATCTGCTTGCAGTAGCCCTCAGTCGGCCTGATTATCAAAGTCTTGGGTCCTGCGTCGGTTGCTGTTTCATCATCCGTGACGTCAGGTAAGTCAGGGGTATAAAGCATGCAGTCGACATCATTACATCAGTTTTTCTTGCCCCAGATGTCAGGTGCCCCCCATAATGGGAAGCAATTAAATATATACATACAAGGTTATACCTCCAACAAAAATGCAAATACACCAAAAAGATTTTAAGTATAGTAAAGGAGAATAGAGGTACAGCCAAAAGAAGTCAGGGGGCTGGAGAGAGGGTAACCAGGACTGCAACAGTGAATACACTCGAACATCTACATTTATGGTAAGTGTAGACAACTGTATTATGTTCTTCGTGTTTCACTGTTGCAGTCATCACACTTGGGTAGATTCCCAAAGCTAAGGATGGGAGGAGGAATTTAGATGGCATTAGGACCAGCTATAAGGCCCTGCAAGACTGCAGGGGGAAAAGCCAGTTCTAGATTTAGAGAAAAGTGGCAAATGGTAATGCTTGGTGAAAGTATGTACCGAACTCCAGGTAGCAGCTTCTAGGATGTCTCTGGTAGGGGCACCTCTGAGAAAGGCTGTAGAGGTAGATGCAGCCCTGGTTGAATGGTGTCTAATCCCCTGTGGGATAAGGTTTTCCATGGTGCTTATAGTAGAAATTAATGCAATGGCCTATCCATTTAGAAATGGTTTGCTTTGAAATAGCCTTCCCCTCTGCCCCTGCAGCAAATGCCACCAGCAGTTGTTCAGATTTCCTTTGAGGTTTAGTTCTGTCCAAGTAAAATCTAAGTTGTCTGTGCACATCTAAGGAGTGCAGTATCCATTCCCCTTTGTTCTGTGGATTAGAAAAAAAGGTTGGCAAATGAATGGACTGATTAAGAGCCACATTGGATACCACCTTGGGCATGAAAGAGGGATTGGTCCTGATGGGCACCCTGTCCGCATGAAAGATGATGAAAGGTTGCCATAAGGGCCTGTAATTCAGATACTCTTCTTGCTGAATTGATTGCTAAAAGGAAAGCTGTTTTCCAAGAAAGGAATTCTAACTCTGCAGTTGCAGCTGGCTCAAAAGGAGGAAGAGTGAGCATTTCCAATACAAAATTAAGGTCCCAGGCTGGAGTTGGGGCTCTCCTGGGTGGTCTTAGGTTTTTGGCCCCTCTGAGAAACTGCCTGAGCAGTGGGTGAGAAAAGAGGGGTGGTTCTGTGTTGTAATGAGCTGAAATGGCTGAGGTGTGAATTCTGATGACGGAAAAAGAAAGGCCCTTGTGAAGCATCTCAGCTGAGTATTGAAGTATCTGAGGTAAATTGGGCACTACTGTGCCAATCCCTTGAGTTTGGTTCCAGGCACAGAATCTTTTCCATTTTTCAGCATAAGATATTCTATTACTAGGTCTCCTTGCCTCCAAAATGACATCCAACACTTGTTTACTGAGGGATGATAATGCAGAGATTAGGTAATTAGCCAGGCTGCCAGGTTCAGGGTTTGGAGCTGGGGGTGCAGAATCTGGTGTTTCTGTTGAGACAGCAGGGTAGGGGTATGAGGTAGGTGCCATGGGGCCAGCTGTGACACACTGCACAAGAGGGGGTACCAGTGCTGGCATGGCCAATCTGGTGCAATCAGTATCATCCTTGATTTGTCCTGTTTGATCTTTAGTAGTACTTGTGGAGAGGCAGAGGAGGAAAGGCATAAACTGATAGGTTTTTCCAGCTGAAGGACAGAGCATCCACTTTCCAAGCTTGTTTGTGGGGAGTCCTCGTGCAGAATTAGTCCAACTGGTAGTTCTGGGGGAAGGCAAACAGGTCTATATTTGGGATCACCCATTTGTTGATCAACATGTTGAAAAATCTTTGGTTCCAGTTTCCACTCGTGTGGGTCCATAAGATTTCTGCTTAGTTCGTCTGCCAGTGTATTTAGTTTTCCTGGCAGGAATTGAACCTGTAGATGCACTTGGTAGCTCAAAGCTGTGTTCCACAGAGCCATGGCTAGTCTGCAGAGGAGGTAAGAATGGGTACCCCCCCTGTTTGTTTATGTACTACATAACAGTGGTGTTGTCTGTCTTTACCATTAATTGCCCTGGAAGAATGTGGTCCTTGAAGGCTGTCAGAGCATTCTGTACAGCTAACATTTCTTTTTGATTTATATGCAGGTGCATTTGACTTGGGTTCCATTTGCCCTGAATGCACTTCCCTGCCAGGTGAGCCCCCCCCATGCATAGTCTGATGCGTCTGTTGTTAGGGTTTAATCGGCAGGGGGTAGCGTGAATGGTAGTCCCTTGTTTTGGTGGCAGGCCTCTACCGACCAAAGGAATTCTAACTGTAGGCAAGATATGATAGGAATCATTGCTTCTAGATCCTGAGAATGTTGACACCAGACACTTTTTAGATACCATTGTTGTTTCCTCATATACAGTCTTGCATATGGAATTAGTAGAATGCACGAAGCCATGAACCCCAAGGCTTGCAGTATTTGCCTTGCAGACAGCAGGGTTTTTGTGGCCACTAATTTGAAGTTGTCTAATTTGTTTCTCTAGCGTGAGGAAAGCCATCTGGGAAGTTGTGTTCAAGTTTGCTTTCAGGAATATAATTTTTTGACAGGGTACCAGATGTGATTTCTTTTCGTTTATGGTGTACCCCAGACAAGTTAACACCTTTTGTACAAATGCCAGATGATTCAGAAGTATGTCCTGGCTTTCTGCCTGAATTAGACAATCGTCCAGGTATGGGTATATTTGAATATTTCTTTGCCTGCAAAATGCAATGACTGGAGCTAGGCACTTTGTGAATACCCTGGGCGGAGTAGATAAGCCAAAGGGCAGTGCAGAGAACTGATAGTGCATGCAGCCTGCTTTGAAGTGTAGGTATTTTCTGCAAGATTCCCTGATTGGGATGTGCAGGTAGGCTTCCTTTAAATCCAGTGTTGCCAACCAGGCATCTTTGCCTATCATGGGAAATAACTGGTGAAGAGTTAGCATCTTGAATTTTGAAATCACAAAAAAGGTGTTTAGGATAGAAAGGTCCAGGATAGGACGCCATGACTTGTCTTTTCTGGGTACCAGGAAAAGTCTTGAGCAGAAACCTTGTCCCTTTTCCTCTTCTGGTACAGTCTGAATAGCCTTTAATCTTAAGGGAGAGAGTACTTGCTTTTGAGCCTCTGCCCACTGATTTGGGGGTAGATCTGGCCAACCGTTTGAGGTTGGTAACGTGTGGAAGTGAAATCTGTATCCTTAGCAAACTATGTTTAAAACCCACTTGTCCTGGGTAATGAGTTCCCAGTTTTTTGTTTGCAGAGCAATCTTTCCCCCTAAATGAGAAGTCAGTTAAGAAGTGCTTGAAAATTTTAAAGTTAAGTCACTGAGACAGCGTACCATGGGGGGGGGGGGGTCTTACTACTCCCTGATTTGGAAGTGGGAGCCCCCCACTGCTTAGTCCTGTGCATACCCTGGGACTGAAGCCTGGGTGTTCTGCTGCTTCTGTGTTTGAGCTGATAAGGCCTGGAAGAGGTAGGAAAGGACCATTTTTTGAGGGCCAATGCCTACTAAATCTAGGAGGCTGCACTTGTAAGAAATCTTTAACACTTTGCATAGATTTAGCTTTTTCCTTCATCTTTTTAAGAACAACTTCTGCTTTCTCACCAAACAGGTGGCCCTGATTTAAAGGAGCATCCAGCAATTTCGTTTGAACATGATCTGGCAAAGATTGCTCCTTAAGCCAAGCATGCTTTCTAAGTACAGACCCGGTGACAGCAGCCCTGCAAGATGCCTCTAGTGAATCAAAACTACATTGCAAAATATGTTTTCCAACCTGTTCAGCAGAATGCACTAAAATCCTGTAAATCCTTATTTTCAGCACAATCAGGAATCAACATAATTTTCTGTTTAAGCAATCCAGTAATAATGCTGATACTTTAACATATGAAACTGGCAATTTAAGGCCCTGATGGCCAAGGTTGCAGAGGTTTATACCTTACCCCATCTATCCAGGACCCTGGAATCTCTATCAGAGGGGGTAGGATTTTTGGCAGTAGTAGCCTTAATGCCCTTGGGTCCATGTGAAATGGTCTCAGGATCCACAGTAGGATTTTTAAATAGGAACTTGTGAGAATCAGGAACCCTGTAATATCTATCAGGTTTTCTGGGAGCAGGAGGTAGAGAGTCTGGGGCCAAGCTAGATTCCGAAAAAGCATAGTCAACAATGTCCAGCACAGGAGGGATAGCTAAAGGCCTGTGTTGGGGCAGAACTAAGAAATCTCTAAGCCTCTTTTTAGAATTAGAATAATCCTGGCTTTTTTAACAATGCTTCCATTTTCTCAGTATTAGTATTATCGTTTTAGTCTATTCCCACATATCATTACCTGTCACACCAGAGTCATTTTTAATCCATACTCCTAAATACTTCATTTTATCATGTCCCCATAAATATGGATATTGCTGAACCAATTCATATGCGGGTACATAATTTAGCACTATTGTCTTTGTTTTAGCTTCATTAATTTTGTATCCCAAAAAGATCTGAAACTGTCTCAAAATTGTTCCGCAACAACGTAATCTCTCTCTCTGGTTTTGTCAAGTATAAAATATCCTCTACAAATACAGATGGCTTTTCTGGATTACCATACCAATTATATCCTTGAATTCTTGAGTCCCTTATTTTTTTCTTTTGGCCAGTGGTTCTAAATATAATGCAAATAACAAAGGGGAAAGAGGACACCCCTGCATGATTCCTTGGCATAAGCAGAAATTATCAGAGAGGACCACACCTACTTCAATTTTTTCCTCCAATCCCTCATATATCCTACTAGTCAACCTTATAAGATTTTCAGGAAATACAAATGCCTCTATTATCCTGTTTACAAAGTCCCAGCTTACTCTATCAAATGCTTTCTCTATCAAAATCCACCACCACCAACTGTATTTTCTTATATTCTACTTCTAAGCTCTGGATCATCAGTGTTCTCTTAATGTCAAATGTTTACCTCCCCTCCACAAACACACACTGATGCATATCTATCAATTTTGGCATTACTTTTGCCATTCTTTTAGCCAGTATAGACATGAATGTTTTATAATCATGGTTTGGTATTGAGATGGGCCTGTTTGAAAATGGATCTGATGGGTCTTTACCCTCTTTTGGTATTACAGCTACCACTGCTTTCTTCCAAGATGTTGGTACTTCTCCTCCTCTTAAAATACTGTTAAACAAAACCTTCCAGATCTTTATCATTTTTTCCCTCCTAGCTTCCAAACTTCTACAGGAATACCATATATTCCTGGGGACTTCCTGTAGATTGGTTTATACATCACAATATTTATCTCATTTCATCCTATCCTAACCATTAGTAATTGAGCCAAATCTGCCTCTTAACCTTGGCATATTTAAATCTTCCATAAACATTTCTATTTGCATCTATCCTTGATTTTCATATTTCTCTGCTTTATACAGACTTTCTTAGAACTTCCAAAATATTTCTAATACCTCTATAGGATCTCAGTTTGGTGACAGCCCCTTCTACTTTCTGTTGCCCAAGTCACTGTACTAAAAGTTTTTGTACTCTAGTGTTAGCAAAAAAAAAAACAGTTGCTTAAGAGCAATCTTTCTAAACTCGTGTATATTATCAAGGTAATCCCTTAGTTTCTTCTTAGCATTCTGCAGTTGATGATCTTGTTCTGTGAGATACCCCATTTGTCAGTCCATCTAAATAAATCTTGTTTCTTCTTGGCTCCCTTTCTTTTATTTCCACCCTATTTTTAAACTCCACCTTAACTTTATCCCACTCCCTAGCTATAATTTTCAGAAGTGATTTCTATCCTCTCAAATAGCTCTTGAATAATCTGCACTACCCATTCCTTAAATTCCTCTCTTTTCATTTCAACAGAGAAGTAGAAAAGCTCCAGTGTCTCATTTTTGTTTCATTACCGTGATTTTATTTTAGTTATTATTGGTGCCTGATCTGAAATAGTTATTGGGTGCTATCAAGACCTTCAATTAAATGAACATGTTCCTGCGAAAAGTAAATTCTTTCTAGCCTAGCTCAGTTTTTACCATCTTGGGGAATAATATGTAAATTCACTCCAACTCCTATTACTGAATTCACATATTCCATGCAAAATATTTTCATAAATTTATTCAAAACTTTACCCTCATGTGTTACACTTTACCTTCTAGGCCCGTCAGACACATCTTCACTGCTACAAATCAAATTCCAGTAACCAGCTATCAGAATTTTCTTAAGCTCCATTATAGCAGTTTTAGGTGGAATATAAATACATGCCAGTGTAATCCTCCTCCCTTGCCAGTAGCCCCTTAGCACTATAAATCTGCCATTATTATCTTTCTTTACCCTCTTCTATCACCATTGGAGCCCCTCCTGCAGTTATTTTCCTTTGTCCCAGATATTCCACTGAATAACTATTCAAAAAAACTTCCATTATCAAATTCACATGTTCATTTTTTTTTCCAAGCGTGTCTCCTGTAACACAGCTATTTGCACTCTACAGTTTTTAATATAGTTCACTATTCTTTCTTTTTTGTATTTATTTAGACCATTGCGATTTAAAGCACTACAGAAACCATCATTGTATTAAATAGTTATTATTCCCACCTTTTACGTATAACACCTTTTTTGTTAAATATCTAGTTCCAGCTTCTGTGTTACATTCATACACTGTTTCTCAGGCTGAACTTTTATATACTTGTTTCTTTCCACATCCATTTGAACCTATATCACATCTTACAATGTTTTTGTTTTATTGAAAGTGTTCAAAAAAAATTCCTCCATAAAACCTATTAATTTAATATTAGCACACAAAACTATGTGCATCTTCAAATATTGAAGTTTTACCCTTATAATAGAAACAAAATGTCCCAAACTGACAGCCACACTCATAGACTTCAGTTAACCTAAAAAAAAGGTTATCCATGCTAAGATGCATGGTGCAGCTTGCTCCCTGCTGAGAAAACCCATGAACACTTTCAGAAAACATCATTTCCTAACCAGTTTCTGCTATCTTTTTCCTCTCGGCCAATCACTGTCCACCAGACTATAACCAATTTCTCTATCAGATTGGCTGTCTGGTACGCATGTCTCCATGGAGACAATTTCTCATTATCAGACTGTCTCCATGAAGACATGAGAACCAGACTCTCAATTTCTCTTTATCAAATTGTTTTCATGGAGACATGAGGGCCAGATACAGAATTGCTACTAAGCATACATTCATTTGCTAGCAAAAAGCCTTATAATATTCAATATTATATTTACTTGCTTTACCTTAAAATGTGTTACTAAATTAATCTAAAGTCCTTAATCCAGTTATTCCCAATGTAAGACGGAGAAAAAGCACATTAATTTTTCTTTTGCTGTTCTCTTTCATCAGGGCTTTTTTTTTTAAATTACAGTGCCTACATTTCGTAAAACTACACAAGAAGAGAGAGAGAAGGGAGAAGGAAAGGGGAAAAAAGATCAGCACCTATTTTAAATCCCCATTACACATAAAAATAACTGAGAAAATTAGAAGTTATGTACCTACCATAACGTTCCATGTTAGTTGTCTTCTCTCGCCTTCTTTCTTGCTGGATGGGTTCGGAGCCGATCCTCGGCTCTGACTCGGCACTAGCTTTAGCTCGAGAACTCCTTTTACCAGCTCGAGGCAACCCTATATCCCATGATGCAAGGCGGAACTACCTCAGATCTCGTTTGGTAGCTAACTAACCCTGCTAAAGACTTATCCTAATATAATTAGGAACCATGGTTCCTAAAAGAAGTCCTCATAACAATGCTCCAGAGGAAGCAATCTAATAGGAACTCTCCAAGATCTGTCCAGGCCAGGGGAAGGAGGGAGGGCCTTAAGAAAGAAGGCGAGAAGACAACTAACATGGAACGTTATGGTAGGTACATAACTTCTAAATGTTAAGTTGTCAATCTCGCCTTCATTCTTGCTGGATGGGACCGCCCCTAGCACCTGTATCCCGGGTGGCTCAATGGAACAGACTCTTGAGAACAGTGGAACCAAAACTGGCCCTATCTCTGGAGGCCAAATCCAACTTGTAATGAGACACAAAGGTATGAGGCGTGGCCCAAGTAGCTGCTGCACAAATAGTGTCAATGGGAAGTCTATCCTGAAAGGCTACAGAAGTGGATAGACTCCTGGTCGAATGTGCTTTTGGCTTAGAAGATAGTTGTTTGCCCCTTAGAGAGTACACATAGGAAATGGTGGAAGTCAACCATCTAGATAAGGTCACTTTAGATACTGGAAGACCCAACCTGTTTCCTGCATAGGAGACAAACAATTGGTCTGATTTTCTAACTTGTTTAGTCCTATGTAAGTAGTACCTGAGCTGACGGTGAACATCCAAAAAATGTAGCTTCTGTTCAGCTCTGTCAGAATAGTTAGGAAAGAAAACTGGTAGATCAATAGATTGGTTAATATTGGCTTGAGATACAACCTTGGGAAGAAAGGAAGGGTTAGTTCTGAGCGAAACCCTATCCTTATGAAACACCAGATAAGGTGAACGAATACAGAGGGCCTGAATCTCAGAAACTCTTCTTGCAGAGGTAACAGCCAGCAAAAATATAGTTTTCCATGTCAACAACTTTAAAGAACACGTAGCAGACGGTTCACAAGGAGGTAGAATTAGGGATGCCAACATTAAGTTCAGATCCCATTGCGGAGGAGGATGTTTCACAGGCGGTTTTAGGAGAAAAACTCCTCTCAAAAAGGCTTTGCATAACTTATGAGACATGATGTTATTGTCCTGCAAGCCAACATGAAATTTGGAAATAGCAGCCATTTGTACTTTGACTGTAGATGATGACGATCGAATGAAAAACCTCTGCCAGGAAATCCAAAACAGAATGTATAGGAGCGGTGAAAGGATCAATATTTCTGGCGTTTGCCCAAATAGAAAACGCCGCCACTTGCTAGCATAAACAGTTCTAGTGGACGACTTTAAAGAAGACACTAAAATGTCTCTGACTGAGTCAGAAATCATTGGTAGCCTGGCTAGGGAAGGAAGTGGAGCAACCAAGCAGTGAGGTTGAGAGAATGAATGGCTCGGTGCTGCTGACCCGACTGGTGGATCAAAGATCCGAACTGGGTCCAGATGCCAGGGCTGCACCAGAAGGTGATGATGTAGAGACGGAAACCAAATTTGTCGAGGCCAATATGGAGCAATGAGGATCAATTTGGCTCTCAAAACGGTGGCTTTCTGAATGACTTGTGGAATCAATGGAAAAGGAGGAAAAGCATAAAGAAGTCCCCGAGGCCAATCCTGGGTTAGAGAGTCTCTCAAGGGTTGGCCTGGAAGAGGAAATAGTGTGAAGTAATCTGGGCACTTGCTGTTTTGAGGGGTAGCGAAAAGATCGCAACAAGGGGTGCCCCACTTCAGAAAAATCTGAACCACTACAGAATGATTGAGAGACCACTCGTGAGGCATCAGAATAGATCTGCTTAGCCTGTCCGCCAATAGGTTGGACCTGCCGGGGATGTGCGTTGCTATCAGAAACCGCTGAGAAGAGATCGCCCATTGCCAAAGTCTGAGAGCTTCTCGACATAAGGGATAGGACCTGGTTCCGCCCTGTTTGTTGATGTACCAGACCACGGACATATTGTCCGTCTGTACTGCAATAGTCCCTGTGGGAAGAAAGTCGTCGAGGGCTTGCAACGTTAAAAGCACTGCTCTCATCTCCAGGACATTTATGTGCAGGTGGTATTCTATGGGTTGCCACGTCCGTGGACCATCCTGCCCTGATAATGCCCCCACCCGATCAGAGAGGCATCCGTGGTGACTGTGGCAACTGGAGGAGGGGGAACAAATGGTCGGCCCTGATGAAGAAGAGGGGAAGATACCCACCATCGTAGATGAGCCCTGCAAGACTGTGTCACTAAGATCTCGTGTCTCATGGGCAGATCGTGGTACGACCACTGCGTGAACAACATCCACTGCAGGAGACGCATGTGGAAGCGAGCTAGTGGAAGAAGAACAATGGCTGTAGCCATTAGGCCTAGAACCTTCAAGACAAACCTGGCTTTGACCTTGCTGCTTTGTAACAGAAGCTGAACAAATTTCTGGATGTCCAGAATCCTTTGATTTGTTAGTCTGGCTAACACGTTGACGGTATCTAACTCTGCGCCTATAAAGGTGATAGATTGGCAAGGCAGCAGAGAGGATTTTTCGAAATTCACCGAAATTCCTAGACTCTTGCAAAGCTGTAAGGTGTAGTCTCTGGACCGAAGAAGCTGATCCTTGGAGGTGGCGGAGAGGAGCCAGTCGTCCAAATAAGGAAACACTTGGAATCCTCGACGTCTCAGGTGAGCAGTGACCACCGCCATGCATTTGGTGAACACTCTGGGGGCTGAAGTGAGGCCAAAGGGCAGTGCTCTGAATTGGTAATGACTGGCTCCCAGCCGAAAGCGGAGAAACCTTCTGGAGCGTCTGTGAATCTTTATATGATAGTACGCATCCTGAAGGTCTATCGAGCACATCCAGTTGACCTTGCACAGAAAAGGCAGAATGGATTGCAGCGTGACCATCCGGAATCTTGCCTTTTTGACAGACTTGTTTAGTCTGCTTAGGTCTAGTATTGGTCTCCAATCTCCCGTCCTTTTGGGGACCAAAAAGAATCTTGAGTAGAAGCCGGATCCTACTTGGTCTGCCGGCACTGTTTGGATGGCTCTTTTTCCCAGGAGTTTTGAAACTTCCTGTTTTGCCAAATCCCTTTGACCGGGTGAGATGTCTGGAAGGGATTGTAGAGGTATGGGAAACCTTTCGAAGGGGATTTTGTAACCCTCGGATATAATCGACTGTACCCACTTCTCTTGTGATAGGGATTGCCAGGCTACTGGGTACAGCGAAATTCTTCCCCCGACTGCCTCCAAGGGTGGACAGTCGGGCAACACCTCAGGGATGCTGAAAAGGCTTCTCAGGAAGAGGCTCCCTGTTGCCCTGGTTCTGAGGACCCCCCCTGCCTCTAGGGCGGCGTCTATTATTGTTACCCCCTCTGCCTCTAGGGGTAAACTGACCACGTGTGTCCAGTGTAGCTCCTTGGGCTTTACGGAACCACATCTTCCCCCCCTTCTGACCCTTGGGATATGGTCTAGAAGGAGTGGAAAACTGGACTCCAACTGCAGAAAGAGTTTTACCGTCTTGTTCACATCTGGTCAAAGTATCCTTCACCTGAGGTCCGAACAAAGCCGAACCGTCAAAGGGGGTGTTGGTGAAGGACGCCTTAAAGGGGTCCGCAAAATTACACAGCCGCATCCAGGCTTGGCGTCTAAGAGCAACACCTGTGCCTGCGGCCCTGCTCGTTCCATCGGCTGCATAAGATATGAGCCGCATGGAGGAGTTAGATATCGAATTCAGGATAGCTAGCTGAGAGGCAATCTTTTCCTGAGCCCCAGCAGCTGAAGGATCCTGGACTACTTCTCCCAGTTCCTTGAGAATATCTCGTTGAAGCCTGGTGAAGTGACAAAGGTAATTCAGTGAACGCATTGCAAGGTCGCTGAAGAAAACATCCGCTTTCCATACCTGTCCATGGTCCTAGAATCCTTATTAGGAGGATGGACAGGTACTGAAGGATCCGCCAGTTCCTTCTTAGTGGCCGCTGCCACCACCATAGCATCCACAGAGACACCTTTGGACAGGAACTGTTTGTCCGAAGGGGCCGTGATGAACTTGGATGGTCTCCTGGGGACAGGTTCCACAGAATCTGGAGCCGCCCACGCCTTCCGAGCCACTACCTGCATGAGTGGGTCGAAAGGCGGAGACACCAGGAGGTGGAGGGTCGGGATCCAAAAGCCTCCAGGTATACCGACGCATCCTCGGAGGGGTCAATGGAGGGCCAATTCCCCCTCTGTTTGAGGAGCTCAAGGATGTCTGAAAATGAGACATCCTCAGAGGGGGACCGTGGGGAACCCTCCGACTCATCTAAGTCGGTATCAGATGTAGTAGACTCAGGGGAGTCTGTGTGTTTCCTCTTACACGTCCTCTTCCGAGGGGGTTCCCCTGCAGGGTCAGGAGAAACCTCGGAAGAGGAGGAAATTCCCAGTGGGGAAACCTGGGGCGATGGATCCCTGGGCCTGAGAGCAAGAGGCTGGCAAGAGGCATCTGCAGGCACTGATGAGGGAGGAGCTAGAGGGATAGACCGTTGACCAGGCTCAGAGGCCAGGACACTCCTGATCACCTCAAAGGCTCCTCTCCCCGGGAGACCTGAACACACCCGCTCCGAAGAAACAGGAATGGTCGGCTCCAAGGAGAGAAGGCTCGAGGCCGATGTCGGCGCTGAGCTTACCAAAGCAGAAGCTCCGAGAGGGAGAGCGGGGTCGGACAAGGGTCCGATGCCACTAGCCCCCTCGGAGCCGACAGTGGAAACCCGACGACCGGATCCCTCCAAGGAAAGTCACAAGGAGGAGATCGGAGCCGAGGATGACGGAGCCGAAGGATGTATCGGCTCGCATCAAACAGTCGCTGTCCCAAGAAGCTCCGGCTCCGAACTCTGGTGTGGAGTCGGAGGAGGAATCTCAAGAATTGGGGCTGTAGCGAAGTCTGTTGAGGCGGGCTATGGAGCATTTGGGCCAGTGCCTGAGACTTCAACAGCCTGCTTACCACCCTCTCCAAATCGTGGTCAGACAGCCTGGAAGATCTCGAAGATCGGCTCCGATGGCTCCGCTCCGACAAAAGAGGAGACCCGGGCCGAGTGAATACTTAGTATCGAAGGGGACCGGGAGCTCTTACGGGCGGAGCGATCGGAGCCGAAGTCCCTTGAACCGCAGATGGAGGCGAGGATCTCGGCTCCGATGCTGGATAAAGTGTCTGCTCCAGCGGAGCCGACAAGGCAACAGTAGTCAGGGTATCGGAGCCGGCCGGCACGAACCCACTACTCTAGCAGAAGAAGCATCGGCTCCAGCGGAGCGATGTCGGCTCCGACGGGCGGAGCCACCGGAGGAGGCTTGGACACTGTAGCCTGAGCCTTCGGTGGCTTAAGAGGTTTTCCTGCCCTTGCTTAGGAGGAGAACCTTCAGGTTTTAACAAACCTCGGAGGATCAGTTTGTTCCTCCTTTCCTGCAGGACTCTCTGGCTAAAGGCATGACACAACGCACAGGAGTCCTGCAGGTGCAAAGGCCCCAGGCAATATACACAAGAAGTGTGACCGTCTGTCAGGGACATTTTCTGACAGCACTGGTCACACTTCTTGAAGCCTGAGACCTTGCCTTCCCTAGACATCCTAAAAGGATATACACAAACAGTCCCCACAAACACACAACTTAATCCCTACACAGACACACAGGAAGGGAATAACTTGGGGAACTAGGCCTGACTAAAACTTTAACTGAAAAAACTATTTTAAAAGTTTAAAAAGGAAGGGAATAGGGTGGGCTGTACTAAATACAGGCTAACCTAACACTGAAGGGAAATTAAAACCCCTAACTAAACTTTTTTCAATTTAACAAGAAAAACTTACCTCAGCTGGCAAAGGAGACCTCTTTCGCTAAGCGGCAAACGAGATCTGAGGTAGCTCCGCCTTGCATCATGGGATATAGGGTTGCCTCGAGCTGGTAAAAGGAGTTCTCGAGCTAAAGCTAGTGCCGAGTCGGAGCCGAGGATCGGCTCCGAACCCATCCAGCAAGAATGAAGGCGAGATTGACAACTTAACATTGTAACTTTATAGCATGCAAAGAAAACCATACACCCCAAAGTGCTATACAAATAGTACTACTAAGGAAAAAAATTGTTTTCTTCATTTACAGTTAACTTTCTTTCCTTCCTTCTCCTCCCCAAAAAATTTTTCTGAGCATTAATGACAAGTTGTTGTGAGGAACTCAAAAGTATATGACCAACTCCAACCAATCCTGAAAAAGTCCAATATTTCCAGATTTTCATGTTCTGCCATATTTTACAAACATAATTACTGCATTGTAATCCCACATTAAGTTACTGGTTTTATTTCTGTTCATCCCCATCTCCCAAATCCTGTCTCTGCTTCATTTCCAACTTGCTCTTGATTCTTCTACTCAATTCTCGTGCTCCCTTCCTTCGCCCCATTTTCTGTTGGAACAGTGGAAAAGGTTTCATAGCTACAGTCTCGCTGTGGTCTTTATTACCAGAAGAAAAAGAAGCAGAATCTCATTCTGTTTCACAGCTCACTTTTTGTTGGACAAACTTTTGAATTTCCTCCTTAGCATGTACTTCATCAAAAAATAATTTTCTCCCTCCAGGGAAAAAATACCTTGAAAACAGCTGGGTATATCAGTTTGAATCTCACACCTGCATTTCAACACTCCCTAAACAGTGGACTATATTAACTCCTCTTCTGCCTGGTATACAATGAGTAATCATTCTCCACAAACACTCTGTTATCTCCCACTTTTAGTATTTTGGCGTTTTGCCACAGTTTTGTCAGAATCAACTCCTTCTGATGGCAGAATTACATCTTTACTATTAAAGGTCTAGGTTGCTTTCTCACAGCCAGGTTTGGAGCATACACACAATGTGACCTTTCAACTAACAACTCCTGTGGTGGAATACCAGTCCAGTTGCTTATTTATGTTTTCATAAAATTAATGTAGTCTGTTCCTTCCAGCTTCTCTGGTATAGCTGAAAATCTTCTCTATGTGCTCTATCCTCTAATTCGAATTTTGAAACATCTCTTCCTGAGCAGTCTCATATTAAGCCAGCCTTTTCTTCATTTCAACCTATGATTTTTGCAGCTTTATCACTCCATCTGAATATGCATTTATCTTCCATTTTTCCAGTCTTTTGATGTTGTGTTGACACACTCCATCATTGTTTTGTTTATTTTAACCAGGCCTGTGTGTAGTTGGTCTTATATTTTCCTGTAAGATGCTGGAAGTCATATCTGGAGGTTGCATTGGTTTTTGCTTAACAGCTGCAGAACTTTCCCAGTCCGTGTTTCTTTCTCACTTTTTGTAGATGATTTTTTCCAGGTGCTCTGTATTTCTTTTTTCCTGGCATCCAGACAGTATACTTACTAGCCAGTTACTGAAATATACCCCAAAATAATAAAGTCTATTGGCCTTCTCTGTTGCGTTTCTGTTTTCACACTGGGAGAGCTAGGGTTAAGCTGTTGCTCAATGTGCAGCCATCTCGGAAGTCGTGAACTACTCCGTTATTGACTAAATTTTTGTATTTTTTTATTTGCAAAATGTTTTGTATTTCACCCCGTTGAACCTGAAATTGGTTAATACTGATCAGTGTACTACCCAAACAAAACAAAGATAAATGCTAGCTGCAAAGAAGGCTATAACTAGGAAACGGATATGTTAAGACATTCCAGACAAAGAGGAGGTTAAATAGCAGGTTGATCGAATAAGTACAGAACAGATGATGGCATAGAGTTCATAAAAACAGAAGAAACCAACTCCCACTGGTTGCCATGGCTGAACTATCTAGAAGGGACTCCATAGTCAAGTAGGTAGCAATGAGGGAAAAATCAATTAAGAATCATCTATGGTGGTCTTGAGTTGAAGAGTATAAATAATATGAAAGTTATGTACTCACCATAACAATAGATTTGTGTTGTCCATTTCCATCCTTCCACAACGTATGGGTCTTCAAATCAGAGTTGGATCTGACTTCAGCCACTTTCAAACTTTGGATCTGGTGCTCAGGCTCCTCCTATTACCCATAATAACCTCGTGTAGACTCAGATCCTTCAGGCTGAGTTTACCTGCAGGAAAAAAAAGCTAAGTATATAGTGTCTAAAATAGAAGTAAAGAAAGCAGATGATGCACAGCCTTGATTCCTAGAGGTTTCTTATCAAGACTAAGTCAGCCAGAGCAGTCCAGGAGTTAAAAAGTTAAATACCATACAAAATATGGAAGGAAGGATGGAGGGAGGGTGGGAAGTTCAGAAAGGGCAGAAACAAGCAACACAGACCTATCATTATGTTTAGTACATTGTATCTGATGTTGTCTTTTCCATCCGATCTCTTCAACATATGAGACAAGAGTCCCCAGCTACTGTAACATCTAAGTGGTCTTACGGAAAATTTCATAATAAAAAAAAAATCACAAAGAGGGAAAGAAAATTAGTAAAGAAGTTAAAAAAAATAGAATTTGAAGTTGTGGAGTGTGCAAAGTGAAGGATTTGGTGTGTAAGGTCTAACACAGGTTACATCACAGCATGATGGAGTGAGTCCCCAAAGTAAGGAGAAGCAGGAAGATCATATGACATCTGAAGAACTATGGACATGGGAAAGAAAAAGAGATTTTAATATGGTGTAATATTTATGCAAAGGAGAAAGCAAAACTAACCAATACAAAAAAGAGCAGCACAAAAGATATTTGAAGAGAAATACAGGCAAAGGAATCCGGACATGGAAAACTTTACAATACAAAAAATAAGAAGACAGAGAAAAAGTAGAAAAGGAGGTTAGTAATGGAAAAGTTAAAGAAATAGAAATTGTTGTTATGGAGTACATGCAAAGTGAAGGATCCAGTGTAGAAAATCTAATTCAGAAAGCACCACAACATGACAGAGCAATGGATATACAATTTAAGGGGAAACCAGTGGAATAGGAAGCAATTGGTGCCAGGTGCCATATGAAAATATTTTGGAGCCTCCCACAGGAAATCAGTATAAATGCTCACTTGAAGCTAGACAGCAAGGGAAGGAATAGGAAACTATGGAGACTCTGATGCAGTCAATGTTGAGGAGTAATAGGCCAGTGAGTTCCTATATGACAGACCAACGGATGGCACAAGATGAAATTGAAGAGAATGTGCCACAAGAAGATGCTATAGAACTTTCTATAGAATGCCTGCAGGAAATGAAAAACAAGGAATGTGTCCTCAGTTTGGAAGAAAATAAGCTAAGAGAAGTGTTGCTTAATATAATAGGCATACATAGATGTATTAAGATCAATGAAAGAAATGGACTGCAGAAGGTCAATAAAACCCAAAAAGTCAGAAGTCTGATAAAACAAATGAATGCAGTAAATAGGACTGTTCATAGAGATCCATGCAATATAATAGAAGTAAACAGGATATATTACTTTGCAGCTAAATTAATAACTGATAAAGTTCTACCACAAGAACACAGGGTAGTGAGGGAAAGGAAGGGGAGAAATTGAATATCATCTTGGAAATATCGAACAGAGAAAACTATAAAGCAATTAAGACAGGAAGTGTCACTGTTGGAAGACTACAAAAGAGGGAATAAATGAATAAAAATACTAAGATAGATGTGATAAAAGCAATACACAGTATTAGAACAGACCAGGATCTACCATGCACTATCGCAAATAAACTAAAAATATCAGCACAGGTGGAAAAACTTGGAAGATACACAGATAAATATAAAGGAAAAGTACAAAATAAGTAATTTATTGATGACCCAAAAAGGTTTTATAGAGAACTGGGAAATAAGATGAAAGGAATTGAAAGACCGCCAAAAAAAGAAGAAATAGATCCACTTTGGAGAAGTATCTATGAAGATCCAATGGAACATAGATGCTAAATGGATAAAAGAGGTAAAAGAAAGAATAATAAGTTTAAAGGTACAGGATATGAAATGGGATGCAGTAACAGCCAGAGAGATTGAAACAAAGTTAAGAAAATCATCTAATTGGAAAACCTCAGGCCCAGATGCAATACCCAACTCTTGGTTAAAAGTATTAACATCTTTGCACGAAGACTTAGCCATGAGTAAGAACTATTTATATGCACAGCCCAAACAGACATCAACCTGGCTAACAGGGAAAACAATGCTCCTACTTAAGAGTGAACCTGCAAGCTACACTAAAAATTATAGACCAATAACTTGCCTTACGATGATGTATAAACTATACATGGGAACTGATGCTGACAGTGTTTACAGTCATTTAGAAGAAAACTCAATTATGACAGTAGAAAAAAAGGGCAATAAAACAAAGTTATATGGAACAAAGGATCATCTGTTGTTAAAGTCTTACTTGCTTGATATAATAGGCAACATTGCAATGGGTTAAAAAGCTCTAACACATAACACAAACATATGCTGAATTTCACATGAAACAGTGGTGGCTAAACACAATGTCCTAAAGCAGTCTTGGTGTTTACATTAGTAATAATCATGTACTGCCCTTTTTTCTACTGTCATAATTGAGTTTTCTTCTAAATGACTGTAAACTCTGTCAGCATCAGTTCCCATATATAAAGGGGAAGAAACAAAGTATGGCATGGACTGCCTACAAAAAAAGCATTTGATAGTATCCCACAATCATGGATAAAAGAGAGCTTAAAAATATAAAAGATGCTCCCCTAACTGATCGATTATATTACAGTGACCATGAAAACAGTGGCAGACCACTTTGCAACTAAGCCATGATAAAGGACAAATTAGTATGCCAGGGATAAAAATTCAGAGGGGGATATTCCAGTGTGACTATCACCATTGCTACTCTGCCTTTCCCTTAACCCATTAAGCTGTTTACTTAGCTTAAGCCAAGGCTATAATTTGGCTCCCAAAAAACAACAAAGTATAAAGACTTATCTTCTCTTTGTCGATGATTTAAAACTGTATAGCTCATCAGATGAGGCACTGAAAACACAACTGCAGTTTGTCAAAACTTTTTCAGATGATATAAGAATGTCATTTGGTCTTGATAAATGTGCAAAAGCAACCTTTAAAGCAGGAAAACTGCAGCACCAGGAAAACATCAGTTTGGGACAAGAATGAGATAAAAGAACTTGAACAAGAGGGAGTGTATAAATATTTTGGAATTGAAGGATCAACAATAAAACATGAACAAATGTGAATAAAACTTAGTAAGGAATACTTTGGAAGACTTAAATTAATCCTGAAAACAGCGTTGACATCTAGGAACAAAATCCAAGCTAAACCAATTTGCTTTTCTCGTCCTAACTTACAGTTTTGGAGCGACTGACTTGCCCTAAAACATGATGGATATATTAGATAGGAAAACAAGAAGGATGTTTCACTCTCAACACATGATTTATAAAAATCAGTGTATACCAAGATTACATATTCCCAGTTCCGAAGGAGGGATGGGCCTCCTTGAAACTGATTACATGTACAGATCTGCAATCATGGGACTCCAACACATATCTATCGACCTCTCAAGACCCAAATGTAGTCGAAGTTTTGAAACGTGGAGAATAAATCTAAGATGATTTCTCTTCTTCATATAGCAAAAATATATCAGTGTCAAGCAGGAATGGAAATCAAACCAGAAGAAGACAAAAATCAGGCAGCAACTGAATATGCCAGAAAACAAAAAGAATACAAGTTGAAGGACCAGATGAGAAGGCAAGAAATGTGGAAAATGCATAAATTTAGCTGCAAGTATAGAAAACTTCTGGAAGAACCTCATGTTGATCAGGAACGAATGCAGGAATGGTTAAGGAGAGATGAATTCAAACCAAGAGATGAAAGGTTAACATTGGTGGCCCATGAAAGTGGGCTATGTACACGCTGGTTTACAAAGTACATTGAACATGTAGGAGAAACAGACAAATGTAGGTTTTGTAAAACCAAATTGGAAAACAGTCGCACACCTCGTTGCTGGTTGTGACATACTAATGACACATGGACTGTATACTGAAAGACATAATAATATGGCAAGACTGTTGCATTGGGGATTGTGAAAACATTATGGTACTGAAGTGGCTGAAAAGCACTGGAAACATAAGCCACAAAGTATTACAGAAAATGATGAAGTTTATATCACATGGGATCACCCATTACCAAGGGTTCAAAAGACAGATGCTAGAAAACTGGATATAGTGGTCCGAGAAAGAAGAGACGAATGCATCATCGATAAATGAAATTGCCAAACCCAGTGACTACAGTGTGTTGCATACAGAGAGAGAGACAAAGTCATAAAATATCAGAATCTTCAGGCAGAAATGACAGAATGTGGAAGAAAGATACCCAGACAGTTCCAATAATAGTAGGAGCAATGGGTTTTATTAAAAAAAAAAAAAAAAAAAAAAATCTACAGTCGCATTTAGATACGTTACCCCATTACACCATGTAACCCCGTAAGAATTGCAGGAGGAGTCATTACTGGACACATTGTGGCTGCTGTGAAGAGCCCTTTTTTTGACTTAGGAATGGGGTCCACTCCAGTCATGGTATTAAAAACCCAAAAGATTTGGAGAAATTAAAAAGAATATTCTGGAGCACAGCTGAACCAAAAGGGGCATTTGATCTGGACTGTATGACCAATTTTTAATGTGAATTGAAGATATGAGCCTTGAACCAGGTAGCAGTTGGATAGATGTTATCAAGAGGTACTGTGGAAAAGAAGCGGTCGATGCTACAGATATAGTAGTATGGGCTTTTGAGGGTGTAGGAAGTGATATTCAGACAGCCAATGGGAAGACTGACTTTGGATACCCCCTTTTCCATCTTGACAGTGAAATAAGAGAAACAGCTGATCAGTTTTCCTGAAGGCTTTTATCCAATATAGCATCATAACTGACAGAAAACATCCAATAAGTAGACTGTGTATTCACCTTTGTTTGAAATTTTTGGGAAAAACACAGGAATATTTATTTGTTGGTTGACAGAAGAATCAGAAGCCACCTTTGGAAGAAAGGAAGGACTGGTTTTCAAGCAGACTATGTCTTTCTGGAAAACCATGTAGGGAGGTTTTGCAGACATGGCATGCAGCTCCAAAATTCTGCTAAGCAGAAGTAACAGCAACTAAGAACAGAGTTTTCCATTCTAAAAATGTTACATCAACTTTATCTGCAGGTTCAAATGTAGGGCTAGTTAAGGCTTGCAGTAAAATTGCAATGTCCCAGGGAAGAACTTGGTTTCTAAGTGTGTGATGGAACAGAAAAGTTCCTCTGAGAAAAGCTTTACAGACTTAAAGATCCAATGGGTGTGTAATTTTCTCCAATATCAAAAGGAAAATATGGCTGCTAAATGTACTTGGATAGTGGAATAGCCAGCTCTATTCTGAAAAAAAGATAGGCAAGAAATTCCAGGGCTGCCAGAGGAGAAGCTGAAATATGATCAAGAATGTATTCAATTGTCCATAGGTAGAACTTCTTTCAATTCCTTTTCGAAATCTTATGTGTAAAAGGTTTATCACAAAAAGTCAGGATATGAGCAACAGACAATGAAAACCTGGACTGTCTAGACATCACTGGAACTGGAGAAACCATTCATCAGCTTGAGGGATTGAATGTCTGGGTAAGGTGACCCCAATGGGTGAGAATAGATCTGGAACGAAGCCCAACACTCAGGGAGTGTATACTAATAAACCACACTTGATGCCAGAAGGGGGCTGCAAGGATGACTATGATCTTCCTTGCCAATGTTTTCTGTAAAAAATTTGGAATGAAAGGAATAGGAAAGGAAGGCATAAAGGGAGTCCTGAGGGCCAATTATGGGTCAGAACATGCATTGGTGACTCCCCCTCCTGGGAGATCTGAGCAAAAAACTTGCTGCAACCGGTGTTGTGGAGAGATGTAAAGAGATCACAGCAAGGTCAGCCCCAACAGCTGAATATCTGCTCCATGACTACTGGATTGAGAGACTACTTGTGAGGGAGAAGGATAGACCTGCTCAACTTGTCCACTAACACAATGGACTTCCCTGGAATATGTATTGCTTTTAGAAAGCAGTGAAAAGATATCACCCACTGCCACAATTACATGGCTTTCCAACATAACGGATAACATCTGGTTCCTTCCTGTTTGTTGATGTACCAGATGACTGCCATGTTGTCTGTCCGAGTAGATATCACATCTGAGGGAAGAGAGCCTGGGAAGGTCTGCAACCCTAGAAGTATAGCTCTCATCTCTGAAATATTGATGTGTAAACTGACTTCTAATTATGATCATATACCTTGGACCATCTTTCCCAGGTAATGCCTTCCCCCCAACTGCAAGTAGGAAGCATCTATGGTCACAGTGGCTTGGACAGAGAAGGAACATCCTTGTGAAACATGTGGAGACTCCAACAATCATTGGATATGTGTTTTGCAAATCTTTATTAAAGATACTGAGAAAGACTTGGGTTGCTGTTTTATTGACCAATGGACTGAAACAGTCTACTGCAAAACTCACATGCAGGTTGGGGGAAACCAATGTGATCGAAGCTGCCATCAGTCCTAGAAGACTGAGAATTGTTTTTTCAGGTGGCTCCTGACAAGACAACACAGCCAAAGCTTTTTGATGAATGGACATAATCCTTGTTTGGGAAAGATTTGCAATTTACAGCTTTGTGCCCAGCTGAGCTCCTAAGAGCTCTAAAGATTGAACTGGATGAAGTTCGGACCTTGTTAAATTTACTTTAATGCCTAGGTTTGAACACAGATGAAGCAAGGAGTACCTGGGTTGGATGAGCAGATTCCTGGTAGGGGCGGTGACAAGCCAGACATCCAAATAAAATTAGGGAACACCCGGAACTCCTGCAGTCGAATACAAGCTACTACTGCTACAAATTTGGTGAAAACTGGGGGGGGCTGGCACCCTAGTTGGAGCAAATATACTTCCTGGCATCTGTCCACCTTTATATGTTAGTACACATCCTGAAGCTCCATCCAAGTACATCCAATCATTCTCCCTCAGTAGAGGGAGAATAGACTGTGTTATGACCACTTGGAATTTTGTTTGTCTTATAAATTTGTTCAAAAGCAACCAAGATTCAGAACTGGGCTTAGGTCTCCATTTTCCTTTGTCACGAAAAAGAACCTTGAGTAAAGTCAGGATCATCTTAAGTCTGGTGGAATTTCCTAGATGACTGCGTTGTTTAGAATCTTCTTTAGTTCTGAAGCAGCTACCTCCCTTTACGAGGGTGGTACATAGGAAAGTCTTTCTGGGGTTAGACAGCGAGTGGAAGAGAATGAAGTAGCCTCTGGTTAAGATCTTCTGCACTCATTTGTCTTGAGTGACGGACTTACTGGTTGTTGGATCCAGAGATAAGTGCCACTTGAATGCCTCCAGAGCTAAGCAGTTAGAAGCATTTTCAGTACTCCTGAACAGTTTTCCAAGAGAAAGAACCTCTGAAGCCTTGATTCTATGGACAACTTCTGTCCCTAGAGTGACATCCATTTTAAAAGTTCCCCCTCTGTTGCAAGACGACTGTTTCCAGAAGTGTCAGGAGAAAACTCCTGAAATTTGTGGAACCAACTTTTCTTTCCTCCTTTTTGGTTTCTGGAAAAGGTCCTTTGAGGAGTAGAAAATTTGATCCCTACAGCAGAAATGGATTTACCATCTTTTTCACTTCTAGAAATTGTGTCTTCCACTTTCAGACACAAAGATGTTGATCCATTATAAGGGACATTCACAAAGGACATCTTAAAATGTTATACAATGTCAGAGACCCTCATCCAAACATATCTCCTGATGGATTCACTTATGTCAGCTGCTTTAGACACACCCTCTGTCGCACTGAAGAGAAAGCATATAAAGACATTGGATAAGGATTGGAGGGTAGGTAGCTCAACATCAGTGAACTTTCTCTGTTCCACAGGAAAGGTCCCAAAGACAGATTTACAGATCTCCTTGGTTAAATCCCTCTGAAAACATGCAACATGTGCCAAATAATTAAATGCTCTCACGGAGAAAGTAGACGAGGGATAGAGTCACTTCCCAATTCTACCCAATACACAAAGACAGAGGAAAGTTCTTCTGCTAGTTCATGCACCCACTTCAAAACTTTACTAAAAGTGCTCCTAAAAACATGTTGGCTATGCCCTTGCAACTCCCCCTCTAATATCACCCACCCCATCCACACACTACCTTTCTTTCCACCCTACTAACTACCTTGATTATAGCAAGCTCAGATGCTCATAAGCCTAACGACTTATTATACAGAAGAAACTTCTTATTGTAACAACTGTTAATGTCTGTTATGTACTTCGCAGATGATAAAGATTCTAGTTGTCTACTGATGTACTATGTTCTTCATCTGTAACTATGTTTGTAATTTTCAATTGCTATCAAATTGTTAATTGCTATGTAAATCCAATTTAACTATTGTCTTGTATATTTTAACTGTGGAGCTTTTCTCCCTGGGACCTCCACTGAAAATGGACCTACGTCCAGTTGGACACTACTGGTCAACAAATGTAAATAAATAATAAATAACTAGTTCTTTTTTGGTGGCTGCTACTACTATCATAGAATTAAAAGCTGGACCCTTACTCCAATAGGGATCATCCTCAAGAGCAAAGAGGAACGTATCAAGTTTCTTAGAGGTGGGTTTGTGATGTGTGGCTCCTTCCATAACTGTTTAGAGATTAGGTCTACCAGCTTATACATGGGCAGAACTACCCAAGACGTAGATGGGGCCAGAACCAAAAGTCTTGATAAAAACTCATTTCTGAATAAAGCATTTGGGAAGACACTGCTCTGTTTAAACAGTTCAAGGATTTCTCTGAATGAAACATTCTCAAGGGGAGAATCTGAGAGAACTTTCGCCTTCATTATAGTCACTCAGAGACTACTGAAAGGAGTCCAGGTGCCTCCTTTTGCATGTAAGCTTCCTGTGTGTGGTCTCTTCTAGAGGAGCTGGCTTAAAACTTCTGGTTACTGGCTGTCCCAACGGGACAAGAAGAGTAGCTTCCAGACACTTGAAAATCCTTTGAACAAGGAATGGATCCAAGCTTGAGGAGGTACTCTTCTCTCTGGGATGAGAGTGTACTCTTATGAAAGCCAAGCTCCATATGGAACAGGGGAGCCTAGCCTTAAGAACCAAAACCCCTGAAGAAGACTCAACCCAGGATACAGCACAGCTTGGATCTCAGGCTGACACTGGAGCTGAACTCTCCAACACAACGACTGTGAGAGGGAGGAATGGTTCCAAAGACCTCAGTTCTGAACCTACCCTGCTGGAGTCTGTGACACTCATTTGGCTGCCAGACTCAGATGCCTCCAAAGCAGTCGGAACTGACTTGATGAAAGAACTCATTGACATCAAAGAAGAATAAAACGTAGGCTCCAATGCAGACCTGCCAATGGTGGAATTCAGATCCAAGGGATCCAATCCAAGGGGGTGATTCAGAAAATGAATGACAAAATTAATGGGGAAGAACACCCTCCCCCTCAGATCTGGTGATAGCTGGAGACAGGTAGATCTCCAGCTGGAGCAGAGTCTGAAGAAATCTCATCATCTTGCCCACGTCTGCTTTGGTAAACTTCCTGAAAGAAAGGATGAAGCAGAAGACTGGGGTCTAGAACGATGGTGCAGCTTGTCCTGTAGTACAGGTGAACAGAACAGAGCTTAGGAGAAATTGGGTCTGGTGAAAACCTTGGTCATGTTTTGGATCCAATAATTACCGGATCTGAGCAAAGCATTAGTGCTGAACATTTTGCAATTTTGGAAACTAGAGCCAAAGGGGATGTATAGTCCAGAGACAATTTCCTCAAGGTTTTAGATCTTTGTTTTTTTTTTTTATTATTCTTTATCCTTTTTCATTGGTTTTCTCCCTAGATTTTTCATCTAGTTTCTTTAAAAGTGAAGAAGATTTGGCAGAAGCTGAAGATACAATTTCTTCTGCAGAGGCTGCTAGAAGCCTTTTCAAAGTAAGTTTGTTTTGGTGCTCCACAATGGCTTGTTGGCCAAAGGCTTCACAAATGGAGCAAGAGGTGTCTAAATATGAGGGGGCCCAGACAACAGGAACATTTATCATATGTATCAGAACTGGGTAATTTCTGGGCCCAGGCCACGGATATCACAAATCCTGATGGTTTGCTTGACATCCTGAAAGGAAAAGGAAGACAACAAAAAAAGGATAGAAACACTTAAGTTATACAAAGTTATATAAAGTTCTTTCTCTCTCTGTATGTATGTATGTATATATATATATATATATATATATATAGATATATATATATATATATATATATATATATATATACATATATATATATATATATATATATATATATATATATATATATATATATATATATATGTATATAAATATATATATACACATATACATACACACACACATACACACAAATATATATTTATATACACATATAGACACACACACAAATACACATATGTTCACTTACCTCCTACCCAAGCACCAACAGGCCCATCCTATGCTTGTGGAGATAACGAGCTCTAAGGGCGTTTGTTGTACATGGGGGAATTATGGGTAAGGGGAGGAGCCAGAGCACCAGATCCAAAGCTTGAAAGTGGCCGAAACTGAATATGACTCTGAAATGAACACTTACACATTGAAGAATGGACAGAAAAGACAACACCAGACCTGTAAATAAATACACCTAGTTGGCTTAAAGCAATGTAAAGCACACAAAGACTGTAAGAGAAGGAGAAGCAGGATAGAGACAGCGCAAATTGTTGAGGTTTACACTTTATTAGAACTGAACAGTTAATCATAGTATTCCTAAAAGATCAAATGTTAACTGTTATAATAATGATTTCAGAAATGGTTACCTCTGTCAGAATGTTTTTTTTTTTCCCAAATTCTCAAAGTTAATAGCTTGGAATGGTAACAAGTAAACAAAGTATAATATTGTTGACTAGTGTCAACAATAAACATGAACTGTGTTTAATGTTGGGTATGACCATGAATAAAGCTTGAAATAGCAGACATTAGCATCTCTAATAATGTGCACTATGTATGCAGACTGCATCATGTGTATTGTTAAAAATAACTATATGAATAAATTCTTGTGCCCAAATTATTAGGGGCTGTTACTAACCACTTAAAATATGATCACCACATTGACCCTAACAGAACAAAAACACAATTTTTTACTATACAAAACCAAATTACACATAACCAAACAAGAACGAATAGCAACAGGTACAACTCTCCCACTCCCAAGACTCGCATATCTTTCCTCTATGTATAACAACGTATAGAAAAGAAATTATTAAAGAATAATACAACAAAAAACTACACTTGCAGCTAATAAAGTTCATAACTGTTTAGCCCTAAAGAAATTAAAATGACAAGGACTGCAAAATACACAACATTATTCTCAACTCAAAACAATTAATCATGTTCAATGCAAAACATACACATGGTTTGGTATCAAAAGCCACACTGCAAAGTTCAAACCACCATGGCCATCAAGACTCCTTAATTAAAAAAACAGATGGACTCAATTAAATCCAATAAACATAGCAGGCTCTCCCTGTACTCTGTAGCCATAATAAAACTATGGAACTTTACTGCCTATAAAATTCAAGTAGCATCTTGGTTTGGAAGTTAAAAAAAAAATCAGAGCACAGGCTTTGGTGGCTGAAGTTACAGGAAGGTATAATTTAACTAATAAAAAATACAGACTTTACAAAGTTTTATCTGGAAATGTACAAAATGTGACTGGTGGATGGAAGTATGCCTGCAGAGTAGGTGGGTCCAAATTTGGTTATATTGAGAAAAGTAGTGGGGATAGTGAATCATGTAAAGAAATGGAAAAAGTACAGTTTTGTACCTACCATAAATGTAGATGTTCGAGTGCTAATACAGCTGCAGTAATCACAGATGGGTTTTCTGCCGTCAGGCGGGTCCTCGGGCGGCCGAATTCTAAAGTCTAGGTCCGGCGTCGGTTGTTGTCACTTTCTTTCCTGACGTCAGTGAGGCAGGAGTATACAAGACACAGCCAACGCCATTTTCTTCAGTCTTTCTTGCCCCAGATGTCAGGTGCCCCCAGAAGGTAGGCAATACATAAATTATATTTATATATATGCAATGCAATATAATCAAAAATCAGTAGTTGCAAGCAAATATACCATAGAAGGATAACCCAATCAGGTTGTATGAAGAGGGGTTAGGCCCTAGGCCTTTACCAAGAGGGGAAGGAGGGAGGGTAACCTGTACTGCAGCTGTATTAGCACTCTAACATCTACATTTATGGTAGGTACAAAACTGTACTATGTTCATCGTGCATACAGCTGCAGTAATCACAGATGGGCAGAATCCCAAAGCTACGCACAGGGTGGTAGGCACTAGGTGGAACTGGGATGAGCCAGAATGCCCTGCAACACAGCAGTGGCAAAGCCTGCTCTAGTTTTGGAATATAAAGGCAGATGGTAGTGTTTTGTGAAGGTATGCACAGAACTCCAAGTGGCTGCCTCCAAAATATCTTTGATAGGAACTCCTCTGAGGAAGGCTGTAGAGGTAGCTGTGGCCCTGGTGGAGTGGGATCCGATGCCTGTAGGGACAGATTTTCCATGATAGGAGTAACAAAACCGTATGCAGTGGCCTATCCAATTTGAAATTGTCTGTTTGGTAACTGGCTTCCCTTGAGCTCCTACAGCATAGGACACAAAGAGTTGTTCTGATTTCCTGAAAGGCTTTGTTCTGTCCAAATAATAACGTAGCTGTCTATGGATGTCTAAGGAGTGTAGCAGCCTTTCCCCTTTGTTTTGAGGATTGGGGTAAAAAGTAGGTAAGTGTATGGCTTGATTTAAAGCTACCCTGGATACCACTTTAGGCATAAATGACGGGTTGGTTCGAAGGGAAACCCTGTCCTGATGGAAGATGAGAAAGGGCTGCACAGCCATGAGGGCTTGTAGTTCCAAAACCCTACGAGCTGAGGTAATGGCCAGAAGGAAAGCTGTTTTCCAGGACAAATATTGCAAATCTGTTGAGGCAGCTGGTTCAAAGGGAGGCAATGTTAATTTTTCTAGAATGTAATTAAGATCCCAGGCTGGCATTGGTTGTTTCCTTGGTGGTCTTATATTCTTAGCCCCTCTAAGGAACTGTCTTAAGAGTGGGTGAGAGAATAAGGGTGGATCAGTGTTGAATTCTGCAGAAATGGCTGAGGCATGGATTTTTATGGAGGAAAATGAAAGTCCACTGTTCAGCAGCTCAGCTAGATACTGTAATACCTGAGGCAAATTCAGTTTTCTAGGATCCTGGCCTTTTTTCTCATTCCAAGAGCAAAACCATTTCCATTTTGTGGAGTAAGCCTTTCTAGTAGATGGCCTTCTGGCCTCCAAAATGACATCCTGCACCTCTTTGGGGAGTAGAGTCTGTTGTGATGTTAAGGAATTTTCCATGCAGTGAGACTGAGTGTTTTCAACTGACTGTGAAGAGTTTTGTAGCTGTGTTGAGTCAGTAGAAGAGGCATTAGAGGCAGGGGCCAGGGAGGACTATGCGTTAGGCTCCTCAGGAGTGGGTACCAGTGTTGTCTTGGCCAGTCTGGAGCAATCAGTATCATCTTCGGTCTGTCTGCTCTTGCTTTCAAGAGCACCTTGGGCAGAAGAGGCAGAGGTGGGAAAGCGTAAAGTGTCCATGCTGCCCAACTGAATGAAAGGGTGTCCACTCTCCAGGCCTTTGGATGAAAGGTCCTTGAACAGAACTTTTCCAATTGATGATTCCTGTGGGAGGCGAAGAGATCTATGTCTGGCCTTCCCCACGCTTGGATTATCTTTGTAAACACTTGAGGATGCAACTTCCATTCGTGTGGATCTGTCATATTTCTGCTTAGATTGTCTGCCAGCGTGTTTTCCAAACCTGGCAAGTACTGTGCTTGAAGTTCAATTTGCCATTCCAGATCCAAGTTCCAAAGTGTCATGGCTAGTCTGCACAGGGGGTATGAATGTGTTCCTCCTTGTTTGTTTATGTACCACATTACTGTGGTGTTGTCTGTTCTTATCAATAATTGTCCTGGATGCAGGAGGTCCTTGAAAGCTGTAATTGCATTTATCACTGCTAGCATTTCTTTTTGATTGATGTGAAGGTGCTTTTCCTTTTGGGACCATTTGCCCTGAATGCGCCTGTCTGTCATGTGCGCCCCCCAGGCGTAGTCTGAGGCGTCTGTTGTGATGACTTGAATTGCTTGAGGCTTGCAGAATGGGAGACCTGTGTTTGTTTGACATGCTTGGGCCCACCATAGAAATTCCTTTTGCAAACATGGAATTATTGGTATTATTGTTTCCAAACTGTGGCTGTGTTGAGACCATAGGTTTTTTAGGTACCATTGAAGTTTCCTCATATGCAACTTTGCACATGGGATTAAAAGAATGCAAGATGCCATGAAGCCCAGAGCCTGCAGGATTTTCCTTGCAGTAAGCCTGGTACAATTTGCTAGTATTTTGAAGTACTGAGTTAGTTGCCCCTGTTTTTCTGGCGTAAGATAGGCCATCTGGGTGTTTGTGTCCAAGTTGGCACCCAGGAAAGTTATTTTCTGAGATGGTGTTAGCCTGGATTTCTCTTTGTTGACTGTGTATCCCAGAGAATTCAGTAACCGTGTTACATAAGCCAGATGTTCCAGAAGTATGTGCTTGCTGTCTGCTTGGCTCAGGCAGTCGTCCAAATAAGGGTAAATTTGTATCCCTTGAAGTCTGCAGTAGGCAATTACTGATGCCAGGCATTTCGTGAATACTCTGGGTGCAGTAGACAAGCCAAAGGGCAATGCAGAGAATTGATAGTGGACTGAACCTGCAAGAAATCTGAGGTATCTTCTGCAGCTTTGTCTGATTGGGACATGCAGGTATGCCTCCTTGAGGTCCAATGTTACCAGCCAAAACTCCTTGCCCAGCATGGGAAGAAGCTGCTGTAATGTGAGCATCTTAAATTTTGGTACGAGTAAGAATGTGTTTAGGATGGATGAGTCCAAAATGGGTCTCCAGTCGGTTCCTTTCCTTGGTACCAGAAATAGCCTGGAATAAAAACCTTGACCTTGTTCGTGAGTAGGTACCTCTTGAATAGCTTTCATGTCTATGAGCTTTGAAATTTGTAGTTGTGCCTCTGCCTTTTGATTGTGTGGCAGGTTTGGCATGCCTCTCATTTTTGGAAGAGTGTGAAAATGAAACCTGCAGCCTCTGTTTATAACGTCCAGGATCCATTTGTCTGTTGTGACAATATGCCAATTTCTTGTAAATAATGCCAGCTTTCCTCACAAGGGTGCTGCCAGCTGAAACTTGCTTGGCATGGAAAGGAGGAAGTCATTGGGTTTGTTTCCTGTATTGTTGTGCACTGTCTTCGCCACCTCTTGGTGCTGGAGTTTGCCATTGCCTGCCTCTATATGATCCTTGTGATTGTCCTCTGCCCCTTGTGCGCCTGTATCTACCTCTTTGGGGCTTGTCCGTGGCTGAAAAGGACCAGTTTTTAGAAGGCCAATTTCTGCTAAAACGTGGTGGTTGAACCTGTAGAAAAGCTTTGACTGTTTGCATAGATTTGGCTTTTTCTTCCATTTTTCGTAGTATCTCCTCAGCATTAGTACCAAATAGCACATCCTTTTGTAAAGGAGCATCTAGTAGTTTAGCTTTCACATGATCAGGCAAGATTTGTTCCCTAAGCCAGGCATGTCTACGAATGACTGATCCTGTAACAGCAGCTCTACTTGAGGCCTCTAGGGCATCATAGCCACATTGTAAGGTGTGTTTACCCACTTGTTCTGCACTATGCATCATATCCTGCAACTCCTTTAAATCTGGTTGTTCAGGTTGAGACATTTTATTTCTTAATTGTGATAACAGAAACTGCTGATATTTAAGCATATGAAACTGACAATTTAAGGCCCTCATGGCTAGGGTGGCCGAGGTATATACCTTTTTTCCCCACCTTTCTAAGGATCTTGACTCTCTTCCGGAAGGTAGTGGATTCTTAGCAGTAGAGGCCTTCATTCCCTTGGGGCCTTGAGAAATGGTTTCAGGGTCAGCATTATGGCTTTTGTAAAGAAATTGGTGGGAGTTAGGAACTCTGTAGTACCTATCAGGCTTGACTGGGGCAGGAGTCAGGGAATCCGGATTAAGGCAATCCTCCGCATAAACATCATCAAGTATGTCCAAGACAGGAGGTATCGCCAGAGGTCTGTGTTGAGGTAACAAAAGAAATTCCCTAAGTCTTTTCTTGGAATCAGAAAAGTCTTGGCCTTCCCAATGGAAGTGTTCCCTCAAGGTGTGCAAGGTTTCCCCAAAAGAAAAATCCTCTGGGGGAGATACAGAAGGAATGGACTGCTCTGCATCAGAATCTTCAAAAGGGGAGTAAGAGTGTTCCTCTACATCAGAATGCTCTGAAAAAATGGAGCCCTGATCAGAAGAGGGAGAATCTTCCTCCACTCTGGGTCTCTTGTCTGGAGGGGGTTGGGAACCCCTGATAAGAGTAATTAAATCCTCAGCCATTTTTAGCATCTGCTTTTTAGGCATGGGGCCTGGAGATGGGCCCTGTGCAACAGGCCTCTTGGGATGCCTGGCTGATTTGGACTTAGTAAAGGCCTTAATGGAAAAGGAAGATGAGGGTCTAAAGACACCATGGGTGGAAGTGGACCTGTCCACATTAGGAGGCTCAACGCTCACAGTGGCTTCGGTGGTTGTAGTCTGGGTATAGCCGAGGTACCTGCGTTCTCGGTTACAGAAGACACCGCCAAAGAAGTGTCGTCGGTAGTCAGGGACTGCATAGGCGTCTCGCTGAGAACCGGACCACGTGTAGCCGGTTTTGGTGTCGGTGGAAACCGCGGACCTCGCGTGTCGGTCCTTGTCCTTGCGTTTTTTGGACAAAACGGTAGTTGGAGTCTCCGACGACATTTTATAATCAAAGGCTTTACCAAAAAAGTGTTGGGAGAACTCCGCACGACGCTTAATAGTGCGTTTATTGAAAGAGGGGCAAAAGCGACAGCCCGGGATGTCGTGGTCTGGGCCTAAACAAGGTATGCAGAGGGAATGGAAATCCTTATGCGGTATTTGCTTCCCACAAGAAATACAATTGTTAACTTTTTCTGACATCGGTCTGAGGCAAGAAAAGTTTCCCCAACGGGGTACTTAACTTTAAAGAAGACTTCGGTTTCCAATTTTTCGTAAATTCAGGAGCTGGCCGACCGGCACTTGCGAACTGCTTCTGCTTCGGGCACCGCGCGGCAAAAAAGACTGAAGAAAATGGTGTCGGCTGTGTCTTATATACCCCTGCCTAACTGACGTCAGGAAAGAAAGCGACAACAACCTTCACCGGACCTAGACTTTGGAATTCGGCCGACCGAGGACCCGCCTGATGGCAGAAAACCCATCTGTGATTACTGCAGCTGTATGCACGATGAACATCAGGGGTACCAAATTGTGAAAGAGGAAGTGGTTCAGTTCTTCTGCAGTGAGAGAGGGAAAATGTACAGGACTCAATGGGGCAGGCAGAGATAGTAGTGTTATGTGAATTGAAGAGGAGGACCCAGCAAACAACAGACCCATTTCTTTGTGCAACAGTGACACTAAAATATATGTGAAGATCCAAGCAGCAAGGTTAGATGCGACTATCTAAACTGGTGGCAGTTGCCTAACAGGTTTTGTTGAAAGACAGGTTGTCAACAGATCACAGAAGACTGAACATTGAATTATGTAAATAGGAAAAAAAAGAGGGGAATGGCAGGGATGGTATAGTGTTAATGGCAACTCAAAAGGCTTTTGATTCTGATAGCTGGCTGTGATTTCATGTTTTGGATCCTCCAGAAGGTAGCAGAGGGTGGGCTTATGTTAAAGGGAGCAGAAGTGTAGCTAAAGTGCAAGACCCTGGAGTATGGATCCGGGTTAAATGGGAGATAGGTCTCTCTAAGGCAGTTAGTCTGGAAAGCAGGACGAAGCTACTCATTATCATCAGGATTTAATATTTGTAATGTAGACATTAGTGCAAAGACTAAGGAAAATAACAGCCAGACAGTGAAGGATAGGCAAATGGAGCAGTGTGAATTTTTTGCAGACGATTTTAGGACATCATTTGAAGAATTGCACTGGATGTTGCTACAGGTCTCAAGGGCTATTTCAATAGTTAGGTAATAAGATGAAGCTGGTACACCATCCACATACATCAACTGTGATTAACAAAGAAAAAGGAAGACAGTGGGTCTCCCATGGACAAGGGGGAAATAAATATTTAGTGGTGAAGGTCTATGCTACAGTAATGGACATTATGAGAAAAACTGTGAGGAGTTAAAAGATAAAATAGGAGGGGTATTAGACAAACCGGTCAAAAAGATAAGCTGATTATGCGGAAAAAGTCAAGAGTTAACAGAAAAGATCCTTCCCTTGGTTTTGTACTTTAGCCATGTCCCAACTTTACCTTAAGCTAAGTAGCTAGGGGAGATGCAAGTGGTAAGCAAGAGATGCATGTTAACAAGGAAAAAGAATATGCTTACAGCATGAAAGAAAAGATGAAAGATGCAGAATGACCGACTTCGTGAAGTATGTTATTGCAGCCCAATGATGAAGGGTGTAGAAAATGATTGCTTATTGTGGAAGGTTTGGGAGGATGACAGAGAGCAGTATGCATGAGGAACGTAATGGGGTAGATAGATCCACTAGTACAGTAAGAAGTATACAGAGGAGGTGGTGTTAATGGGAGAACAAAGGTATGAGAATATGAGAGAAGTTAAATAACCCTCAAGAGAGGTATTCAGGAAGTAGTTGAGGAAATGGATGGACTAGGGAATAAAGTATATTTTGGATCTACAGGAGGTAGGTCAGGTGGAGGATTAAAATACCTTTGAGAGGTGAGGAGACTGGGATTGAAACAGAAGATTGTTGTATCACAGTGTGATCAGAAGACTGAGGCTACAGCTCAGTTTGTTTTCCCCACAACACTAACAAACTGACGACAGTAGACTGGAGACATTTTCTGGAACTGACCAGGACTTAAATAGTTATGCATCAGTCATGACTGCATTAATAAAAGAGATGGTGTTAAACTACAATTTGATAAGTTTAACACTAAATTATATTCAGTACATACCTTTACTACATTACAGTCTGAATTTTTTATTATATTGTTGTCCGGTACTCTGACCCTGCTTAAAGTCTGTTCTTTGGCCTTCATTTGGACTGTTGCCATTGATACCATAATTTTGGCCTCGTTTCTGTTCCTGCTGGTACTAGTTCTTTTCACCCTGGTTCTTCTAGACATTGTGGTTCGGGTAAATCAGAAAACTCCTCGCTTCCATCCATTCCGTAGTAGCTGGCTCCCTCAGATGACACAAATGAAGCAGAGGTCGTCCTTTAGAAGCTTACATGTTGACGTCGCTGGCTCCTTGATTTCCGACTGGACGAGGGCACGAACGTGCGCCCTGCTTCATAATCGTTAATGTCCCTTATTAATTTATTTTGTACTCAATAAGGTCAGATTCTAAAGAGAACAAGTTCTTATTCACCCTCTAAGAAGTTGTTAATATTTTGCACACCTAAAGAATAACTGATAGTATGTGAAAGTGAAGCCAATTCCTGCTTTAAACTTTTATGTTTTACTTGCTCTCTTTCTAGCAGGATATGTAACCACTCCACTACACATTTGTGTGAGGCTTTCAGCCAATGTCCCCTTAACTGTTTCTCTATAGGACAGTTTAAATCAGAAGGTGTGCTAGGATTTTTAATAAAACAAAGACGTCTAGGTGTAATATCGAGGTCTATGTAGCATTGCAGACCCAGTATATTAAAATAAGTCTTTGTTTCTTTCTCCAAAAGTCTTTCAAACTTTTCACATAATTCCATTTTATCTGTGGGTATCGCATTCAACGTTTGCCCCACAGAAATAAAAGGGTCAGTCACTCTCTTTGACCTTTCATTTATAAACATGTCAAAAAGAGGACCAGTACCTTGACTTGTTGAATGTTTCTCCATCGCTTGGCCAGCTGTATGCACCAAAATATTCAAATAATGTTCCATATCCTCTAGGATCCCAGCTGGGACCCCAACCCTCTAACTGCTCCCAAAGTAGATAAAGAATCTTCACGGAAGGGGCGAGGGACATCCACATTTGGATCAGATGACATAATGTAAAACACCACAACAAAACCCTCACCTCCTCTGTAAATGTATCCAATACATCTACTTAGCTCCAAATGAAAATGTAAATCCAACTGCTTACTAATAGTATAAAAGAAAACCACATAGTAAAACAAGTAAAGTTTATTCTAGTGCCTCGGTGTTACCACCTTCAAGGAATAAAAAAAAAGACTGCAAAAATGTTGCCTTTTATATTATATTACTAATTACATTCAATTAGTCAATTAAACAATAAAAATAGGTTCCTATTTTAAAGCAAACACTTCCAATTCAATTCATTGTTTATGCCCATAGGAACCAATGTCATATTTTAAATTATAAATACTTTCCTTGTATAATAACTTTTGTTTTAACCATACGATGAAATAACTTGTGATGATTACCCCTGGCCAGATGGAACAGCAGAGGAAACTAGTGCTATCTGGACCAAAAGGGAGTCACCATTAAGAGTTTTGAAGAGTCCTTCTCAATTTTGTGAAAGACCCTTGGAGGAGTAAGAAAAAGAGAAGGAAAGGTAGACATGAGCATTCCCTTCCAAGAAAAAGACATGGTGTCTAGCGTCCAAGCCAAAGGAGTTGGGACTCTAACAGAACTAAGGGAGTTTCCTATTCAGAGGGTAGGCAAAAAGATCTTATTGAGGAATATCCCATTCATGAACTGTGTCTATAAACACATCCCTGTGAAGCATCAATTCATGTGGCTGTGTCCTGGACCTGCTGAGGGAATCTGCACAAGACTGTGTTCTGAAGGTATATAGACTGCATGTAGGGATTCCTATAGACTGATGGCTATTTCCCATGCTTGAAGGGCCAGTCTGCAAAAAATGTAGGCACTTGTGCCACCTTGTTTGTTGATGTACCACATGACTGATTTTGTTTGTAAAAACCTTTAAAGGATCCATGACCCACAGCACATGGAAAGGTAGAAGGGCTAGAATGAGAGCCCGCATTTCCTTTATGTTGATATAATCCATCCTCTGCTAAAGGGACCAAAGACCCTATACCTTCAGGGTATTCCTAAGCAGCTCCCCTCCCCAGCTCTGATGCGTCTGTGAAACACTCCCTAGATTTCTAAGGAAGGTGGAAAGGAGCACCTGGATTGAGACATAGCTGCCGAATCCACCAGTGAATTTCCAGTTTTAGACAAGGCAGCAGAGGAATGAGATGGTCCAGTCAGTGCAGGTGGTGAAGCTAGACAGATTTCAGCTGCCACTGAAACTTCTTCATATGAATCCTGGCCCAGGAAAGCATGGGGCTAGTGAAGGCCATGCACCCCAGGGCCCTGAAAACTCCCTGGCTGGAAGAGAGGTCAGGGGAAGCAGGGACAGGACATAATCTGTAAGGGACAAATCCTTTCAGGCAGGAAGAGATGCCAGCATTGAAACAGTCTGGAATCTGTAATGTAGGAAAATGTGGCCCTGAGATGGAGTCAGCATGGACTTTTTAAAGTTGATAATGAAGCCCAGACTGTGCAACAGAAGCTACGTAAAATGAAGATCCTGCACCAGCTTGAAATGGAATACAGCCTGAAGCAAGAGGTCATGCAGATAAGGAAATATCTGAATGCCCTGAAACCTGCAAAAGACAAATACAGGTGCTACACATTTGGTGAATACCCATGGAGCTGGTGAAAGCCCAAAGGGCAAAGCACAGAATTGAAAATGACAGGAACAAAAAATACAAATATTTCCTGAATAGAGGGTGGATAGGCATGTGAAGGCAAGCGTCCTTCAGATCCAAGGAAACGTCCTGGGTAAGCAAAAGAAGAAACAGAGTCTGAAGAGAGTTCATTCAGAAGAAAGGCATTATGATAAAGGTGTTGAGAAAGGAAAGATCTAGGACAGGTATCCAAGACCTCTCCCTTTCTGGGGATCAGAAACATCCTGGAATAAACACCCAAACCCATCTTTGTCTTCAGAGCCGGTTGAATGTTTCCCTGGTCAAGCAGACCTGCAACATTCCTGGAAAATGAAGAAGCTGTTCTGAAGGGGGTTGAGGAATATTGGAAAAAAGAAGGAAGGATTTTCCAGTTCATAAAGTACCTCTGTCAGATAATGGAGAGAACCCAGCTGTCTGTGGTAATCACTGTCATACTAGGAGAGAAAGATGAAGCTTGAGGAACAAGGCAACCTGGTTGAGAGGAAGGGAGAACAAACAGTCAGATGGCTGCAGATTTATCAGGAAAGGACTGCTTCAGTGGCCTGGTTGTTTGAGTAGACTTATCAGAAAAAAAACATGCCTGGAAGCCTTCTTAACTTTGGAAGACTGTCTAGGTAGTCTATGCACAAAAGCAGTCTTACCGGGCTAGTCCCTCTGAAACTTGGGGACAGGCCATAGTAAAATCTTCGAATCTTTCATAACCTTTCCTTCATCCTGTAAGGTCTTGCAAATGTCAGCCACAACACTATCAAACAAATTCTGGTTATTCAAGGGAGCATCCATAAGTTCTGCATTAATATCATCTGGCAAGGCCTGAAGCTAGGAATAGAGCCTCATCACACAGCCAGCGGGAGTAGCCCTGGAAGGTATATCTGCTGCATAATAGCTGCATTTCACAGAGTAATGGGCAACCTGACAAGTAGAAATGAGCAAGGAAAGAGCTGACGCCTTACCCTCAGAGTCAGCATATAAGAAGCAATCTTCCCAATATGGGAAAGAAGAGACAGGACGTACCGGTCAAAGAGTCTAGTAACTGATGTCCCTGAAGGCTAAAGTAGCCAAAGTATGTTCCTTTTTACCAATCCTTTTCATTGCTCTACTGTCCTTATCTAAAGGAAAGAGCTTGGAAGAACGCAACAGCCTAGAAGGCTGGTCAGTAGATGCAGAAATCACTGCAAAATCAGAGTAAAGGCACTTTTACAAGAACTTGCAGCATCTGGCACCTGATAGAAACATGTCAGTTTTCTTAAGAGCTAGATGCTGACACTCTGGTGTCAGGGAAGCAGCAGAAAAAGTATCCAATGGTTCAGCCAACACAGGAGGGACAGTAGAAGGTTTAGGAGAGTCTGCCTGTAGCAACTCAATATATCATCTGGACATCAAAAACTCGGGATCAATTCCATTTGAAATACTCCATCATATGCAGGACTGTGCCTCCAAAGGAGAGTCAGGACTGACAGATTCCTCCTCCTCCTCAGAACCATAGTCTAAAGATGAAGGCAACTGAGAGGAACAGACTAAGGAGTAAGTCTCAGAATCAGAAGCCTCATCCGAAGTCTCTGGGTCTCTGGCCCTCTTAGGGGTACAGGACCAAGGTGGTGCAGGAACATAAATCCCCTGAGGGGGGATTCAATACCCTCAAGATATTTAAATTGTAAGTGAAGTCTTGTCATCCTTATTGTGGATTCCTGGTAGAGGATGCCCCTTGCTTAGTTTTCTGCTTTTCTTCACTGGGGAGTCCGCTCTGACAAAACACGGAGGTTTGGACCACTGCCTGTATTCTATTAAACTACCCAGCACCTCTTTCCTAACAAGGATCTGAAGAACCCAGAGGGATTTCTCAGAACTAACTAGCCATGGCAATCCCTCAACACCCACGCAGATGTTTGAAAGGCCTCAGAGGACACGTGAAAAGTGGGTTCTGTGACGGCCTCTGAGAAGGTCATGGCAGAAGAAACCAAAGGTAAAACTGGACTATCCTCTGGGTTTTCAGTGACCTCAACAAAGGCATCCAGTGAAAACTGGACAGCAGCAGATTTAGGCCTAGGGCTCTTGGCCTTCTTTTTAAGTGGCAGCTGTACCTTGCAGCAAGCAGATTCTGCCATGTCACCTAGGGTCAAAAGCTTGGAACGTTTAGTTCTCAAGGTAAATGGAAAGTGAAGAAAGGCTGCTACACAAGATCTTGGTTACACAAGCCTGAGTGTGGCTATGAGACACATCTAAAAAAACAGGCACTTACTGTGGTGGTCTTTATGACATATCTGCCTCACATACTTACATTTCCCTTTCTTGGATGCCATGTAACCCACTGAATAATGTAAGAAAAAGAAAAACAACCCTAACGGGGTACTTATCTGAAAAACTTAGACTCAGTATAATTAGTGAATGTAAACAGCAGTCAGACCAACGTACCACAAAGGCGTTTTGACTGGTGGCAATGAAGTTGTGAGCTAGGAGTATACGTGCATCATATATATGCCCTAGACTTGCATACATATAATGTACAACACTCCCTAGGTAGTAAAGGCTTTGTTATACTGGCTGGACAATGCCTATCCCAGGCAGGAGATCTCAGATGTAATGAATACTGAAACAGTGATATGGACAGACATACGAGATTTTCCCCATTGGCATGACCTTGTAAGACAAACAAAGCTAAAACTATGGCCTGGCAATGAAGACAAAACACAAAACTTGTATGCAGTTAAACTATGGATGAGTGACAAAATATGAGGAGGTCAATGACAGGAATGAATTACCAGATAATGTGAAGCTGCAGTTCCGAAATTTAAAAAGGGTATTTGCCAAAAAAGAATGTTATAGGTTAACAAAGCAAAACTGGTCAGTTCTAGTATGGTGAATAACTGAAATCAGGGCAAAAGGTTCACCTAGATGACAATATCAAAAATACCTGGAATTCTCCAACAAACAAAGGAAAAAGTAGTGGCACACGTGAACAAATGGTGAGGTTTTCTGGACACTGTAATAGATGACAGATATTGGGGAAGAACGATGTGTAATACCCCAAAAGACAATTATATCACGAAAATTTCTAATATTTACCAAGAAATGCTTCCATTAAGTATTTTATACAACCAAAAACTGACACAGATGCTTCCTACAGCTCAGTTAGTTTGTTAGTGCTGTGGAGAAAACAGACAGTAGACTGGAGACATTTTCTGGAACTGACTAGGACTTAATAGTTATGTATCAGTTAAGACTGCATTAATAAAAGAGATAGTGGAAGGGAAGGTGATAGTCACAGAGAAAGAATACTTTGGGATGTCACAATAAGAGTGTCTAGCTGAAGGGCTCACAGAATTAATATGGGTAATAACATCACTAGCAAAAAAAGCAATAACTAGTAAATGGAAAAAGAATGGAGATACCAACAATAGAAAGGGCAAGGCTCACGTTAAGCGAATAGTAATTAAAAGAGGCAGAGGTAAAGAGAGATTTCATGCTAGATGGAATTACAGTCTGAAATGAAAGGAAAGTTCAAGGGTAGTGAGTATGCAGACATTTGAAAAGTACGTCAAGGGATGCCATGCTGAAGTTGATGGAATATCAATTTTAAAGTCATCAACTAGGAGGGAGGGATTGAAGAATGTATGTAAAGTTTGGGGATTTTTACTGTTTTTCTAAATGAACAAAGCTTGGTCAGATTTAATCCAGAATTATACGTTGAGGAATTAATTCTTCCGACTGTGGATGTGGTTGATCTTTTTTCTTCCATTACTTTGGAGGAAGGATTAGATATGGTTGAGGAAAGTCTTTTGTCCTTTGACTTTCTTACTGCTAAGAATATTAATTTAATTAAGGACAGTGTGGAAGTAGTTTTAAAGAATAACTATTTTGAAGGAGAGATATTTAAACAAATTAAGGGTGTAACAATGGGTATGGTGTGTGCACCCTTTTACACCAATTTGGTTATGCTGTGCTAGGAAAAAAAGATTTGTTTTTTTCTTTTAAGTTTTATGAGCAGTTTGTATTTAAGATACCTTGATGATATATTTAATATTATGGTCAGTTGGTGTGGATACTATATATGAATTTTTGGATTACATTAATGAAAGAACCATATTTTTTAAATGTATCCATGTTTTTGCATATAAGAAGATTAATTATTTAGATATGTTCATGTGTAAGAACTCTGGTAAATTTTCATCCACTATCTACAAAAAAGTACTTATAGTAAAAGTTTTTTTTTTTTTTTTTTTTGCATTTTAGGACTTGCCTTCTCCTAAAAACGAAAAAAGGAATTGTAAAAGGGGCAAATGATTAGACTTTCAAGAATGGTATTCTACTTGAATATAAGAAGTTGGTCAATTTCTTTTTGGATAGAGGCTAACAGAATGAGTTTATTTTGGACATCTACAATCCGATTTTAAGTATGAGAAAAGATTACTTCTTTCTGATATTAGGTAATGCTATATTTAAGTTATCTGCTAAACACTGTAACAATATGGATTCCGAGGTTGGAATGTTTTTACCAAAATCCTTATTTTACAATATGGTTCACTGAACAACAATATAAATACCACAACAAAAATAAAATTAAACTCAAAACCAACAAAATGAAATAAAAATCCAGGCCACTAACGTAGGTGAAAAATCTTTATAAATCCACAGATGAGCGCTTTTGTCTGATAACAAGACTTCTTCAGATGAAAGCACCAGTGCTACATACAACCATATATACTTGAAACAATTAACATCAATTAAACTTTAAAAGATCATCATCATAAAATACACAGTCACGAATTAATTAATATAAAATAATAAATACAAAATTCTTATACAAGTACATATTATAATAACGTTAAAATAAAAATGAGAATAAAAATAAGATATCTAAATTCAAACGCTTACTGCTTTTGTCAAGAATACAGATTTTATACTTAAATACTCATTAAGGCCAGGTGGAAAGCTGGATTTTAATCTAAGCTGCCATCTAAGTTCCTTATTCAGCAAAGCATTCCTCAGCCCCCCCCCTATGTTGGTATTCCTTAATTAAATCAATAATACCAAACTTAAAACCACCAAAAGAAGGACATAATGAGCTGTGCTTAAAAAGAGCACTAGTCTCTTTGTCTGTCCTAATGTCGTACAGATGTTCGTAAATACGCTCTTTAAATGATCTTTTTCCTATGTAGAATGCACTACAATTTGTGCATAGAACCATATAGACCAACATCTTTGTTTTACAATTTCCTTTGCAGAATCTAACTATACTATTCAAACCATTGTTCAACTTTATTCTTTGTTCACAAAAAATGAAAGAACAGACAATACAACTGCCACAAGGGGCAGTAGCTCTATACTGTATAACCTCTCTGTCTGTTCAAATATTCTTTTAAAATTCCTTCCAATTTTATAAGTGAACAAAGGTTGTTCCCCCACTATATTGTGTAAATTCTTATCAATTTTAAATAACTTCCAATTTGCTCTGTTTGTGTAAATAAATCTGAAAACATGTTGTATTGTGTAACGCAAGCTCCATGAAATTGTTTTCTGTCTTCATCCTTGTCATTTACACTACCCAAAGTATGTCCAAGCAACACCTTGTATTTAATACCCCAACCTTTGTAAACCTCATGCAGGATATCTTTGATCATATCAATGGGGTACCCTCTTTCCACGAATTTGTTACCTAAAAATATGAATTCCCCCATTAGGTCATCATGGTCGGAGGTCATCCTTGCAATTCTCACTGCTTGACCTTTAATGAGACTTCTCTTTTGTGTTGTAGGATAGTAACTACTGTAGCGTAGATAGCTGTTACACCAAGTATCCTTCCTATAGATGTTAGATTTAAATCCATTGGTAGTTTTAGTAATTGTAACATCCAAACAGTTTATACTAACATCATTATGTGTGTGTGTAAAAGAAAGAAAGGATGTACATGAGTTCAAATATTCCATAAACTTCACTAAAGTGTCTTGTGTTCCATTCCACAACACAAAGATGTCATCCAAAAATCTCAGATATAAGCTAACATTAGTGAAGAAAGGACAGGTGAACATAAACCTGTTTTTCCATTCCAATAACACTAAGTTTGCATACACCGGGGCACAAGCTGCTCCCATCGCTATACCACTAACTTGTTGGTAATACTCCCCTTGAAAATGAATATAATTAGAGTCAAGTATCACTTCCATGAGTTCTAAAATAAGGGAAATTTTGTCCTTTGGTAAAGTAGAAAATTTGTTTAAACTATCACCAAAGTATTCATGACCCTCATTTCTAGGGATACTAGTGAAGAGATCTTTCACATCAATAGTAAGGAATGTGCAGTTTGCACTCCATAGGTCATTAGTCTTTGATGAGGTGTGAAGTTTGATACACAATATCCTTAGTATGATGGCCTATAAACACAGCCAAAGGATGAGTTTTGGAATTCTTAGCTGACACTATCGGTCTGAAGGGAGGTTCCTTAACAGATTTATGTACTTTAGGCACTCCAAAAATATTGGGAATAGAAGGGTATATTTGTTTCAAAAAATTATATGTTTTACTGTCAGTTCTGTTATCTAATAAATATTCCTCCAATAAGGAATCAATTCTTCCATATGCTATATTATTTGATTTTTTGAGACCGAGGTATATGTAGAGGTGTCTAATAAAATATTAGTGATAATGTTATTATATTCCGCTACACTAAACATCACCACTCCCCCACCCTTATCAGGTTTCATAATACGAAAAGTGTTCTGTATCTGCAGTTCATGTAATAGGTTTGATTCTTTTAAAGTTAAATTCGAATGCCCTTTTTGCCATATATGTTTGGCATACGCTCCATATAGCTCTTCTGTAACTGTCTTTTCAAATAATAAAAGAACAGGATGGAGTGGTGGATTGTATGTACTGTTCCTAACAAGGTCTGAATACCCACTAGTAATATTGTCTTTATTGTTGTTGTACATAATTTTTAGATTTAATTTTCTCAAATATAATTTCAAATCTAATAAAAGATTGGCAATATTACCATACTGGGATTTAACGAATTTGAATCCTTTGGAAAAAAAGAACAAAATGCTGTTTAGTTAAACTACAAGAGGTGTAGTTAAAAATCTTGAATCCCATATATTCACTAAGAATGCCATTACTACCCTCAACGATGACTATTTCCCCTTCGTCCCTACCTTTTTCCATCCATAACCCGTCCCATATGCATTGCTGGAATGTCCCGGATCTGATGGAAACCTGGTTTTGCTTGCTATTCGCTCTGACCTCCTTGGTGCTAAAAAATGTTCACCTTCCACATTGAAGGAATCCAATTCATCCAAAGGTCTATGTAAAATGTTCTCGTCCACCCCTTGTTCTTCATATATAGGAACCCTCTCATTAACATGGTTGGTTTCCCAATTGGTACCCTCATAGTGTATTCTATTAGTATGACCATGTGTTCTGTTATTAAACTTCTTCAAAGGACCTGAGTATGCTTTACCTGCTTCGTATTGCTTTTTGTCTCTTAAAAACTTTTTTTTGCTTCGTAATAAAATTAGTAATTTTATTATACAATATAATAAAAATTAGTAGTAAAAAATTGGAAGGAATTTTAAAAGAATGTTTGAACAGACAGAGAGGTTATACAGTATAGAGCTACTGCCCCTTGTGGCAGTTGTAGTGTCTGTGCTTTCATTTTTTGTGAACAAAGAATAAAGTTGAACAATGGTTTGAATAGTATAGTTAGATTCTGCAAAGGAAATTGTAAAACAAAGATGTTGGTCTATATGGCTCTAGGCACGAATTCTAGTGCATTCTACAAACGAAAAACAGAAAGATCATTTAAAGAGCGTATTTACGAACATCTGTACAACATTAGGACAGACAAAGAGACTAGTGCTCTTTTTAAGCACAGCTCATTATGTCCTTCTTTTGGTGGTTTTAAGTTTGGTATTATTGATTTAATTAAGGAATACCAACATAGGGGAGGGGGGGACCTCAGGAATGCTTTGCTGAATAAGGAACTTAGATGGCAGCTTAGGTTAAAATCCAGCTTTCCACCTGGCCTTAATGAGTATTTAAGTATAAAATCTGTATTATTGACAAAAGCAGAAAGCGTTTGAATTTAGATATCTTATTTTTATTCTCATTTTTATTTTAACGTTATTATAATATGTACTTGTATAAGAATTTTGTATTTATTATTTTATATTAATTCATTCGTGACAGTGTATTTTATGATGATGTGCTTTTAAAGTTTAATTGATGTTAATTGTTTCAAGTATATATGGTTGTATGTAGCACTGGTGCTTTCATCTGAAGAAGTCTTGTTATCAGACGAAAGCACTCAACAATATATATAATAATATAAGCAGTAATTGGAGTACTTAAAATCTTTTGACTCCAAGAAGTCTGCAGCCAACCCCTCATGTGTAGTTTATAAAACTTCAATCAATATGAAGAGTATATTAGAGAAGATTGCTGCAAGTGACAAAAGAAGTGTAGGTACACGCAAATGTGGGCTTTGTCATCCGTGTGCATATATTTACACAGATTTTAAGATAGTGTTACCATATTCCCACGGGCAGTATGTTACCTACATTAAGGATGGTAACTGCCAAAGCAAGGGTTTAGTATACCTGGCAAATATTTTTACATAGGCAAAACGTTAAGGTCATTACGTAAAAGGATATATAAGCACTGCCAAGATATAAAAAAAGCATAGCAAAAATGCTCTATGTAAGCATTCAACATATGTGAGTTTTATTAGGTTTGTGCATGCTATTTTGGAAGTGGTTAGTAAGAATTAAGGGGGGATAGGGGATTTTGGGAGAACAGTTTGAAGTATAGGGAAAGTACAGTTGTCATCATATTTGGGTTATCTGCCTGCAGGTAAGCCCTCAGTCGGCCTGAATACCAGAGTCTTTGGATTCTTGCGTCGGATGCTGTCTCCTCTTCCATGACGTCAGGTCGTCAGGGGTATAAAACATGCAGCCGATGCCATTACGTCAATCTTTCTTGCTGTGCGGTGCCAGAAGCAGAAGCAGTTCACAAGTGCCGGTTGGCAGACACCTGAAATTTTCATTTTCGAGTTTCAGAACCGAAGTCTTCATAAAAGGATAAGTACTCTGTTGGGGATCTTTTTTCTTGCTCCAACTGATCTCAGTAAAAGTCAACAATTGTATTACCTGTGGAAAGCAAATACCTCAAAGATTTTCATTCGTACTGCATTCCTTGCTTAGGCCCAGACCATGACGTCCCTCGCTGTCGGTTTTGTGCCGTGTTCAACCCTGAACTATTCATCATCGGGCTATCTTTGCAGAAAATTATTTTGGTACTCTTTCAGTATTCCGAAATGGTTTCTTTAGGCCATCTGACTACCGATCTTCCGAAAAAACGTAAGGATAGAGACAGACTGCATAGGTCCAAAACTGCCAACGACGCTTCTGTTAAGCTAGTCGCCAGTCCGCCGGTACTCAGTGAGGCGCTTTCGCAGGCCCTGATACCCACTACTTCAGATTTGCAGACCTCTACTGAGACCCATTAGGAGACCGGTATGCCGCAAGATGCTTCTTTGACTATGGAACCTGCGGATGCCTCTACCTTGGATGGGACTGTTGCAACAGTGAAACACGAAGAACATCTGCTCTGACAGTCAAGACTAAATGCCAATGAATTACCAGGTTTAAATGACATAATTTCTATTTACCTGGTGCTATAATAAATACAATTTTTTTATTCTCATATTATTTTAATTTATAGGCTTGATGTTTTATGAACATTTGCAAAAAACAGCTGTAACTTCAAGAGAGCGACTGGATTACTTTACATTTCTTAATTGGTGAACGTATTTAAGTCATCTATGCTGTTAACATCTTTAGTTCTAATAAGCCAGCTCTATCTATTAAATGTAACTTTTTTTTTAGTAAAATATTTACACCTGCTTTATTTCAGTATTGCTTTACAATGGATTGCGGTTATAGTGCGTGTTTCACTGTGGACAGGTAGAGCACATGAGTTTGTAGGACTACTGCTAGAATGTCCCATTGTTCTCAGTGGGAGAACACTAAGGTTTCTCAATCCCTCAAAAAATACTACAAGTTGTTAAAGAAGAATTTTCCAGAACCTACACCCACTCCTCCTCTCCTGTCTGCTTTAGAGGATGTCTGTCTTACTGCCTGCAATTTTCACTGATAGCCAGCCAGCTGCCCCACACTATTCCCAAACCTGACACAGCAGCTATAGCCTTAGTTGACTCCTCTTCTGCTAAGCACTTTGCCAAGTCCAATCCTACTCTTTCCAATAAGGATGGAAAAATTATTGATAGGTATGGGGAAAAAGTGTACATTACTGCAACTTCAAATTTCAGAATTTTAAACCGTCAGGCTCCTGTACTAAAGTTTATTCTGACATATTGGAAAGGTATGAGGAATGTTTTATGTACATTTTTTTTCTTCTGAAGAAAAAGCTGCCTTAAATAACTTAGTTTCTTCTATTGCACAGGTCACTACTTATTGTTTGCACAGTGTGTATGACTGTATTCTTCCTGGGCTATGGCTACTGGTACAATTTTAATAAGGTTTGCATGGCTGCATTCTCAGAGCCTTCTACATGATGTTAAAAACGAGATTTTAAATTCTCTCTTGGATAGAGATTTAGTGTTTGGACCCTCTGCTGCAGAGGTGATCAAAAACTGTGATGAAAGGGGCAAGCTGATCCAGGGCCTTCCATTTCCAAATTGACAAAGGGATTTTCTTTCCCTCATCCAGTTTCAGCAAAAAACAGAATAAACAGTCTCAACAGAATTCAGGTAAACACATGTTTAAGAAGAAGTGGCAAGGAGGTTCCAAAAAGAAGTCTGAAACCTCCCAAAACTAAGGGCACTCCAACAAATCTGAATGACTATTCAAGAGACCTTGTGACCCCCTCCCACCCTGGCCCTCTTTCTCTTCCAAAAAGTCTGTATCTACATTTTTCTATTTGGCAACAGATAGTTTCAAACAAAGGGGTTCTGAAAAATTATTCATCAGGTTTACAGACGGCAGTAGAAGAAATTCCTCTTTTCCAGGGGTCAGTCCTCATCCTGCTGATCAGACTGTTTTGTTTTCTCCAGTTCTTAATCACATGTTGTCCCAAGGAGTAATTCAGCCAGTTCCTCCTTCTCAGGTGGAGAATGGGTTTTATTCAAGGATGTTCCTAGTCTCAAAGAAAGAAAATGTTTGGAGACCAGTCCAGGATCTTGCTTACCAAACCTGTTTGTGATAGTGTCCAAATTCAAAATGATGGCACTTCACAACCTGTTGCCTCCTCTTCCTCTTTCAAGTTTCCTGGGAACACTAGACTTAATAGATGCTTGCCATCACATTCTTGTTCATCTAGACCTTTAGGCATCTCTTAAGGTTTTGTGTGTCTGGATCATATCAGTTTTCTGCCTTACCCTTTGGACTATCCACTGCATCAAGAGTATTGACGTGTCTAGCTCCATCTATAGCTCACTGCAGGCTACAGGGTTATCCACATTTTTCTGTATTTAGATGAGTTTTTGTCAAAATGTCAGGAATATCTCTCTTGGGTGAGAGATCTCTTGCACAAGCTGGGATTCCAAGAAAACATTCAAAAGTCTTTGACTCATTAGCACAGGATTGTGTTTCTGGGATGTCAACTAGATACCCCAGTTCAAACAGCTTTTCTTCCACAGGAAGAATAGATCTTTATGTAGATTTCTAAGTTTTTCCACTCAGACTTCAGTCACTGCAAGGGAAACCTCCAGATTTTGGGTCTTATGGCCTCTATGATTCTTATGATACCCCTGGCTAGAATCTACATGAGAAAGATGCAGTGGTCTCGGGAAATCACTTAGGTCCCAGCAAAAACACCCTTTATCTCTTCAGATCCCAGTACCAGGGTTTGTCGGAAAATAAATCACTTGGCGGAGACAACAGATATCCTTAAATCAAGGTATCCCCTTCACCCTCCCTGCTCCAAAGCAGTCAGTCACCACAGATGCTTCAGACTTTGCTGGAGGAACTGTTTCAGGAGCAATAAATGTGCATGGGCTGTGGGACACTAAGGACTGATGCAAGCACATAAATATCACGAAGATGCTTGCCCTTAATCAAAGCACTCAAGTCTCTGAACCATTTTTGGTCCTCGGGACCTCCAAATGGTTATAGACAATATCACAATGATGTGGTACATTAACAAGCAAGGGGGAACCAGGTCGTACCCTCTTTGTAGACTAGCCATGTTAGTTTGGAATATAGTTTCACAGCACAATCTCTCTCTACAGCTATCCTATATTCCATCAAAGTAAAGCTGTATCCTAGACACTCTGAGCAGGAACAGAAGAGACTTTCATGATTGGAAACTAGATCTGGAGGTCTTCCAAGAATTGATCCATCTACAGACAGTTCCTCAAGTAGACCTCTTTGCCTCCTCTCTAAAAGATCAACTGGCAAAATTCAGTTCCAGAACTCCATGCAAGAAGGCCTGGAAGACAGATGCCATTTCTTTTCTTTAGACAGGAATGTACTTGTATGCCTTTCCATCCTTTCCACTAATATCCAAGGTACTTCTGAAGATTCAGAAGGAATCCCCCATAAGATCACTGTGGTGACTCCTTTCTGGCCCAGCCAACCATAGTTCTCCCGTCTTTTGTTAATGGCCAGGGGCAATTACCACAGATTTCTTCACAGAAAGTATCTAGTCACACACAAACAGGGGTGTTTGATACATTCCAACATCAATCTTCAATTAACTGCCTGGATGACAGGGTCTTAATTCTTTTTAGGCACCTACTTTCTGAAGATGTACAGCAGGTACTAATGGAGGCAAAAAAGCCAGCCAATAGAAAATCATATATTAGCAAATGGAAATGTTTTTCTAGGTGGTACCAAAAACATAACCAGGACCCATTCACGGCTAGTTGTTCTTGGTTTCACAGTATTTGTGTGAGTTACTATCCTGTGGTCTTTCTTATTCCTCTATAAAGGTTCATTTATCAGCCATTTCAGATGTCTGCCCATGGATCCTCCTCTTTCAAGGCAATCACATGTCATAATGTTCTTGAAAGGGGCTTTGCATAACAGATGGTGCTTTCTTAGGATCTTAATTTTGTGTTAGAGCAACTGACACCTGCTCCATCGGAAGCAGTTAATCTGGCTGACTTGAGGTTCTTAACATGAAAAACAGTTTTATTGATGGCACTGACCTCTGCAAGAAGAGTATCTGAAGTACAAGCTGTTATGTTGAGTAAACCCTACCTCTTTTTCCACAAGGACAGGGTTTCTTTGAGAAATAATATTTTTAATGCCTAAAGTGGCATCAGAGTTTAATTTAAATCAAATTATCCATCTCTCCATTTTCTTTCCTAAAGCTAAAAATGAGGGGAAAAGGATACTCCATTCCTTGGATGTCCACAGACAACTCTGGTATTATCTTGACAGAACTATATCTTTCATATCATCGGATCAATTGTTCATTTCTTGTGAAGCTAAGAAGAAGGGACAACCAGTGTCGAAACAGACTTCTTCCAAATGGCTGTCTAAATGTATTACCTTTATTATACTCACCATGACAAATCTATTCCAGGCAGGGTCAAGGCCCACTCTAGAAGGACCTTGTCTTCTTCTGTGGCTTTTTGAAAACTGTTGGATTCTAGAAGTATTCTAGAAGCTACTTGGTCATCTGTACATACTTTTACAAAGCACTATAAACTGGATTCCTTCTTTAAGTCTACATCATGCTTTGCTAGGACCATTCTCCAGGGGCTCCTGGACCATTCTTCCACCTTCCAAATATAGTTAGTTACGGTAATCTACCCATATAGCTAAGGCTACTGCAGCAGAGATCAATATGAACCTACCATAACAGTAAATGCTGGAATGATCACTACTGCAGTAGCCACCTCTCTCCCTCCACCCCCTTTGTTTTTTATGTGTTTTTTTACACTAGAGTGTGGGCATTTATTTTTTTGTTATTCCTAGCCATGTCTTTTCAGGACTCAGTTTCCCACTTTCTGCTGGCAGGAAAGCTTTGAAGGGCTTCACGCCCAAACTTGTCCTTTGGTCAACTCAACTCAAGCTGCTTGACAATCTGGGTGAGTGGAAGGTGTCCTGAAGCTTGTTACAGCCTTGGCAGGATATAACCCTTATAGCCAAAGCTAATGCAGCAGTGATCATTCAAACATCTACTGTTGTCATACGTTCAATTTATACAACTGTACTTTTTTATAAACAGCAAACTAAACATAACTATCTCAGTAACTGTATACAATACACATTAAATACCAATGAAATTTCTATACATCATTATATGATCTTTTACCTAATACAAGACTATTTTAAGTTGTCTGGTTTTCCAACAACTGTAAAAATAAAGGAGTCTTGTATCTATACCCACAACACCCCCTAATTACAACCAGGAAAGATACATGTCCTCATAATTTTTTAAACACCTTTATTAATTCATCACTTAAGAATTAGGCAAACAGTAACAGAAGACAAAACAAATCATATTAACATTTTTACATTTACATACATTAAATATCATATCTTTTCTTTTTATTATTATTTAAACACGACTATTTACATAAATTAATCATCTTTTCTTTTTTTTATTTAAAGAAACATCTTTATTAAATGATCACGAATGACGATCATACATTTACATAAATGAAACAAACCATATCGATGACTGTAGCTGCAAACATTATATATCACTTATAATCTATCCTGTCACTGTCAAACATTACGTAGCTCATTCAAATTATGGCTTCTTTTAAACCTTGTACCGTCTCCACATGTAATGTTCCCACAATTCCCATTTTTTCTATACAAATTCCTCCTACCCTTTTCTAAAAATCAAAATTCCAGTTGTTTTATCTCAGACTTTGATTTCCATTTTCTAGTAACTGCTTTTTTGGCAGCCACCGTAATTAGACTCAGCAAGGCCTTACTATGTCTAGGCAATTCCGATTATGTAGCATAGCTCAAAAAAATAATTTCCTTAGTTACACCAATTTTCTCACCCTGTATCTCTGACAGAGCAGTCTGCAAGGATTTTTTAGAGTCTGCCAACTCATTACACTCCCAGAAAATATATGTTCCCCGATTACCTTTCTCCATCCCATCACACCTCCAGCATCCACTACCACCCAAGTAAAAACTCCCTGGAGTCTAACTGGGGTATAAAAATACCTATGTAAACACTTCCAAGCAAAGATCCTAAATCTTCTAGACATATCTTTTCTTTCTTTGTAACTATCATCAGTCCATGATTACATAAGTTGCTTAATTCATGCCTTCTCCTAAACCTCACTCCCTCTCCTGAACATTATTCTGCAAGTATTGTTATCATAATTTCCATTTCTATGTATTTCACTAATTCCCTTTTCTAAAGATCCCCTTCCATTTCTTGTAGAATATTCAATATTTCAAACATATTTGGTTTAGACTTTGATTTACATTTGCTAGTAATTGCGTTTTTGGCAGACAGTAAGACATGAATAAGTTTAGTTATATGTCTAGGCAATTCAGATCCTGTGGCCCAGTTAGAAAAAATCCTTAGTTACACCCACATGCTCACCCAATTCTTCTGACAGAATATTCACCTAAAACACATTTCCCAGCTACTTCTTTCTTCCCGAACACACCTGCAAATTTGCTATCTGAGGAAAAATTCTTTGAAGTCTGCTTGGGGTATAAAAATACCTATGGCAAACAATTCCAGACAAAGATCCTAAACCTTCTGGACTTTGCTACATACTTGAGAGCCATACATATGTCCACCCATTATTGTCTTGCAACTTGTTTTTCCAGTCTCTCTTCCCAGTCTTTTCTAAACTCCACTGATTAACTGGACAGTGATAAGCGCTAACCAGCAAAGAAAAGTACCAAAAGGTAAAACAGCTTTGTTTCTGCCATGGTTTTCAGTAATATTTCTGTTATGTCCCTCATGACTGTTTTGACTTTTTTTTTTTTTTGGTAAATCAATGAGGATTTACAGTCAGTCAGTAATGCCAGACATTAAAGTTTCATACTTCTTACTGCTCAGAAAACGCATGTTGATACAAAACCTGTTGTTCTATTAACTCTAACTAAATAAAAACAATATTTAAAACTGTACCGGATTTTGATGCCTTGTACCCTTATTATATTTGGATTTGTCCAGAATTATTAAACAAATAAGCTTTTGTGGCACTGCAGCTATTATGTGGATTTGTACGCAAGGAAGGCTTTGTAATCCTGGTCTCAAACTATTATGGGTTATTGAAGATCACCTTGACCATTGGACTGGGAGATTCTGCAGCAGTTGCGGCTGTTTTCCAGCTTTGATTTTTCCATCCTCTCTATACCCATCCAATTTAATTAAGCAAATGTGGATGGTCTACCACCCTATCCCTGATCAGCCTGAGTACAATTTCTGAGTGGCTACTGGCTGAGCTCCTCCATCTATCCAATTTAGGCAAATGAGGATAATCCTGCCACTCTAATTAGCCTGGGTCAAATCTCGGATTGGCTACTTCTGCTGGAAAAGCTCTAATCCCTCCCCCAGACTGCTATTGGAGGATCTCCTATCCCTTAGGGCTAAACTACGAACTGTATAAATTTAAGACTGATAACCTGAAAATTTAGAAATGATGAAGTCTGTTTGATGAAAGTACTTGTCTGCACAAATAAAATTGGCAAAGGTGTGGAAAGATCTGAAGCCTGAGAAGGTTTTATTTTGATGTTTTTATTGGCAAAAGCTCTAAGTCTTGTAAATACAGTGCTGTCAGGCACGCTATCACCTGTGGTTCCCACAAAGCCAATGACATGAGGCAAAAGGCTGTGGTTCAACGTTTTACCAGCATAATTTCAGGTCTACAGCAAAGACTACATCATCTTAGGCACATGGAATTGGAACTCGCACACACATTATACACCCCCTGGAGTTTCACATAGTTATTTCTGCTGGAAAATAGACAGTGGGTAGGTGTATTCAGAAGTTACCAAAATTGACCACCTTGGCAAGTTGCCTCTGGCATTACAAATTACCCCATTTATTACAACAGATGTGAGAGTTAAGAGAAAAATATATTAACTAAAATGAAGGAAACGGTAGGAAAAAGAGGCTCTGTGATGTTCTTGTGTACTGTACATTTACTTGTTTTACAATTACAGTGCTGAATGACAGATAAAACTGCCATACAAAAGTCAAATCAGAAAGAAATGAAATCACCACCCACTTTCAACTCTTAGTAGGTCAACTGCTATAAAACATATGCAAGTTGCTAGCCTAAAGGACTGCAGCAGAGCACTAAACAGCAACAACAAAGGTGAAAGCTCTTTATTCAGTACAGTCCCTTATGTAATACAATGTCTTCAAGCTTACCTGCACTTTAGCTCCTGGGGTCATAGGTGTGCTGAAGTTATTCAGGTCCCATATAAAAATCTCTGAATCATTAGCACCTGATGCCAAAAGGTTATTCTAGAAAGAAACACATGCACTTAAGTGAATACAAACACAAAGATATGAGGTGTAACATATCTGCATGATACAAAGAAAATATGCTGATGTCTTTAAGGGAACAAAAATACAGTGGATAAAAAAAAAGTGTACACACCCTGTTAAAATGCCAGGTTTTTGTGATATAAAAAATGAGACCACAATAAATAATTTCAAAACTTTTCCCACCTTTAATGTGACCTATAACCTGTACAATTCAATTGAAAAACAAACAAATCTGTTAGGAAAAAAATATAAAAAATAAACAACGTACAATAAGCTGGTTGCATAAGTGTGCACACCTTTAAACTAATACTTTGTTGTAGCACCTTTTGATTTAATTATAACATTCAGTCTTCTTGGGTACACACCTGCCATCAATTAAAGAGACTCTGATTAACCCCAAATAAAGTTCAGCTGTCCTAGTAGGATTTTCCTGACATTTACTCAGTTGCCTGCTACAGCAAAAGCCATGGTTCGCAGACAGCTTACTAAGCATTAAAGGGATCTCATTGTTGAAAGGTATCAGTCCGGAGAAGGGTACCAAAAAATTTCCACAGCATTGGATATACCATTGAACACCGTGAAGACGGTCACCAAAAAGTGGAGAAAATATGGGACAACAGTGGTGTTGCAAAGAACTGGATGTCCCTCCAAAACCGATGAAAATACCAAACAAAAACTGGTCAGGGAGACTGCCAAGAGACCTACAGCAACACTGAAGGAGTTGCAGGAATTTCTGACAAGTACTGGTTTGTGTACTACATGTGACAACAATTTCCAGTACTCTCCATATGTCTGGACTATGGAGTAGAATTGCAAGACAGAAGCCTTTTCTTACACAAAAAACATCCAGGCCCAGCTAAAATTTGCAAAACAATACATCAAGTCTCCCAAAAGTATGTGGGAAAATGTGTTATGGTCTTATGAGATCAAGGGTGAACCTTTTGGCCACAATTCCAAAAGGTATGTTTGCCGCAAAAAACACTTCACATCACCATGGTGAAGCATGGTAGTGGCACTATCATGCTTTGGGTTGCTTTTCTTCAGCTGGAATTGGGGCTTTAGTCAAGGTGGAGGGAATTATGAACAGTTCCAAATACTAGTCACTTTCGGCCCAAAACCTAAGTGTCTGCTAGAAGGTTGAAGATGAAGAGGAATTTCACCTTTCAACGCAACAATGATCCCAAAACATACATCCAAATAAATAAAGAATGGCTTCACCAGAAGAAAATTACAGTTTTGGAATGGCCCAGCCAGAGCTCAGACCTAACTCCAATAGAAAATCGGTGGGGTGACCTGAAGAGGACTGTGCACAAGAGATGTCCTTGCAATCTGACAGATTTGGAGTGCTTTTGCAAGGAAAAGTGGAGAAATATTGCAAGTCAAGATGTGTCATGCTGATAGACTCCTACCCAAGAAGAGTGAATGCTGTAATTAAATCAAAAGGTGCTTCAACAAAGTATTAGTTTAAGAGTGTGCAAACTTATGCAACCAGCATATTGTACATTTTTTATTTTTTTATATTTTTTCCCGTAACCGATTTGCTTTTTAATTGAATATTACAGGTTATAGGTCGCATTAAAGGTGGGAAAAGTTTTGAAATTATTTATTGCGATGTCATTTTTTTATATCACAAAAAACTGGCATTTTAACAGGGGTGTGAACATTTTCTTATATCCACTGTATATACAGTCAAACCTTTTGATTATTATCAGTCATTCCATGATTAACTACAAGATTCTTGTCTTTAGATCTACCTCCTGAATGTCAAGTGTCATGATATCAACAGTCAAAAGGTCAAAGAAAAAAAAAACAGTTGTTTTACAACAGGGAAGTCCCCCCTGTACTCCCATACCGCTTGTTGATTACATGTACTAACTCCAAGATCGTACCACAGCCAAGAAAGATCCAATTCCCCGATTCCTTCTTTACTGCAATCGCACAATGCAGGTTTCCGGTTTCTCCCTATATGTCAACATTTCAAGTATCAACATTTAGGGTTTGATGTTCTGACTCTCTACATTTACGTCTGTCAAGATATCATGTATCCCTAGCCATCATCCTTAGCTGGCATGTATGTTCCCTGAACCCATGGCATACTTGAACACCAGGAAGGCAAGGGATAGAAATCACAGTTACAGCACAACAGGAAGGCCAGAGGTGGAGGTGCTAGATGTCACCCAGTAGTGGCTTGGACAGTTTTTACATGCTCCTAATACCCCCATCCATTGGCCAGACAGCGCAGTGCAATGTCTGCTCCACTTAACAAGTGTGGGTGCATACTTCCACATGTCTGCAATTCTCAGAGGACTTGCAGAGCATTATTTGGCAGCCCCAAGACTTCCCTATATCCATGTTGTGGGAAATGCACTATTGGGCCTTCCTCAAAATGGCATGCCTGATGCAGAACTTCATCAACTCTACTACTCGATGGATAAGCCCAATGTCAGTCACTGCTATCTTTTCTAGTGCCCAGGTCAATAGTTGAATCAGAGTTTTCTTGGTGTGGGGAGGGAGGGTCAGGCCAAAATCATTATGCTGTTTAGCCAATGAGCAAAACATTTAACCAAACAAAACACCAACAAAAAGTTAAGTCTCAGCCTGGACATATAAATTCGATATATTCAATGCTCAGACAGAATGTGCACAATATGCAAGTGACAGAGTACACATACTAATGTATGCACACAGTACTAATGTATGCACGCAGTAGTTTTGCAAATACTTCATAATAGCTGCAGCCAATTAAACAATTGCAGGACTCCATTAAAATTAGGGATGACAATGTACATCATACAAATGAAGTGTAGTAGGCAGAAATTTTAAGCAATATACAAAAAATAAACATATAATGTGCACAGGTCACGGTCTTGAAGGGAAACAAATGATGTAAAATACAAAAAGATACTTCAGTATGAGAAACAGTTGCATTAAAAAGTGAAAACGAATGGCAGATATAAAAATAAGTGTAAGGAAGGAGATGAGTAGTTTATGGACAAATGCCAGTAAAAGAGTGCAGTGAAATATTTACACACTTCTAGCAAAAACATATTTATACATAATTATACAAACTCTCTCTCAAATGTACTGTAGAATTAATTTTAATATTATGCCTTAGTCTTGGAAACAAAATGCAGATGACCCACTTAATATTTATTTGATTAACCAAGTTTCTATTTTCACTGAAAGCAAAGAAAAAAATGCTCAGAAGCAGTTGTAAAAAACATGAGTCATGACTATTAAACAAAAGTTAGTTAGTTACCATAAGGTTAGATCTACATGATCCACTTCCGTCCATTTCAAAATAAGGACTGGTAGCTAAATTCTGAAGTTTTTTCAGCATCTGCAAAGTTCTCTGAAGTTCAAACTCCCCTCACTCCCACGTTGCACCACATCTCCCTTCTCCAGATCAAGTTTAACCTGGCTAACCACTCAGAGGAGGAATTGGTCAAAACATGCCCCAGGTAGACCTCAAGTCCATTCTACCATGTCTTTTCAAATAAATAAATCATATCACTATGGGGAAAGTATGTTGAAGAGGATGGATGTCAGGCATTATGTCAAAATGCTTTAGTTTCATAATTTACATGACCCATCAATCCACTTCAAAATTAGAACAAAGTCCCCCAGCTACTGCTGTGAGGGGTGTTTAAAAAACATCAAGAACAGTGTCTCGAAAGGTCAATCAACACTGGAATTACATCTAGCTTGTAGTGTCTTGCAAAAGTATAAAGTGAAGACCATGTCACAGGCACACAAAACAAGCCTGAAGGGATGCACATAGCCCTTATTGATTTCCATAGCTGAGTGTTGCTTTATTCCACATAGCAAAAAATAATACATTCTGGTAGCCACAAGGGCACACTTATACAAGATATCGTCTGGCCAGCTTTATCCGAAACAAGAGAGACAACAAATCGCTCATACTTTTTTAAGTCTCTGGTTCTGTTAATATAGAATCTGTCAATAATGAATATCAAAACAATGGAGGTGATATGCCCATTTTGAGAAAAAAAAAAAAAAAAAAAAAACATGTAAAATGATACTACTGTTAATGTTTGTAGCAACTTCTGGCATGCCTGAATTGGCAAGTAAGTATATCCTGTCCTTACAGAAAGTGAAATTATGGCAGTTTAAAAAAAAAACAAAGCTTGGAATTCTGAAACCCTTTTGACTGAAGTGACTGCTATTAAAACAGTGTTTCAAAAATATAAATTTAATATCCGCTCTGGACATAAGTTTGGGGGAGTAGAGTTAGTTTCTCTAACAGGAAGTTTAGGCCCTACAGCAGTATTGGTTCTCCAAGTGGGGTCTCAGTTTGAAAGCATCTCAAGAATGCTATACAGATTTTCAAAGTTTCTAAACAGAAGGAGTTTAAGGCTTGATGGAAATTGGAGACAGCTACCAAATGAACTTTCACTATTGTATATCTACAGTCCTGGTCATGAATATTTGCTAGGAATTGAGAACCATAGGAACAGGGACTGAATAATTTGTAGACTGTTACTAGGCTGACCCAAGGGGCCTATCTAAGCCTAGCCAGGGTTTTCCCAAAAGAATAATGATGTCCTAATGATCAAACCCCTGTTAAGTCACCCACAGAAAGAACTTTATCCACTTACCTTTATAGGGTTATCTAGTGAATTGATTTTGGTTGGTGATAAGGATGGGTATATGCAGGGTCCTTGATCTGTTATGGAATTGGAAACCCAAGAGTTAGCTTGAGGGATTGAAGGTTTAGGTGATGATTGCCAGGTATGTGGGTTAGGAAACCTTTGTGAGGTATCAAAATAAAGCGACTTCTCCAGAAGGAAAGACCACAGTAGGGGAAGCCATGCTGGATGAGACCAGCAGGAAACTAGGAGTCAGCCCCTTGCCTTTTTCATTTTGGCTTTCTGCAGGAATGTCATGACCAACAGGGAAAAGGGGGAAATGTATGAAGTTCAACTCTCAACCCTGGTAATACTTCCAACCCCTGCCCCAATCCCAACCTCTCAAGTCTTGAAACGGCCACTAACTTCAACACATTTTTCATTGATTGTATAGCTAAATTATCCTCCACTTTCCCCAATCCATCCATCAATACTAACCCCTCACCCTGCACCCCAAACCCTCTCTCTCACCCCCCTCCTCCACCGCTATTCTCACTTAAACCTGTCTCCACCTATACTATAAAAAGACTACTGCAAAAGCTAAAACCATGCCGCAATGCCCCTGACAACCTTCCAGCAAATTTTCTTCAAATATCAGCCGAATCTATAGCCTATCCCATATCCATCCTCATTAATAGACCCATTCAGGAGTCCTATGTACCAACCATCTGGCGTTATGCATACATAATTCCTCTCCACAAAGGTGGTAAGAACACAGACACTACCAACTTCAGACCCATAGCTATACTCTCTCCTCTCTCAAATTCTAGAGAAAGCCATCCACTCCCAGCTCATGCCCTACCTAATCCAGCACAAACTCCTCTCTCCCACCCAGCACGGCTTCCGCCCAGGCCACAGCACCATGACCGCCCTCATTTCCTTCCTCGAAACAGTCAACCTAGCACGTGAGGGCGGCAAATACGTATCTTCTCTTTTTCTTGACCTCTCAAAGGCATTTGACACTATTTCCCATTCCCTCCTCCTGTCCCAGCTCTCACACTTGCATCTATCTCCCTCAACCCTAGACTAGTTCTCCAGCTACCTTTCCACACACCAGCAGGCTGTACAATGGAAAAAGTCAACCTCCCCTTTCTTACCTACACCCACAGGAGTTCCCCAAGGATCAGTACTTGGCCCTCTGCTCTTCAACTTATTCATTAACAACTTTCACCTCTCCATCCCTGAAGCCTCAGTCATCCAATACGCAGATGACTCCATTATCATCTGCTCAGCCTCCTGCCCCTCCAAACTTCTACTTAATACCCAAACAGCCTTCTCCAAAATTGAATCATGGATGCAATCGCATCACTTGGCCCTAAATGCCTACAAAACAAAGCTAATGATATTTACTCCCACTAAAACTTCCCAGTTCCACAAAGTGCAATTTTCCATCAAAAGCCACAATAACACCCCTCTTGAAATCGTTCCTAGTACCAAACTATTTGGCATTACCATCGATGAAAACCTAAAATTCGACTCCCACATCCTCTCAGCAATCAAAAAAACCCACCAGAAAAACGGCCTCCTCTACAGACACAACTACTACCTTACTCCATCTTCCCGTCATACCCTTGCATCTACCCTTCCTTCTCCCCTCTCTCTTGTACGGTGCTCCCCTATTCTCCAACCTACAACTCGGACTCCGTGCTAAACTTGAGGCCTGTTGCAACAAAATCTGCACATTTGCAACCAATTCTAAGAACTCTACCCATCACTGTCACTCCCTACACACCCTAAACTGGCTAGAACTCCACAACCACCTAAAGTACCTACAACTTACAACAGCCCACAAACTCATCTTTAAACCAGCAGAATGCCCCTCTCTTGCTAAATCTCTAACACCCTACACACCTACCCGTACCCTGAGATCCACAGGCCAAAACCTCCTGCATGTACACAAACCCATCCACCCAACTGGTAAACTACCACTATCCCACACTATAGCCAAACTATGGAACAATCTCCCCACACTACTACGTAATATACCTAACCACAACAATTTCAAATCCATGCTTCTCTCCCATCTCTCCTCCAAATGGGAATGTCCTTCACATGCTCACACCTAAAACTCCCACACTACTAACTCCACACTTAAATCATCACTTCTTTGCCTACTTTAACTTAATTCAGAGATCTTGCTCAGAACACCTTTTCATAAATCTTTTGCATGCATGCCTCTGGCCTACCTTACTCATTTTCTCAAACTTTCATTGCTTGTTTTTCTTATCCATTGTACCCATAATATTGTTTTCCTCTGTAATATTGTTAATTTGTCTCTATTCGTATGTATTCGTATGTATTTGTATGCCTGTTTGGGGCTTTTCCCCTTGGGTCTCCACTGAAAAAGGGTAATTCTTACCCAGCTGGACCAACTCGGTTAACAAATGCAAATAAATAAATAAGTAGACCTACAGGTCACTTGTGTACTACAACATCCTGGGAAAGCTGTCCCCTCAGAAAGAATTAGAGAAAATAGCTTCTGCATTTAGAGTAGGTCAGGAATGCAAAATGATCACAGCACAACTTGCCACAATGACAGAAAATCATGTCTGCTGCAGAATGACTTGAAGATCACTCATAGGGCAAACCCTGACTGGGCTTTCCCAGAAATGAGCTGGCCTGACCTGGGATACATCTTACTTTGAGAAAACATTAGGTTGACATGGCCCTTTCCCAAAACAAGGGGTGGGTCAGGGTTCTTCAGTTTATTTATACAATATGTCAGACTGGATAGCAATCACACTCTAAGAAAGGAGTCCCTGAACAGCCTACAATGTTAGGAGGATTTGTGCTCATTTCCATGATATCGATGTGTGTGTGGAGGCCTCTTCCTGTGACTATGCCCTTTAGACTGTGAGCTCCGACGACGACCCCCACCCCAGGGCAAAGCTGTCTGTGGTGATTGGGATGCTGGGTAGAAGAGTAAGAAAGAGACAGCCCTGAGCTAGATTTTTTTTTATCTACAGCCACCAGTAAAGGTACTGATGGCATGACTGAAAATTCAAACTGGACAGGACATAGAATCCATTATCTGCATTAATTGTACTTCTGTTTCCTGAAGTGCTCTCATGCAGTATCTCATGTCAGGAAATGGAGAAAAAGAAAGATGCCATACACCCCACAAGTTTGAAACTTAACACTTATACGGCAACGAGAAGAGAAAGTAGGGTCTAGACAGCAAAATGAAGAAAGAAAATTCTTCCTGGGGGAGACTAGCTAAGCAAAACAGCATGTTCAGTTGGCATCTGTTGCATAACTGCACTTGTGATGGTTTCAAATGAGATTTGACAGTGTTCACTGATTTCCCCAAGGACAAGAATAGCTGCAACAAGTAGTTCCTCTCTTGAATTAATGACTCCTGTGTGGGGCCAACTAGTAGTCAGTCATCCAAAAAGGTGAATACTGATTCCAAGAAGCCTAAGATCTACAAAATGCCCCTTCTATTTGGTAACACAAACACTTCAGGAGCTGTAAAGAGACCTACTGGGAAAGCTTTGAAGTAATAATGACTGCCCCCCAACTCCAAATTACAGGAATGTCCTGGATACCTTTGCTATACTAACATGCAAAATGGAATCTTGACCTTCCTTCTCACTCTTTTGCAGATTCTCTATCATTTGGGAACCAGACAGGACCTGTCATATGGATCATTAATGAAGAATATAGTTGCTCACAAAGTTGCAATGCTTAAGCCAGGTATAACACTGTACAGTTATGATAGAATCAAAAGTATATACTGCTCCATCCAACACATTATGAAGCAGCCACATGGAGTATGTACACACACTGGCCAGTGTTACCACCTGGGATGTCAACTTCGTTCTGAGATCCACGTGGCAACCTCTTCAACATATCAAAGGTGTGATCAGCCATGTGGGCAAATAATTCATCACAAGAATGCGGACTGTACCAGATTATAAACACACATGCTAAAATTGTCCAAAGTCCAAGATTCCTTATCTGCAGGGTTGCACACCACTGGGCACTCAAGAGCTGCTGCCACCTCAACGAATTCAGCCACTGAACCTTCTCCAAAAAACATGAATTATATTACTTACCACAACACTAGATACTTTTCATCATTAATCTGTCCAGTTTTAATGAAATGAATCAGGCCACCTGTCGGATCCTTCCCAGCAGTTTAGATGGTGCTCATAGCCTCAGGCTCCTTTAAACAAATTCCTGTCCTCACTCTTCCCTCAGATCATCTGTTCAATGAAGAGAATATAGGGTATACCAACCACATAAGCAGAAGGGAACAGGCCACTGGACAGAAAGGATTTAAGTGGGTTTATCAGGCTCTTATGAGAGGGAATGCCAATATGGACTGGGGAAGGTGGAAGGGATATAGAATCAGACAAATGATGAAAAGGACACATTGTTATGTTATCCTGTTTGTCTAATTTGACTGAGGCGACAGAATCCCAAGCTACCAAAGTTCCTGGGTGGAATCATGACAGGATATCCTGAGAAGAGAACTTCCAAAGGAGGCTGTGGATCTAAATAGTTTGCAGTGATTAGCAAAGGTATGCAATGTAGACCATGTTGCTGTTGCACAAATGTAATCTATGGATGAGTTTCTGAAAAAGGCTGTAGAAAGTGAAACTGATTTTATGGAATGAGTATTAGGATTGTGGGCAAGGTCTTATTTCTGGACAAATATGCAAAGGTTATACAGTCGAAAAGCCAAATGGACAGAGTTACCTTGGACTTTATAACCTGGTCTACAGGAAACAAATGTTACGGAAAGCTGGGAATCTTTTCTTATGTTTTGGGCTTTGTAAATATAAAAAAACAACTTTCTGTGCACATTCAGTGTATGTAAGGAGATGCTCTCTCCTACGGGTGTGATTTTGGAAAATGTGGGAAGATGACAGTTAAACAGCATCAAAAATCAATCTACAAAAGGAGGATTGGTTCTTAGAGATAATTTAATAAAGGTGTTTAAAAAAAAGGATAGACCATCACTTAAAACATATGTAAACATACACTGACAGAAAACTAATCATTTAACGTTTCCATTTAAACACAATATACATCATAAATACATTTTTCCTACTATCATCAGTCCAGCATTACAAAATAATTGCTGAACTCCTGCCCTCCCTTAAACCTCACTCCTCCTGCTGAACATTATTCTGCAGGTATTGTTCCCACAATTTGCTCCTTTCCTAAAGATCCATTTTCCAGTTCTTTTATGTCTTTTATAATATTCAGTATCTTGAACACAGTTGGTGTGGACTTGATTTCCATTTTTAGTAATTTATTTTTTGGCAGCCAACATAATTAAACTTAACAAGGCCTTAGTATGTCTAGGCAATTCAGATCTTTATCCTTGTTCAAAAGGATCATTCCTTTCTTAAAGCCATTTGCTCACTCAATATTTCTGATCAGCTTCTCAGCAGGGAATTCTTGAAATCTGCCAACTCATTACACTCCCAAAACATATGTTCCCAGCTACCACTTTCTTCTCCATCATACCTGCAACATTTACTATCTACCTGAAGAAACATTCTTTGAACTCTGCTTGGGGTATAAAAACACCTATGCAAACAGTTCCAAGCAAAGATCCCAATCCTTCTGGACTTGGTTGCATACATGGGAGCCATCCATATACCTTAACATTGCTTTCTTGTAAATTGCTTTTCCAGTCTCTCTCTTCCTAATCTTTTCTAACCTCCTCCGATTTATTCTTATAGTTATCATGTAATATTTTACATTACCCACTAATTATCTCTCTTGTTCTAGATTCAACTAAAAACTCTACCAGAGCAGGTCATTCACTTAAAGTCCCCTATCTCTTTCTCTTTTCCTGTACTCTCAGATCAAGCCCTGGGTAGGGAAGGCAGTCTCTAGCTTGCAATCCAAATGTCTTCTTGGCCTCATACCATTCTACTACCTTTCCTGCTCGAGTGATTTGCTCCCAGTATCTTGGTTCCTTTGTCAGGTTTCTCCAGTAAATTCCAACCCCTCTTCCCTAGTTCCTTATGCCTACCTGCAGTCATCCCTATTGGCAAAATCTACTTTCTCCATTCTCATACTAGCTTAGTTCTTAGAATAATATATTCATAAAGTAGCAGAAAGTATTCTGTATGGTTATTATTCTCCAAGGATCTGCAACCAAAATCCCACTCACTCTCTTTTTTTTAAACTTGCCCCTTGCTTCATCATCATGCCTTTCCTCTCTGAATTATAACCTTCTGCTTGTGTTATGTATATGAGCCTTAACTGTGTACCTCTAAAATATCCCTTCAAATCAGATAAACCAAAACCACCTAGTTCTATAGGAATGCTCAGCTTATCCCACTTCACTCTTACCTCTTTTCCCACCCAAATTCCTTCAATTCCTTATTACTTATTATCCATAACTTCTCCTCAGGGTGATAAAAGTATGCCTAACCCATATACAAAAGAAATGTGCTAAAATATTTTCATTGCTTTTATCTTACTATACATATCCATAAAGAAGAGTTTTCAATTTCTCAATTTTTATCATATTTTATTCAGTCTATTTCCACATATCCTTAGCTGCCATAACAGAAGCCTTTTTAATCTACATTCCTAAATACTTCATCTTTTCACGTCACCATATATATGGGTATTGCTGAAACAATTTGTGTGTGGGTATATAATTTACACCTATAGCCTTTGTTTTATCTTCATTAATTTTATATCTCGAGAAGACTTGAAATTGTCTCAAAATGTTCCACAACACTGAGATGTCCTTTTCAGGATTTATCAGTAACAAAATAACAATCTGTAAATAAAGCCAACTTTTCTCGATTACCATAACAATTATATAATTGGATTTCTGAGTCAAACAAACAGCTCATCTCAGAGGAACCTTCCCACTTAAATTATTTCCTCTGATCCTTCATATATCATAGGAGGTTACTAGGCTACTGACCTGAAGGTTATTTCAAGCCTAGCCATTTCATCCCAATAAAATACCAGACATAGTCAATACCAGGGTTGTATTTAGTAATGACTGCCCATGCCCAGGAGGGTTGTGGGCACTATCCCCAGAAATAATTTATGGGGTCCCATCCACTTGTCCAGGTTCCTTTTGAACAGCGTCACAAAGGTGCTCTGCTTCACATTTATTGGCAGCCTATTACAAAGACATGGCAGTCACTGAAAGACGAATCTGTCCCTCCAGCACGTCCTATTCACATTGCAGGCCATATTTAGGTCCCTGTAAGGGGTAGCTCTAGTCCCGTCTGATTTGCAGACGTGCAGCAAATTCATTAGGTTTGGGTAAGAGCTAGTTCTGTAAGCCAGGCATAAGTCTCCCCTAAGAAGTCTAAATGACACAGAGTATAGTTACAGGGACTTTAGTCAGTCTGTGTAAGACAAGTGCTGGAGTCCACTGATCTTCTTTGTTAGAAACTTCTGAGGTCTCTCAAATTGCTGCAGGTGCATTGCATGGTACATGTCAAAAGGGACGTTATACTCAATTATGGGCCTGATTATTGAAGATAATAGAGGTGTTATAACCTTTGCTCTACAGGTGATGCCTTTGCTAATCAAGCGTGCTACATAGAAAGCCTTCCTTACTACAGTAGACACATGGTGCTCAAAGTTAAGGTCGCAGTCTAATTGTGATCACAGATCCCTTACCACTTCGTTGGTACATAGGGTATTGTTGTTAATTTGACAGTGTACAGGGACACTGTTTTTACTGAAGGGAAGGATGATGCATTTCTTTGCATTCAGTTTGAGACTGTGACTAAGACACCAGTTGTTGGTCTGAGTAAAACCCTCCTGAAGTACACTGACATCACTTGGGGATTCAATAATTGCACCCAGTTTGCAGTCATCTGGAAACTTGGTCAGCCACACCACCTTAATTTTGGCCTGAACTTCTGAGATGTATATACAAATGGTAGGGTGTCCAGCACTGACCACTGTGGCACACCGCTGGTGACAGGTCTGCTGGTAGATGTGGAGTCCCCCACTTTGATAGTGTATGACTGGTTTGAGAGCAAGTTGGCACCCCATCTTACAACAAAGGGGTTTACATTCATTTTAAGTTTATCAAAAATGCCCGAGTGTGGGATTACGTCAAAGGCTTTTGCCATGTCAAGGTATGCTGTGTGCACAGATTTACCCTAGTCAATGGCCCTGGTCACATTTTTAAAGAAATCCACCAGGTTTAACAGGCAGGATCTGCCCTTGATGAAGCCAAACTGGGTTGAGGTTGCCTATGTCTATGAGGTCCATGATGATATGTTCCATGGCCTTACAGATGAGGCTGGTCAGACTTATTGGTCTACAATTTCCCAGGTCTGTTGCTAAACCACCTTTGTGGATGGGAATAACTATTGATGTTCTACATTTTGCAGGAACAAAGCCTGTGGTTAGGCTATGACTGAATAGGGTACTTAATGATGATGCTAGTCCACATTTTAGTTTGTTTAGAAGACGGCCTGGGATGCCATCCAGTCCCACAGAAGCTGTGTTTTTTTGTCTTGGACAAGGCTTTAATGACCTGTTCTTCCGATATGTAGGGTGAAGGGAAGCTGGGGGAAAGTTTTGTGATAAGTTTGGAGGGGATGAAAGAGTGAAATTTTCACCAAGTCTGTCCGCTAGCTATCTGTGAGATCAGTGTGGGTGATACCATTAGTCAATAGCTCAGCACACACTTGGGTCCTACCGTTTAGGCTACACATGCAGCTATAAAAAGCCTTAGGGCTATCCTTGGCTGTGTTTGCTAAGTTTTTCTCACAGTTACCCTTACAGAATATGACGTGTTGTCTTATTTGCCTGTTGAGGCTGAGGAGGGTGCTTTTCCACTGTTGGGGCCTCACCTTAGACAGCAACTTTTTGCATATGGTAAGTTTGTTGATGCTGGATGTCCACCAGGGTGTTTTTTTTTTCTTGGGGCTCTTGTTTTGATTCTTTCCGGAACAACCAAATCTGTACATTTATTCAAGTGATTATACAGGGCTTCAGCATAAACGTTGGTGTAGTTACCACTTCTAGCTGGGGCTGGGACTTGGAATGCAATTATACCTTCCTCTAGGAGGGTATAGTTTGTCTTTGTGAAGTTTTTTTATTCTTACTTCGGCTTTTGTGAGTTCTGGTGTTAGTGCCAGTTCGATGAAGACTGACTTGTTGTCTGATTTAACCAGTGAGGGTCCGACAGTAGCATCTGTTTGTCATGTTAGTGAGAATCAGATCTAGTATGTTTCCTCCTCTTGTTGGGGTTTCAGAAATTTGTTCCATGGCATTTGAGATAAAGTCAAGGAACTTTTGCGCAAGTGAGTTAGGGCTGGAGTAGGTTTCCCAGTTGATGGTGGGTTAATTGAAATCCCCATGCCAAGGGTGATTAGCTGTATTTGGATTGACTCCAGTTTGGTCAAGTAGGCCTCATGCACATCATGATTCATGGAGGGGGATCTATAGCTAGCTATGACTTGAATGGGGTCTTCCCATAGCAATCTGAACTTGGAGTAACTCCAGGAAATTGTCCAGTCTAACTAGTCTGGAGGTGTAAATATCTGTAATATAGACAGAAACACCACCTCCCCTGCTTCTCACACATTCGTTTTGAGGTCTGAAGGTGTGGAAGGCACTGTAGCCTTGAAAAGCTTAGGGTACTCTTGGAGGCCTTGAACCAGGTTTCTGTGACTGCACAGACATCTACATCCTCCAGTAATAGAAGTGCTTCCAGGGTGTGCAGTTTTTGGTTTAAACTCCTAGTGTTTAGTAGCATAACCCTTATTTTGTTATTATTGGCATAACCCTTATTTTGTTATTATTGGCAATCTTCACATCAGCAATTTTGTTTTTGAGACCTTGCCTAAAAAAAGGCACTATGGTTGGAGGCAATAGCCTTTGCCAGCAGCCGAAAGCCTAATGGTGCCAGGTGCAGTGTCTGGCAAAGCAGCAAGATTGGTCAACCATCTCATCCCAGTCTGACAGAACTGGATCACCTTAGAATGACACCAAAAACTAAGCCAATTACTGATATTGATCATTTTTTGTTATACATCATTCTAGGTGAGGGCAATATACTGCTCAAGGCTAAGGACATGCATGCCTGGGACACATACTCACAGCTAAATCATGTCTCTCTCTTCAAACACTCCAGTGGGGTACATCTCAGGTCATTCACTCCAACATGCACTAGAGTCATAATGGTACTTGTTGCCAAGAGACAGGAGTACATGTGGGATTTGATGAATCCTGGCACCGGACAGGCAGCTGATTGTGACTTTCTCCCTATCTAACCTGGTGAGGGGGACATCGGTGTGTCTCACTATGGAGTCTCCAATGAAAAGAAAAATTGTTTTTTGAGTGTTACGCCTTAAGGACTTGGTAGGTGAGACACTGGTGTTGCTGTGTGTCCTGGGTGCTGTGGGAACTGTATTAGTTGTATCAGTCTTGTGCTTTGGAGACCTCTGGTGTTTCTGTATGTTTTTTGAGAGAACCTCTGTGTATGTTGACTAATATGTTGGATGTGTACTACGTGTATGAGTAGAGGTACTGTGTGTAACAGTAGTGGTGGGTGAGTTGGTCTCTTCTGTGTTACTGTTTCAAGTGCGAGATAGCAGGGATTCAAGATTCTTGGTGTAGATACATTTCTCGCACTCTGTACTAGAGTGAGTTATTAGCAGAGGGTTGCCAGTGTACACGAGGCAGTTGCTACACTGTCTCAGGAAGCAGAAATCAACAAGGCTGGCAGGAGACATAAGGGTAGACCAACTGTCCATAATGCTAGGTTTGAAGAACTGTTATCACAAACAAGGTGCTTTCAGGACTGATCTAGGAGGTGCTCTGTAGATGGGTATTTCTGATGGGGTTTTTTGCTGGTGGTTAATAGGTCACAGCTAACTAGCAATACTTCTTAGACCAGAAATGTGGTAAGGATAAGAACTACACTAATGTACTACAACTTTATAGAAGGGAAAAATGTACTGAAATTATCTATGTGGCTATTGCGCACAATTGCATGGCAGCGAGCAGTGCTGTGTGGTGCACAAACAAGTAAAAACCTGCTCAAACATGGAGCTTAAATACCAGAAAATGAAAACTTAGAAAAACTTTTAAAAATCACAAAAGAACCAACGAGGGAGGGTGCTTACTCCAAGCCCTAGACTAACCACCCTTCGCCAGACAGGTTCCAATCAGCATACTTCTCTCACTAGGGTGCAGAAGGGCCCCTACTAAGCAAAGATGGCTTGGAAAATGTGCTCAGAATACAACAGCCACTACAAACAGACCCAGATGCAGCAAACCTGTATCTGGGCTATACTACAGCTGCTAGCTACACTAACTTAGGCTAGAAGGGCTAAAAATGTTTTAAAGGCCAGAAAAACAGCAGTGGAACACTAAAAATCTATTAAAGAACAGAAAAACAGCAAGGAGGCACTAAAGAATGTATTAAACAGCAAGCAAATCAGTTATTTAAAACACTGCCTGGTGGGAAAGCAGAATAAAAAGAACAGATGCTTTGCAAATAATGAAAAGTAGCAGCAATTACTTTTCAAACAGTGGAAATAGCAAAAAAGCTATTCCTAAAAAGCTAAATTTAAACAGTGAAAAAAACAACAAAATATGATTTAACAGACACAGTAACCCAGACAAAATACAGTACAAACAGTGCAGTTTAGTTTTCAGTATTAAAACACAGTAATAAATAAGCAGAACACAATAAAAATGCAGTAAATAGTATAATCAAGCAAAAAACAGGGCAATTTTTTGGGAAGCTCAGAAGCCGGAATGCAAATACTTTCAATGCCTTACCCATAAAATCCCAACGTATTCTGTCAAGCACTTTCTCTGCATCAAGACTCACCAACAACAGAGGTTCTTGCATTCTGCTTCCCTCTGGATCACCATAGTTCTATTAATATGTTGTCAAATATTTGCCTCCCCTCCAAAACTCACACTGAGCCATATCAGTTTTGACAACGTTTACCATTCTTTTAGCTAACACAGGCATAAACATTTTATAGTTGTGATTTAAAATTGAAATGGGCCTATATGAAGCTGGGTCTGATGGATCTTTACCATCTTTAGGTATTGCAGCCACCACAGCTTTCTTCCAGGATGTTGTTGCTTCCTCTCCTTTTAAAATACTGAACAAACCACAAAAAATGAAGAACGCCAATTCCACTGTATCGAGACACCAATAACACCTTCCACATGCAATAACTCACTTTAGCAAAATGCTAGGACTAGTGTTCTCAAATTCAAAAACTTATGACCATTTCAGTATCGTTAAAACGCCAATTTATTATCCAACATAGTTAAGCGCTTTCACCCGCTACACTACGGGCTTCATCAGAACGTAGTGTAGCAGGTGAAAGCGCTCAACTATGTTGGATAATAAATTGTTTTAACGATACTGAAATGGTCAACAGTTTTTGAATTTGAGAACACTAGTCCAGCATTTTGTTAAAGTGAGTTATTGCATGTGGAAGGTGTTATTGGCGTCTCAAGATACCGTGGAATTGGCGTTCTTCATTTTTTGTGGTTTGTTCAGTAGTCTTATTTGAACGCCAACAGCTGTTTTATTTTGGTTCCTTTTAAAATACTATTAAACAAAACCTTCCAGATCTTTATTACTTTATTCCCTCACAGCTTCAAAGCTTCCAAAAGAATATCATCTACTCCTGGAGACTTTCTTGCAGACTGATTATAAATCACTGTTTTTATCGCATCTCCTCTTACCCTATCTGTTAATTGTTGAGCCTCATACATACATACACACAGTGGAAATAAGAGTTTACACACCCCTGTTAAAATGCCAGGCTTTTGTGATATAAAAAATGAGACCACAGTAAATTAGTTCAGAACTTTTCCCACATTTAATGTGACCTATAACCTGTACAATTAAATTGAAAAACAAACAAATCTGTCAGGGGAAAAATACAAAAAAAAATGTGCAATATGCTGGTTGCATAAGTGCGTAGTATCCAAGTACTCCCCTATTTTTTCCTTTAACTCTCTGCAGTTGTGATTATTCTTTTTCTGTGGGATTTCCCTTATTCTGCAATACTTGAACCTTTGGCAGCCCCTTTAAATTCTTGTTACTTGACTACTGTACATCTTTTTTTCTCTTATTTATTCCATATTTTTCAACTCCACTTTTATTTTATCCTACTTTCTAGCTATGTAGCAACTGCCTTATGTACACTGACAACCCTCTCCTCTTACCTCTCAACACTCAGACTTGAGAGAGATGCACTTATATATCCAAATTGGAAGCCACGCACTGTCCAGCCAAGACAGGGATAGCTGGTCAAGAGGTCAACACTTGCACCACACCACATGGAACACACAGCCCTCCAGAACACACCAGCACTGCCTTCACATAAAAACACAAACCAGACACCCACCTTTGCGAAGGATCTCAATAAAAATCTACCCAAACAGCAGAAACCAAAGCAGAAATGCACTGGACAACCACAACTCAACACTAATCACAAGACACATAACTCTCCTAAACAGTGTGCCACTCAACCAAAGCCCCTAAGGCAAAACAGCATGGCCAACACACTAGTCATAGGTGACTCGATAGTGAGGCACACTGATGTTCCACTCACTAGGTTGAATAAGGAGAAAGTAACAGTCAACTGCCTGTGAGGTGCCAGGATCCGCCGCATAACACACACACTCAGGTCCCTCCACAACAGGAACAGATAGGACTCTATCATTGTACATGTGGATATGAATGACCTGAGACGTACCTCCCTGGACTACATGGAGAGAGACATGGAGGAGCTCTTGGATTATGTAGCCCAGGCAATTAAGACCCTAGCCCTGAGCATCCTCCTACCATCACCCAGAATGATACCACAGTACAAGCAGGATTGATTTCAACAATTGGCTAAGTTTCTGGTGTCATTCTAAGGGGATCCAGTATCTGTCTGCCTGGGATCACATGACTGACAGACCTCGATGCTTTGCCAGAGATGGCCTGCATCTATCACCCCTGGGCTTCTGGATACTGGCCAAGGCTCTTGCTACCCCATAGTGCCTTTTTTAGGCAGTGATCCAAAGACCAAATTTCCACTGTAACAGCTACAAACAAATGCAATCAGAGTCATGCCGCTCAAAGCTAGAAGTTTAAATCTCAAAATGCACTCGCTCGACGCACTCCTTAAAATGGAGAACATCAACATTTGTGCTGTAACAGAGACCTGGTTCAAGGCAGCAAAAAGCACCCCTGCACTACAAGGCTATAACTCATTCCAATCCTTTTGGCCCCAGAACCTGGACTGATGCTCCAAAGACGGTGGTGTTTCCATATTCATAAAGGATGCGCACAACTCCAGACTGGTAGCCCAACATAATGCATCAGAGATACTTCAGGTGCAGCTAACACTGAGTAAGACTGTGATTCAGGACGTAGCCTGATATAGGTCCCCAACCATGTCCCCAACCATGTCCCAAGACTCACACTCCACGCTCCTAAGCAACTTGGAAAATATTAGGGTCCAACCTAACACTCTCATACTGGGTGACTTCAACTACCCCGCCATTAACTGGGAAAATTACTCATGTACCAATACACTTGCCCAACGTTTCCTGGAATTCATTAATTCCAATGCCCTGGACCAGCTTGTTCTTACTCGCACTAGAGATAGCAACATCCTTGATCAGGTCATTACTAATATGGGTGACCGTTGCTCTACACCATTAGTCAACTCCTCCCTGGTTAGATCCGATCACAAACTAATCACCTTGAAAATCCACACCATTCCCAACTGCCCAGCAAAGGTAACAACCATGAAAAACTTTTCCAAAGCTAACTTTGGGCTCCTAAAATCAGAGGTGGCCAACTTCACAGCACACATGCAAACAGAGAATAGTTGCATGGCCACAGAATCATACACTAATGCACTGTATGAACACGGATCTCGCCATACCCAATAGAACCAAGATACTCTCCTCCAAAAAAAGGAAGCCAATCTGGTGGTCTCCTGCCATAAACAAACTACAACAGAAGGAGGAAACTGATGCGGAATAAGGTGAAGTCCTAAGACTGGAAAAACTCCCTTATCAGCCTCAACAAAAAGTTGAGATCCCTCATAAAATCCTCTAAAGCTAGCTATGAAAACAGAATTGCAGCAGATAGTAAAGACAACCACAAGGCCTTCTATAGTTATGTAAAGAATATCCACGGCACTACAAGATTTGCTCTGGGCTACTACACAATGGTACTTCTGAGCCAAAATATATTGCCAATATATTGGCAGTCAGATTCAGTGCCAACTTTACACCTCCATCCCCCCAAAGGGCCAATCACAATAACAGTAGATTGCAGGGCACCTAGTATTAATGCTGCACAGGTTAAAACAGCACTGTCCAAGGCCAAGAATACAGCTTCTATGGGACCTGACAATATCCCTGGCTGTGTTCTACATGAACTACAGAGGGAACTGGCACCTCACCATGTGCACTGTTCAATCACAGCCTCATCTCAGGCTTTGTCCCTACCGAATGGCGCACGGCTACAGTCATCCCTCTCCACAAAGGAGGAGCGGCTACAGACCCTGGGAACTCTCTCTACATTAGCCTGGCAAGTCTGATATGCAAAGCCATGGAACGCATCATCATGGACCTAATAAACAAGGATATACGGAATCTGCAAACTCTGGATCCCACACAGTTTGGTTCTGTGAAGGGTAGATCATGCCTGCTCAACTTGGTCAACTTCTTTGAGTCGGTCACCAGAGCTGTGGATGATGGCAAGGTGGCTCATACAGCCTACCTTGATCTGACCAAAGCCTTTGATACCATTCCCCACTCAGGAATCATAGAAAAACTCACTAAGCTAGGCATCAACCCCTATATCACTAGGTGGGTTGCAAACTGGCTCACAGACAGAACCCACAGTGTGAAAGTAGCTGACTCCAAGTCAGACTGTTGACCAGTCACGAGTGGAGTCCCACAGGGTTCGGTCCTGGGTCCTTTCCTGTTTGGTATCTACTTCTCTGAAGTACAGGCCAACATGAAGGGACTCTGGCTGACAAAGTTCAAAGACGATTGCGAGTTGGGAGCTATTATTAACTCCCCAAGTGATGTTGACATCCTACAGAAAGGCCTCACCAAGACCAATGACTGGTGTCAGAACCATGGCCTTAAGCTCAATTCCAAGAAATGTGTTATACCCTTTGGGAAAAACCCAGTTCCCATGAATTACCAAATCGATGGTAGTCCACTGAACACAGAAGGTGTTATAAGAGATCTGGGAACACAGGTTGACAGCAACCTCTCTTTTGACCACCACATTGAAACTGTGGTTAAAAAATTCTTCTATGTGGCACATCTCATTACTAAGGGTTTTGCATCCAGGAAGAAGGAGGTCATTGTCTCCCCCTACTCTTCCCTCATTAGGCCAATCAGAGTACAATGCCCCATTTGACATGTACCTCATCAGACATCTGCAACAACTGGAGAGGCTGAAAAGTACCTCACAAAGAGGATCCTAGGCCTTAAACACTTGTCCTATATGGACAGACAAAAAACTTCAACTATTCTCTGTCTCACATCGCCTACTTAGAGGCGATCTCTGCTTAACTTACAAAAACCATGTCCGACTCAGCTCTGTTAGAAATGCTACCTCTAAAGAAATCCTAATCCCTCCACACCACACGCCCCAGACACCTCAACCTTACTACCACAATCAACAGAACAAGCTAGAGGGACAGGTTCATAACCCAGAGACTGCCCATGCTATATGGAATAGACTTCCCATACATGTCAAAGAGAACACCTCACTGGCCCTCTTCAAGATAAATCTTGATGAGTGGGTGGGAAATAGAAAATTCACCCCAGGGATCACTCCAGTGGCTCTACTCGACAGAAGCACTGAGAACTAAGGTCGGGTGGCACAATGCCAGGGTATTCCTATGGGCTAGGCTTGTAAAGGCTCCAGGGGCATTAGCCTAGTACACACTTATGAACCTATGAGCCTATAACTTCTGAAGTACTTTCTATCTTCCCTAATAACTCCTGAACAATTTCCACTACCTGTTCCTTAAACTCCTCTCTTTACAGGTAGGTGAAGAAGTACCTGCATCTTATTTTAACTACGTTACCCTACATTTTTATTTTAGTTATTATTGGAGCATGATCTGAAGTAGTTACTGGATGTGTGTCAAAGCTCCTCCTACTACTGAATTCACATCTTACATAACAAATATTTTCATAAACTTCATCAGAAATCTACTTGTTTGTTTTCCATTCGCGGTCCCTCCGATGCACCCTCACTTGTGCAAATCAAGTTCCAGGCCCCACGTGTAACTAATATTCTTTGCTAAAATCTGATTATTTCTCCTCAAATGTTCTTAAGCTCCTTAACAGCAGTTTTAGGTGGAATATAAATACTTGCCAAAATAATCTTCCTCCCTTGCCAGTAGTCCCATACTGCCATAAATCTACTATTACTATATATATTTTTTTTCTTCTAAAATTATTGGAGCACTTCTAGCAGTTACCATAGGTAACCCCCTTTCTCCTTTGTCCCTGATACTCTTCTGAATACTCCTTCTGAAATCCTTTTCTCATCAATTTCAGATGCTTTCCAAGTGTGTCTCCTGTAGTATTGCTATTTGCACTCTGCGTTTCATAACAAAATTCAATATCCTTTCATTTTTGTTTATCCCTGTGATGCCATCTTGTATGTGCCATATGCCACTAACATGCGCCCCACACAAGACATTAAGTGACACATGGATGCAGTTACCCAGAACTTCTTTGCCGCCAGTCTGAACGCCATTATTGCTCATTGGTATGAATAACTTGTTACTGTTATGAATACCTAGCTGTCAGATGTGCCCCATTGTTTTTTTTTTTCTTTTAACTTTGGTCTTGTATTTTATCTTGCTTACCTAGAGTTTATGTCATTAAAGAGGAGAAAATGTCAGTGTGGGAGCAGATTCCCCATAAGGATCATCACAAACAGTGTCTATTGTTTGGCTGCTTCTCACGACCATGCCTTTGTAGTATATGTAAAGTGTTTGTTGGTTTTCAAGATAAATGGCCATAGAAAGCAAACAACAGCTTAAACTGTTAGCCCAGGGTAACATGACAGAATCCATTAACCTGAAATACTCCCACTAGGTAAGAAGACAGAATGGTCTCAGCCAGACTTTTTAGCTGTCCAGCCTCCACTAGATGCCTCTCTAGAAATAGTTAATGGTGCTGTAGGCCATTAGGCATCTATATCAGATTCCTCTGCAGTGACCCCGTTGGAAGCCAGCATGAATCTGTCCTTGTGCACGTCCTCTGAGGCTTTGCAGGCATCTGCGCTGGACATCAAGAGGGAACCACGGCTGATAATCTCAGAGAGGTCTTAGAGGGATTCCACAGATATTGGTCAGGGAAGAGGTTCTGAGCACTCTTGCTGAAACTTGTCAAGGGTCAGAACCTCTGGTATACATTAGGGCTGACGTCCTTTCAGAGAAAAAAGACAAAAGATGAAGCATGTTTTGGTCCATCCTAAGGATCCTCAAGTGGAATGCCAAGAGTTTACTCAGGGCTTGTTTTCTACCTTGATGGCCCTGAAGGCTCCTCAAGGAGTTTCAGTGCCTGCTTCTCATTGAATTTCTACCCCTTCTAATATGGCCTAGGGAACCCGATTCCTTAGATGAGGACTTAGAGTTTGATGAGGGATCCTTGTCCTATTCTTCACAGATGCCTTCACCTTTGGCTTATGGTGCTGATGAGGTGAAGTCTATTAGCCCTGAGTCTCCTTCTCAGAAAATGTCCTCCGGGGACAAAATTGCTAGGATGATAGAAAACTTTAAATAGTATTTTCTCACATTTCTGATATTCAGAGGAGATATTATATAAGTTGCTTCAGGTAGATGCTCTTAAACCATCTGCAGTTCCTCCTGTGCTGGCTGCCTTGTTAGATACTTTCATTGCTGTTTTCAAGTCTTCTGATTCCCGGCCTCCTACTTATAAGAAACCCAATAGGATCTATAAGGTTCCTAAGGACTGTCAGTTTTTAAGTGTCCTTCTGCTGATCTTGCTGTGGTGTCACACTCTTACAAAATTACCAAGCTGTTGGCCTCTTCCAAATCTTTTCCTTCTGCTAAGGATACTAGGGCAATGGAGAGGACTGGTAAGAAGGTTTGCACTGCTTCTACTTTGGCCTTTAAGGTTAATAATTACCAAACCCACACGACCAGGTATGCTCTGGCCTTGACTGCTTAGACTTGTCAGGTTATTTCTGACCTCCCTGATTCTGAAGGCAAACCTTATGTCTATTTATTTTAGGTTCTACTTCTCAAGTAGCTCTTCACCCTATCAAGTGTAGCCATGATGCTGCTGATGCCTCTTCCAGGGCTGCAGCTTTTGGGTCTGTCATGAGGTGTTACTCTTAGCTTTGTCTCCAGTTTTTGCCTGAAAACATTAAGGCCAAGTTGTTGGATGCTCCTTTTGATAATAAGCATCTATTTGGGGCTGTTAGCTTTGTCTCCAGTCTTTGCCTGAAAACATTAAGGCCATGTTGCTGGATGCTCCTTTTGATAATAAACATCTATTTGGGACTGCTTCTATTGACCTGTTTACGTCTCTTCAAGAGAAGGACAAAGCCTTGCAGGACCTTAAACATTTTTGTCTCTTATCTCAAAGTTCCACAGGAATTATCCTTTTAGACCTACATTTGCCCGCAGGCAACCCCACCAGGTGAGCCTTCTCTGCTAAGGCTTCAGACTTCTCAGACTTCTGTGACCTAAAAGCCTCCTTTATGTGAGAATCCTGCTTCTCTTTGACAATTTGCCCCCCCCCCCTTCTCTTACACAAGATTCATTTGTCCCTTTGGCTCTCCCTTTCTCACCACTTCAGACTCTTGGGTTCCATCAGCCATCAGGGTTACTTCATGATATGGACATCTTCCCATCCTTTTTCAGGGATTCCTCAACCTCCTCTAGAGCAACTTCCTCATTTCTTGGAGGTCCTAGGGTCCCTGGTGAACCAAGAAACCATTTAATCTGTTCCCCCCTCCTCAAGTGGGAAAGGGTTTTTATTCCAGGATATTCCTGGTTCCTCAAAAGGAGGGCACTCTGATACATATTCTGGATCTCTACTTGCTTAACACCTTTCTCGAGATCTCCACTTTCTGGATGCTTACTCTTCAAGTCCTCTTTCATCTTTTACTACCCCAGTCTCTTCTGGTGTCTTTGGATAAGATGGATGCTTACCTTCATACCTCTCCCTTCACCCATTTTTCAGGAAGGTTTTACATTTCTCTGATTCATTCATTTTCAGGTCTCTGCTTTGCCTTTTGGTCTCTGTACTGCCCCAAGGGTATTCACAAAATGCCTAGTTCTGGGATTGCTTTCTGCAGGCTCCAAGGCATTCAGATTTTTCCTTATTTAAATTGCCTGCAGCCCTGTAGCTTCAGGTACCTTCTTCCAATCACCCGTTACAGGATCAGGAGTTCAACATCTCTCTTCTTCAAAGTCTGGGGATCACTATCAAGTTTCAAAAGTCTGTCCTAACTCCCTCTCAGGATCATGTGTATCTGGGATGCAGGATTCAGACAGTGCCAATGTTGGCATCTCTTCCACCTCCAAAGGTTTTGTCATCCACAGCCTTCTTTCAGTAACCTCTTCACTTGACTACCATTCCAGCCACAGAGGTTCTTCAGGACCTGGGGTTCATGGCCTCTTCTATTCCAATGCTCCCTCTTGCAAGACTTCATTATACAGAAGCTTTAATGGTACCTGAAGTTGGTCTGGCTGCAGCACTGCCACCCTCTGGGTTTCAGTGCACTACACAATCTTTGTCTAAAGAAGAAATTTGAGCGGTGGATTCAACACTTTAATCTCAACCCAGGTCTGCCCTTTAAGCCTCCATTCCCTTCTCAAGAACTGTTCACCGGTGCCTCAGACATGGGGTGGGGGACTTCATCAGGTCACCTGAAAGCTCAGGATCTCTCTCCCCCCCCATCACAAGTCAGACCACATCAACATCAAAGAGAAGATGGGTCTGACTCTGGTCCTTCAAGCTTTTTAACCCAGTGTTCTCTCCAGGCCCCCAGAAGGTGTAGACAGACAGCACTACAGTGATATGGTAAGTCAACAAGCAGGAAGGCAGAGAATCTTACCTCCTCTGAAGGATGGCTCTGCAGGCTTGGGAGGTGGTTCTCAGTTATCAGTTAACTTTTCGCGTAGTATATATTCCTGCAGAGCACAATCTAGTGGTTGACTTTCTGAACAGGTCCAAAATACAGGCTCACAAATGAATGTTTCACAGAGACATGTTTCTGGACATTGTCCATCTGTGGGATATTCCTCAGGTAGATCTTTTTGTCTCCCCTCTGAACAGGTGGCTCCCTTTCTTCTGTTCCACAGTGCCATGTTATCTGCTGTGGAAAATGGACACCCTTTATTTTCCTTGGAATGGGATGTTTCTTTATGCTTTCCCTCCATTTCTTCTACTTCAAAGAATCCTGCAGAAGATTCAGCTGGACCCCCCAAAAATCTTGCTAGTGACTCCCTACTGGTCAAGACAGCATTGGTTCCCCCTCTTAATGCATATGGCCAGGGGCAATCACCACAAGTTACTTCACCTGTTAGACCTCCTCACACAGAACAAGAGATCTCTCATCAATCATCACTTGTCTACTCTTAAACTGACGCTGTGGGTGATAGCATTTTGATCCCTCTCAGCCACCTCTTTACTGAGAACATGCTCTGAGTTTTACAGGAGGCAAGGAAACCCTCAACCAGAAAATCTTACATGTCCAAATGGAAAAGAGTTTTCTGTCTGGTACCGAGCTCGTAACCACAAACCTTATTCAGCAGGGGGGGGGTCTCTTATTTGTATGAGTTGTTATAGTCTGGCTTGGTCTATTCTTCTGTGAAGGCCCATTTGTCAGCCAGTTCTGCTCATCTGCCCTTTACTCCTCCCTTGGCTTTTCATTTCGAGGTCAGTTACTTACAGGCATCCTGCATCTTAGGCTTCCAAGGAAACCTATTCCTCCTCCTTGGGACCATAATTCTGTTTTGGAAAAATTAACCCAGGCTCTTCTGAACCTGCAGATTCTGCTTCTTTGCAACACTATACCTGGCCATTTCTCCCTTTTCGTTTTTTTTTTTCACAGGGACAGGGTGTCCCTTCATACTAATCCTTCTTTTAGGCCCAAAGTAGTAAATGAGCTATCCTTGAGCCAATCAGTACAACTCCCTTCCTTTTTCTCTTCTCCTCACTCTGTTAGTGAGAGGGCCTTGCATACCTTGGATTTGGACAAACAGCTGAGATACTATTTGGATAAAACTAAGGCCATTCACAAGTCTGACCAGCTTTTTGTTTCCTTTCATCCCAGGACATTAGGTTTGACTGTTTCTAAGCAAACCATCTCCTCCTGGATATCTAAGACCATTTATTTTTGTTATTCTTTTCATGACAAATCTTTGTTCTGTTAGAGCTCATTCAACTAGGACTGTTGTTTCTTCTGGTGCTTTTATTCAAGGGGTTGGGCACCAATTCCATCCTTGAAGCTGCTACATGGTCTTCAGCGCATACCTTTACTAAGCATTACAAGTTAGATATGGTTGCTAGGGCAAGAGCAAGTTTTGCTAGAACCATTTTGTATGGGTTTGTTGAGCACTGTTCTTAGTTTTTCACCTCCCATTCTGTTTCTTGAGAATTTTTAATCTCCCTATATTAAAGAATATTTTAACAATGATATAGAAGGACATAGCACAGTTGTGTAAAAATCTTACTATAGCAGTAGATGACCTTCTCTTCACTATTGCAATAATCGCTCCCTCCCTCTCTCCAACTTCTTCTTGTTTGTTCTCTTTTGGATTCCCTTTTAGCTGAGGGTCTCCCCTTTTTTCTGCATTTTCTCCTTTTGGATGTGCATGGACTCCTTTGTCCTGTGGAGACTGTTCTCTACTGGGGCAATTGAGTTCTGGATAATTGCGTCCGTATGTCACATTTATGCTCTTTGTCCTGTGTGACATATGGTGCATAAAAGACCATAAGGTTTTGATGTACTGGCTGAACATTGGGCTGCACTGGGCAAGAGATCCCTACAGTTCATCTCCATCTTTCAACCCAGACTCTGATTCAAGTCCAAGGTACTCCTCATTCTTCTACTCCTGTGCTTTTTTATGTCTCTCAAGCATTTCCTCTGTAATACTGGAAAAGGTTCACTGGCAAATTCTCTATTTGAGCCTTACCATCAGAAGAATGATAAGGAGAGTCCCCTTTTGTTTGATGTCTCAATATGTTGGACAAACTTTTGTATTCCCCCTTAGCCTGTTCTCCACCATAAATGACTTTGATCCTCCAGGAAAAATATTCTAAAGACAGCTGAATAAAGCAGCTTGAATCAAATACCTGCCAGTATACATTCCCTGAGTGGTGGAATACATTTTCTCCTCTTCTGCCTGGTGTACAGCCAATAATAATTTTCCACAAACATACTCTCCAGTTTTTAATACTTTTCCCTTGTGCAGCACTTTTGTCCGGATTAATTCTTTCTGCTGGTATGACTGCATCTTTACTAATAAAGGTCTCTTGCCCAGGTTTGTAACATACACACAATATGCCCTTTCAACTAACAAATCCTGCTGTGGAATACCAATCCAATTACTTATTTGTGTTTTCATAAAATTAGTAACCGTCTGTTTCTTCCAGTTTCTGTGGTACAATAGAAAACTTCAGGTTTTATCTGCGAGCTCTGCCCTCTAACTCTACCATTTTTTGAAAGAGCTCTTCTTGAGCAGTCTCATACTCAGTCGACCTTTTCTTCACTTCAACCTCTGAGTTTTGCACTTTAAACAGCCATTCAGATGAACTGATAAAAGCTTCTTCCATTTTCTCCAGTCTTTTGCTATTTGAGCTGATGCACTTCTTCAGGTTTCCTTATTATAATCAACTCTGAGCATATTCAACTTATTTGTTTTTTCTCTAACTTACTGGAAGCCATCGCTTCTAACAAAAATGGAATTTACACTGCTTTTTGCTGAACAGCTGCAAGATTGTTCCCAGACATTTTTTTTTTCTCTTTACCTTTTCTGGTTGATTTTCTTTCAGGTTCTCCAAATTTCTTCTTTGCTAGCATCCACACAGTGTACTTTACAAGCCAGTAACTGAAGCTTACTCAAGTTGACAATTTTACTGACAGTCATATCTTAGTTTCTGTTTTCACACTGGGAGAGCTGAAATTAAGCTGTTGATCAGCATCCAATCATCTTGGAAGTCCTTCTCAGGAACTTTCTTTGATCACTTAGCAGTAGCTCTTGGAGAGGAAGCAAGTGTCTGACTGTTGCACTCTTGCAACGAATGCAGTTTATCTGTTACAAATTAGGAACTTTCTTAAACCTCATAACAGCTCAGAGGGAGGGTGCAAACATTAAACTGTAGAGATGTATGAAGTGCTATTGAATATAATCGCATTTAGTCACCAACACAATAAAGCTTTTGTAACCTCAGACAAAATAGCCTTCTGTGGAGGTAATTTAGTTTCAGGAAAAAAATTATGATATTGCAAAAATGAATAATTAAACTCTTCAAGCAGTTATAAATCCTGTTAACACTAACAATAAGGATTAAGTGCATTTTTTATTTGCTTTTCTGATACAATTTTATTTGTTTTTCTACTAACACTAAGGTGAATGTTTCAGTACCTGTGCCAAATGACAGATTATTAGTTGTTAATGTCGGGAGACCATTTGTTACTGTTGTAGAATATGCCACTGCTGTAAACTGTAAAAAGTAACAGAATAAACCAAAATAATTGGAACCTACTTCCATTCCTTGTGATAACATGTAGAGTCTGCTCTACAGTGTTATACTGTTCTGCTTGTGTAAAAAGGATGGTATAAGAAGTGTCATCCACAGATTGATTCTGGGTTCTAACAGTATACTATACAGGGTAGTATATGGGTGTCCAAGTATACCAATGTATTTAACCCTTTCTTATGCTGCCAGGTAACTGTGGGTAACCTTGGGAATGAAGCTCAAGAGATTTCCCAATGTAAAATTTTCAGCTTTGAAAATTAACTGCTGTGATTATCTCTTTCCCAGTATCCACTTTTTTTATAATGCATCTAGCATACTGTTAAAAGATAAAAGGAAGGAAAGCTTATTTATTTATTTATTTATTTATTTTGTATTTCCTTCAGACCTTGCTACTGGTCATAGCTGCCTTCACACATATGTATATTCCTACTTTAGAGGGAACTTGATAAGGACAGCATTGGCATTCTCCATCATCTCTGCAGGCAAACGAGGCTGATCATATCTGTAATGTAGATCCTGTAAAACAATAATGAAATTACATTTATGCTCACAGTATTTTACCATACTTTTTTTTTCTGGCTCCCTGCTCCCGTCTGCCATTTGGGCCTCTGCTGTTGAACATTACTGTCCATTCTCACTATACGAGAGTGAGAGCAGACTGTAATAACGGCTATCCAGGGGGCATCATGGGGCTTTTTTACTCTGCCTAACCACACTCTCTTGGTGGCCATCATTTGTACCCACAAAGTGAGGACCTGCTACTTATCCCTGAAACACGTGTGCAGTGGTGACCATACTGTGCTCATAGTGGTGCAGTGTTTGATGAGGCAAGGGTCCTGTGATCACCCCACATGCTGCCGGCCTCAGAACCTGTACTGTGGCAGATATCTGCAGTGCTGCAGACCTGTGTGTACCCCTTCCACCAGGATGGGTGAGCAGATGTGAGCTGCTCACTGCCTTCCTTCTTGAGTGGTTTCCAAGGCACTTATTAATCTCAGATGTTTGAGCTTACAAGTCAAGGCTTCATCCGTTTGTACCACAGAACAATCTGCAATATGTGGTTTTAAAGAACATCACATATTAATGTTCATAAACTGCAGTTTATTAGTATATTTTAAACAGTCAAACTGCTACCTTTTGGTGACTACTTTTTAAAATGAATTAGATGGACAGTGTATGAGGAAATATTTTTTAGTTATTCATTGCATTAATATGTTATTGTACCTGCAAACCCACTTTAGTAAGTCCCGTAATGTTGAGACTGAATAGCTGAAAAAAAATGGACTTAACTATACTAAGTCTGACATGGCCATTTCTCAGAATATTCCCTTTTCTCCAAGGAATGGCAATCTTGGAATTACTATATGTAAGTTTAGGAGGTGTGGGGCTTTAAACAAATGGAGTGATATTCAATACTTGCTCTTTTCCTGTATTTTGGGTGTTTTTCCCCCCAGACATGTCATCACTTGGCTTTAAGAGTACCACTATTTCAATAGGTATCCACTTTGCTGTGCAGAGGATTTATTATCCCCTCATTCCATGATTAGAATTTGGTCTGACAACATAATACAGTAATACAACAGATTCCTTATCACATGGAGAACCATGACAAAGTATTGTTCATAAGGTAGTACAGTACGTTTTTACATGAATGTTTTTAGGTTATATTTAGAGCACCAAAATAAAACTCTGATACTTGCCCTTCATTGTAGGCTGTTGTCATACTCTAGCCAGCTCAATGGAACATTGGTTAAGCCCCAACTGTGACTCAAATGGCATAACTGGAGGAACTGTCAAATAAGGTTGGGACTGAGTGGCCAGGGAAATATCTCTGTGTGCACAACTGACACACAAACTGACACACACACACACACACACACACACACACACACACACACACACACACACACACACACACACACGAGCAGTGCTGATGGAGTACAGGGAATAGAGCATTGTTAGCCTCCAGCTGAGGGGCTACGCAGAAATACAAAAAAATCCATGCCATTAATATTGGCCCACTAGAATTCATATGAATTTTCCTTGTCATGTGTAAAAGGTGCAGCTCAATAAAAAATATTTGCCTTGGAATGAGGGATCCCTTTCTTAGGCTGATGTGTAGGCAAACAAAGTAGACCATGTGTGTATGTGTAGGTCTTGACGGTCAAACAGGGCTGGGCACAAAGGAATACAAAAAATCATCCACACTATGTAATCTTTATGGCACATCACTGTCCACAGAACCACTTCTTTTTCATAGTAGTAGTATTTTAGATGTACATTTTATATATATATATATATATATATATATATATATATATATATAATGTACATCAGAAACTGGCAAAGGAACCAATATAATGGGAACAAATAACGAAAGAGAGAGAGAAAGGTAACAGAGTGGAAAGAGGCCAAGAAGATATTGGGATTGCAGGCTACATGTCCTATTAGAGATTCAGATCACAGTATAGGCTAAGATAAAGGGATAAGGGACTTCTAAGTGGAAAACCTGCTCTCATAGAATATTTAGTTGAATCTAGAACAGAAGTTACTGTTAAAAAGGGATAATTAGTAGGGCATATAAAATACTGCATGACAGCTACAGGAATCAGAGGAGGTTAGAAAAGACAGAAGACAAATTGGATAAAAACATTCACAAGGAAACTACGGGAGGACATATGAATGTCTCACAAGCATGCAAATAAGTCTAGGAGATTCAGGATATTTACCTGGAAGTGTTTGCATAGGCATTTTTATACCCTAAGCAGACTCCAAAAAATTCTTCCTCCGGTAGACAGCAAATGTTGGAGGTTTGATGGGGAAGAAACAGGCAAATGGAACGTATGTGTTGGGAGTGTAATGAGTAGGCACACTTCAAAAATTCCCTACAGATTACTCCGTCAAAATATAGGGTGAGCAAATGGGTGTAACTAAAGAAATATATATATATTTTTTTTTGAGCTGGGATAAATGATCTGAATTGCCTAGACATATTAAGGTCTTGTTAAACTGAATTCTAGAAAATGGAAACCAAAGTCTAAACTAACAGTATTTGAAGTAGTATATACTGTAACAGATAAAAGAACTGGAAGTGGAATTATTAGGAAAGAGTAGGCGCCAATCACATAGAAAGAAATGGAAAGTGTGAAAACAATACATGCAGAATAATAATTTGGAGCAGGAGTAAGATTTAAGGGAAGGCAGAAATTGATCAATTTATGTAATGTTGGATGATGATAATTGTTTAAATGTGAATATATTAACATGGTTTGTTTTCTTTTATATAAATGTATGTTTGTCTGCGTCTTAAGCGATAATTCAATAAAGGTGTTATAAAAAGAAAAAGAAACCTCTTGAGGTCTAGCAGCCACTATAACATGTAGTGCTGCTAACTTGAAAAAAGTTCCCAAGTTCTAGCAGGCACAATAAGCATTTGGCACAAGTGTGGAGCTTTCTGATGCTTGCGTCCCCACCCCCTTTTTAAACTGACATGTAAACTGAGAACATCTTCTATTACTTTTTTAATCTACACTGTAAAGACTCACTTATACAGCTCAAGCAGAAATTCTACAAATCAAAAATGAAAGGATGATATCGAAATGTGGGGGAGGGACTTCAAGAGAAAGGATTTTCATCAAAAACCCTAATCTCTCTAACAAAAGAACAGTAACCACACAGAACATTATATTCATAGAACAGAAGGAAGTATACCAATAAATAAGCCAACACAGAAACACAAAAAGGAGATTTTTTTTTTACCAATAAGGATTTCTGCAATAATGAGTCTAAAAAGTTGGCAAAAGGGTGCTGGAATTTATTGGAAGAAATTAGCAAAGAACCAAGGTACTGCAAGGAAATAACTTTGGAGTCTGGACTATAAATTACAGATTACTTTACCTATCGAGGATTGACTGAAAACAAAGAGAAAGGGGGAGCATTAAGTGAAAGGCCAGCTTTGGCAGAGTTGTTAAAAACAGGGATAATTAGTGGGGTGCATAAATATGAGTTTATCAGAAGGGATTAGGAAAAATTAGTTAAAGACAAAAGAACAATGGGAATAAATCTGTAGCACTCCCAAGTATGAAACAAAATCTAAAAGGTTTATGATTTCTACATAAAAGTGTTTGCATTAATACCTTTATACCTCAAGTAATTTGCACAAGACTTTATAAAATAGACAATAAATGTAGAAGTGATGAGGAAGAGAGAAGAGAACATGTCATTTGGGAATAAAACTAGTTATGTGATCTTAAAATTTTCCTACAGAGTACTCTGAAAAATATTTTTGAGGAAAGATGTCCTATGAATCACTGTTGCAGTATTCCAAATTGCTGGGATATTTTGCCAAATAACCTGATGTGCAGTCAGGTTACCAAAGCCAAAACCTTCCATACAGCCATACATCCAACTTATGACCCAAGGCCCACAGGCATAAAGGTACATAAGTGGACTTATGTGCATAAATCCTCAACCAATCTCCTCGCCAGGAAGCCTATAAATATCTGAGGAAACTACAGTAATAGGTCAGTTAAGACGGGAGAAAGTAAAAAGCAGAAAATGGACTCTCCCCGGTCACTGAAAGAGGTAAACAAATCTAGAGAAAGGGGGACAGCAGGATGGGAAGAAATACTGCAGCAGTAAACTGTCGGACGTCTAGTGTTATGTTAAGTTCAAGGTGTCCAATGGTCCCACTTTTTCCAGGACAGTCCCAGTTTGGAAGTATCTGTCCAGGAATCCCAAACATTGTCTTTGGGGCACAGAAATGTCGTAGTTTAGACCGTTCAGCTGAATGGTGACTTGGCTTACCAGGGAGGCCAGTCATCCTGCTTTCTCATCCTAAGCAGCTTTGGGGACTTTTGCGTTTTTTCGGGGATGCCATTGGGTATGGGGTAAGGTCGGATGCCTTCACCCGGGCAGCAGCCTTCCGGGCCCTGCCACCATCAGTCAGTTATTCCCTTCAAGGACTTCCATTGTGGAGGGTTCTGCCTTACCCCACTCACCCAGGCAGGAGATCTCCAGGCCCTACACCCATCTGCCTGCCACTCTTGTACTGACTTCTGTCAGGGCCAAACCCTACAGTCCTCCCCTTCGACCTGGCCAAGAGACCTTCCCAAGCCACAGCCCCCCCCCCCATGTCAGGGGGACTCCACCATCTGCATGTCTCTTGCAGGCTGCCAAATCGTGCCAGATCGCTCATGCCCTCGGCCCCTCTCAGGGGAGTTTTCCTCCAATCCCGTTCACTCCTCCAGAACTCCCCTCGGCCGCTGAGGGGCAGATCCACTCTCATGAAGGCTTCAGAGTCCCCCTGCTTTCCCATCCAGAGCAGCTCTGAGGACTTTGAGATTTTTCAAGGATGCTGTCGGGTATGGGATGAAGTTGGATAATTTCATCCTGCAGATCTCCAGGCCCCTCTGCCATCCACCCTGGTGCTTCCTCAAGGACTTCCATCATGGAGAGCTCTGAATGACCCCACTCACCCAGGCAGGATTTCTCCAGTCCCCACCAATGTCTGTCAGTTACTCCCTTAAGGACTTCCATTATGGGGGGCTGTGCTTGACCCTGCTCACCCAGGCAGGATCTCTCCAGGCCCTGCTGCTGTCTGCCCTAGCCTAGCGCTCTCTCAAGAACTTCCATTGTGGGGAGCTCTGCCTGACCCCCTCACCCAGGCAGGAGCTCACCCAGCTCTGCCACTATCTGCCTCTCTCCCCCTTCCAGACTTCCATACCAGAGGGATGGTCCCTACCCCCTTACCCAGTAGAAAGCTGTCCTCTACCATTCACTTTCCACCTCCATCAGGACTGACACCCCCCCTCTGGGGTTCCACTTCTACCCAGGAGAAAAACCCTCTTTTCCAGGGTTACATATCTTCTAACTGCTGCCAAATCATGTAGTGTCATGCATGCTCTTGGAGCCTCTCACAGGATCTTCCCAGCCTCATGGAACTTTGCTGGACCACAAAGCCTAAGACAGTCCCCTCATCCAGACTTCCGTGACATTGGTTCCCACTTTGCCTTGCACCTAGTGCTTTCAAACTCACAGGGGAGATATCCCTGGTTCCCCCCATCTCTGTACTTTTTGTGGCACACCTCAGTCTCTCAACCCCATGGTGCCAGGTGCTGACGAATGTGCATCACTTCAAGCCTCCTGGCATGTAGCCTCCAGCCTCCTGGGTGCTGCTATTCAAAGAGTGGCATGCCCACAGTGCCTGATGAAAGACGGGAGGCCAACCTACCTGCCTCAGAGTGAGATGACATGGCTACCCTATCTCCACTCCCATTGGGGCTGGGAGAATGGGATTGCAGACCTGGCTTCCCGGGGGTGGCCCTGAAGTGTCCCAGTGTAGGCCCTGTAACAAAATGGTCACCTTGGTTAAGTTCTTATACAACTGTACTATGTCCTTCCTTAGAACACTATTGCAGTATTTCAAACTGCTGAGTGATTCTCAGAGCTCAAGTGGTGGAAAGAGTGGTTGGATAAGACATAAGAGTCGTCAAGTGGTCCAGAGACGACTGACCTGGCAAAGACAGGTCTGGATTTGGAAATATCTTCTCAGTAATGTTTGGTAAAATTATGCACTAAGGATCAAGAAGCTGTTTCTAAGATGAATCTCAAGTCTAACCACTTGTAAAAGCTCCAGAGGAAGTCACTGCTCTGCCAAAATGTGCCTTCACTGGTGAATATAAAGACTTACCATGTTGACTATAACAAAAGGATACACACTTAGAAATCCAGTTAGCAATACTTGTTTTTTTAACTGGGCTAATGAGTTTGCTTTCTTGGAAGGAATAAACAACTGGCCAGTCTTGGGGACTGACATTGTCTTGTCTAAATAGAATCTGAGCTGTCTAAGCGCACCCAGTAAGTGCAGAATGTCCTTCCCCTACGTTGTAGATTACGTAAAAGGTAGGAAAATTGATGGTCTGAACGTGGAATGATTCATTTACCACCCTAGGCATAAAAGAGGGACTGGCCTTCAAAGGTATTTTGTCCTTATGAAAGACAAGGAAGGGTGGGGATGTCATCAGAGCCTGGAGCTCAGAGTCTCATCCAGCTGAGGTCTGAGCAACAAGGAGTATGGCTTTCCAAGTACAGAATGTGAAAGAAGCAAAGGTCGATGGCTCACAAGAGAGAAGAGTACATTTTTCCATATGAAAGTTAAGGTCCCAGGATGCAAAACAGCTGAGGTTTTAGGTGAAGTACACCTTTCAGAAAATGTTTTACTTCTAGTCTGGACATAAGAAATGGATGGAGAGGTAAGCAAGAAGAAAAAGCAGAGAGGCATGCCTTAATAAGAAGTATGCCAAATCCACTTTTAAGAGCTCACACAAATAAGTCAGCACAATGGCAGCATCCATTTGTATAGGGTCCTGTTTATGAGCATGACAACAAACAGAAAATCTTTTCCATTTAGCTATGCAAGATTTCCAAGTATTGGGTTTCCTTGCGTCCTAGAAAACCTGAAGCTTGTCTGCAGAAAACTGGTACCCAAAAGGGATCAGAATCTTATCACCTCTAACGTGAGGTTGACAGATGTCAGCATGAGGTGAAGAAGATAGCCCTTCTGTTGCGTGAGCCTTATGGTGATTATCCCTGGCAAGGTGGCACAGAAGGGGGAACCAGTGCTGCCTTGATCCAAAAGGAGTTACCAGTACAATCTTTGCTTTGCTTCTCTGGATCTTTTGTAAAACCCTTGGGGGAATTGAAGTGAAGTGGAGGGAAAGCATATAGGAACATCCCTTTCCAATGAAAGGACATTGTGTCTGTTTTCCATGCTTGAGGGTAGAGAGTCTTAGAGCAGAAAAGGATTTTGTTGCTTGTTGTGCATGGAGGCAAATATGCATATCTGTGAGATGCCCCATTTATGGACTATATCTAGGAAGACCTCAGTGTTCAACATTCACTGCTGAGGATCATTCCTTGATCTGCCTAGAAATTTACCAGGACACTCTCTTGTGAGGGATTGTAAAAGGCTTGAAGGGATAGGTTTGCTTCTGCAGCCTGCTCCCATGCCATAAGAACTAGCCTGCACAGTTGATAAGATCTGGTTCCTCCTCCCTTATGTACCCCAGGACTGTGGTGCTGCCTGTGAAAATTCTGTGAGGTCCTGGGGCCCAGGAGTCAGAGAAAATCTACAAAGCCAGTATTAGTGCCCTCATCTCCTTCAGGTTGATATGCTCTGACTTCAGATTCAGTGGTCGCTCACCCTGAACTCTCAGGAAGCCCATAATTGCCCCTATGCAAAGTCTGAAGCATCTGCATGCAACTCCTGTTGTGGTGTTTGCTGTTTGAAAGGTAGGCCTGGAATGAGATTTCCATGTGATATCCACCTGGATTTCCTATTTTAAGCAGGGAAGAAGAGGAATGTGCACTCACAACCAGAGAATTGGAGTGCTGAGATCAAATGGATTTCAGGTGCCACTGGAACTTTCTCATATGAGCCTAGAACAGGGTACCATGTGTATGGTTGCAGCCATGGACCCCCGTATCCTGAGGATTTATCCTGCAGTGCAAGCCTACAGGGGTAAGAGAGACTGGAAATAACTGGAGAGACACTATACCATGTCAGGAGGCAGGAAGGCCTGTATGAGTTTGGTGTCCAGTCTGCAGCCCAAGAAGACTAGGTCTTGGGTTGGTTCGAGTGGGTTTCTTGAAGTTGATCATGAACCCAAGACTTTAGAGTAGGAGCATGGTGAAGCTGAGATGGGGCAAAAGGGTTTGTGGAGAGGATGTCTGTATTAACAGGTCATCTGAGTAAGGGAATATTTGAAATCCCCGAGTCCTGCAGAAAGCTATGACTGGAGAAAGACACTTCGTAAAATCCCTGGGGACTGTACAAATTTCAAAGGGCAAAGCAGAGAGCCAAAAGTGTGATGAGAACTGAAAAGCTCAAAAATTTCTTAAGGGAAGAGTGGATTGGAATGTGAAGGTAGGTGTCATTTAGATCCAAGGAAACCAGAAAGGCTTTGGGAAGAATGAAGGGCAGAAATGTTTGGAGGGACAGCATCTTAAATGATGAGAACTTGAGAAAGGTGTTGAGAGTGGATAGATCCAAATAGGTCTCCATTCTCCTTCTCTTCTTGGAGCAAGGAAAAGTCTTGAATAGAACCATTTCCTCACATACTGCTGTGAAACAGGTTCTATAGTGCCTTGGTCTAGCAAGGCTTGAATAATGCGAGAGAGTAACTTCAATCTGATTGTGAGGTGGAGGTGGGATGCCCTTGAAAGAAGACACTTCCTTCCAGGTCATTCTGTAACCAAGTTGAATAATGGAGAGGACCCATTTGTCTCTGGTAATGAGCATGCAACAAAACTGGGCAATCACTTCCAACTGGCCTCCGACAGGTCCAAATCATTGTACGACTCAAAGCTCATGCCAAAAAAGGTCATAATATCAGAAAATCTTAAAAATAATAAAAGTTTAATAAGTTAATAAGCTTATTATTTTTTAAGATTTTCCGATATTGTGACCTTTTTTGGCTTGGCCTTCGAGTCTTGCAATGAATTGGAACTGTCTGAGGCCAGTTGAAAGTGATTGCCCAGTTTTGTTACAAGTTGTTGCTTCTTTGGCTTCACTAGTTGATTTGGAGTTTTGGTAATGAGCTGCCATTTTCCTATAGAACAGGTGAATCTTTGGATAATGGGAGATTGGGACCGAGGGGGGAGGGAATACAAAGGGTAGTTGGGCTGAACTTACTGGGCAGGGAGGCCTCCCACATCTTGCCCATGAGAGGGGGGGGGGGCTGGTCTTCCTGCAGACAACAGAAGTGGGCTTTACAGGGTAGTTTCTCTGGTATCCAGGAACTGAAGTAAGGATGCAATCCTTCATCATTTTCCCCAGTTCTTGTAAAGTGTAAAACAAAATGGCCGATTTAGGAATGTATAACAGACCCATATTTAAAGGAGAATCTAGAAGCTTGGCGTTAAATGTCTTCAGACAGGCATTGAGAGCATAGCCATGAACACCTTCTAATAACCTGTAGCAGTTTCTTTGAAGGAAGCTTACATTGCATTACAGCTGCATTTGATGCTCTGTCTAGCCACGTGAAGCCTGAGCAGCCACAGACAGCTTTTTGCTTACTGGCTGGTCCTTCCATAGAAACCATAGTTAGTTCCCCCAAACAGCAAATATTTAGTCATTTGGATCTGACAGTTCAGAGCTCTGATGGCTAGGATGGAAGAGGTATATACTTTCTTTCCCAGTCTGTCCATCAATCTGCTTTCTTTAGCTAAGGGAAGGGCATTAGCAGCAGTTAGGAGCTTAAAGGACGTGTCTGTAGTCACAGAAAACATGGAAGGAACTTCCAAGGGATTCTTGTACAGAAACTTTAAATCTGCAGGTAGTTTACAGAACCTATTAGGCCTTTTAGGATCTGGTGGCTGAGAATCAGGAGCAGTGGAAGTAGATGCAAAGGCATCTCATGAAAGACCACCAGGGCAGGTAGGAAAGGAGAATGCTTACCACTAAAAGATTAGAAACTCTTCTTTTACACATCAGAAATCCATTTTGATTCCTATTCTAAGTGTTTAATCATGCTACACACATGGTTTCCCCAAAAGATTCTTCAACAGCGGAATCCTTGGAAAGGGAATCTTCATCATCAGAGAGCACTTGGCCTGAAGAATGGATCTAAGAACAGTAGAGCAAAAAGTGCTCAAAGGTTGAATTTGCCTCATCAGATGATGATTTGGGGTGCAGTAGTAGTAGGAGAACATGATGGCTTAAGTGCCATAATTGCCTTAAACAGGCTCTGGGAAAATCCATCTACTTCTTTTCCTAAGACATCTTGGAAGAACAATTAAGCTTTCCATTTTCCTTCTTTCTAAGTGTGACTTCTGCTTTCAAAAGATGCTGAGGTTCTGACCCCTGACATACCCTAATAAGACACCCTGGTATTGCCCTTCTAAAATTTGCAGAATACCTTGAAGTCATTCAGAGATAATTATACAGGGTTTTCTGTTCTCACCAGTATCAGAAACATCAGTCTTTTCAGACATGCAAACCTCAGTAGCCATTACCAGCCTTGGGACAGGTTGAAGAAGTAGCCACCTGAGAAAGCTTCTGGCATACCACAGGTTCCGAGACCTCAGCAGGTACATCTGAGTTTGACTGGGCATGCATAATGTCAGGCCTAGGCCTCTTAAATTTCTTCTTCAGTATATGTGGTATATCAGAGGAATCTGCCATCTTAGCCTGGGCAAGTGGCTTAAAGTGCTTGGTTTCCAAGTATATATTCAGGGGAAGAAAGTTGCTTCTGTAAGGTTTTTGATATGGAGGACTGGAAAATTGGGAGTTATGTACATACCATAACTTGGTATCTGTGTTGTCCATTTTCATTCTTCCTCACTGATGGCTTACAGATCCGACCCTCGGATACAACTCGGCCATATTTTCAAGATTTTGGATCCTAGTCTCAAGCTCCTCCTTCTTCCCATAATGCCCTAAGCCATCTGTAACTCCTTAGATCGAGTTTACTGACTACTGCCTACTGATTTAATAGCTCAAAAAAATGTTCTTAGAATGAAACCTGCAACAAATACAATGTTTGCAAATTTCAGTGTGTGTTATAAGAGAAGATAGTGGCTGGTAAGGAATAGACCTTTGTACCGTCAAAGTCCAGTGACAAGTTTGCATGAAAAAATGTGGACATAAGAGCTACAGAAAAAGAAACTGACAATGACTCAATGATTAAAAGAACATCGGTTAGGAGTCGATATCTGGTTGGGGCAATGAGAAATCAGCCATTCGTACATTCAGTGTCAGCTGGAAAACTACTAGTCTCATGCGAGATGCCATGCCGACCCATTACAGATAAACACCCTGGGGAGCTGTGATGATTGTGAAGGGTGATAATTTGAATGGAGGAGACTGGCTCCCAGTTGAAAAAGTAGATGACTACCGAAACAGTTACTCCCTTTAATGTGGTATGTGTATCATGCAGACATATTGAGTACATTCATTTGACCTGCACATAACAAGTAGTATGGACTGAAGTGTAGAGTATCTAGAACAATGGCCCCCCACATACCGATCTAGATTTGGTCTCAGGATTCTCTTACTCGCATTTATTTTTTTTTTTTTAATAAACCTCCTACACATGGCACCCCAAGCATATCCTGCAACAACAGTACTCATGTTCAGATAGAAGGAGACAAGACCCCCACCTCCCCCCAAAAAACCTCGAAAGGTAAACAGCCGGGGGACACTCTGCACACAGATAGAACCCATCAAAGAAACAGTATCTACAACTGTGGCAGTACAGACGTCCTCTGACCCTGCGGGGGTGCCCACTGCTGAAGAAGTCCTCCCCTGCCCCAGGAGGAAACGTTCCTCCATGAATCCTGAAGGACCCTAAACAGGTGCTGTAGTCACATTTACTTGTTGCCTCCGAGTTTCCTAAAAATGTACGTCATGGAGAGACAAAATGTTTATTCAGGTAATAGTCAGGGTCCTGCCATCCTGTTTGTCAGCTACAGATGAGCCCATCCTACACTGATTACCAGAACATAGCAAACCTATCAATGGGGGCATTACAGAACAATGCCGCAAAGCAGTCGGCTGAAGAAACAGAGTCATGTAGGCACATCTGAGAATGGTCGAGTTAGGGAAAGGGGCACGACTCTCCTCAGAGAACCAGTATAGGGTGACGGAGCTGTAGAGAGTATATCCCAAAACCCCCAAGGGTTAGAGAAGTATGTGGGTTCAGGAGACCTCAGTATGGGAGCATTTAGGGTGAACTCATGCTATCCAAACTTGTCCATCATTCTAAACCCACTGATGGGAGGATAGATGGGGGACTTTGAACACCAGCTCCAGCACAGCAACATCAGTCAGGTCCAGCAGAACTTCCATGCTCCAAAGAGGGCCAAAGAAAAGGATGCCACAGTAGAAAGCCTGGAGGATCCCAAAGAGTTGGAACACCTGGTCCTAGTAGTTACACACCTAGGAGGAAATTCCTATCAGAAAACAACCAGTCTGATGGATGTCCATCTCAGGATAAGGCAAGTGCTCACCACCAAACAATAAAAAAGGGGGTGATCGAACAGGGAAAGAAGGATCTCTCTCAGACTCCGCCAAGCCACAGCCTCCAGGAAGGAAAGACAACTCTGCAGTGGAGAAACCCAAGGGAGTGGGACAAACACAGGAACAAGGCTCCAATCAAATCCAAGGCGTAGGTGTTCTTGGATTCACCCCAATCCAAGGGAACTAATCCCATTCTGTGAAAAATAAGCCATAATCCGGATGGCCCCTAGGAAAAACTGAATCCTGGTCCCGACAATCCAGATTCAGTGGAATTATCTGTGTTTGGTAAAGGAACATACTTCTCAATCATACTTAATCTCTCAGTGCAAGAAATCTGGACAAAGCCTGAGAAATGGGGGGGGGGGGGATACAAAGGCCCAAAAATATAGACAGATGTTAAACATTGCTCTCATTAACCTAAAAAGCTGCCACAGCAACAGCGATTCTATTAACACACATTTTTTTTTACACGATTCAAAGTCAGAAACTCAACAGTAAGTCATTAACTGCTGATTTCAATATTCAGACAGTACAAATGATCTTCTAATAAGGAAAAGACTAACAAAATGGAGCAAAATCTGCATATTCTATGAAAATATGGTCAGTTGAGAGGCATGAACTCAACCCCCCCAGAGCCAAGAACCGTGGAGAAAGCCCACCAGAAGACAGGGACAGGTCTCCAAGCATCGCCAGAACAACAGCATCAGTCTTGGCATGCATTCCTCTGAAGGATATGATGTCCAAAATTCAAATGCAAAGATAAAATAAAAAATAGAGCGTGAAACAAAAAAAAAACAACCAAGCACTGGGATCCAAATAGCACCCCAGATCCACAGAAAGTCATGTGAGTCCACCAGTTCCTGATCCAAAGGCACTGCATCCCAGAAAATCCATTCTCAAGTCTGGCACCTGGCATCCACCAGATCCCTGTCACATGATCTGATGAAGAAGAAAGGTCTGACCGATCGGATCTGAGGTGGGAACAAACCAGGAACGGAAGGAGTTTCCTCTGATCCAAGGACACTGTCCATCAGCAAAGCTTCACCCAGTTGGATCCAATGGCCTGGAATCAGATGATGATCAGCAAAATAAGTGGTAAAAAATCAAGAGACCGAAACCTTTCAGATCAGAGGAGGACTTGGGATTTGAAGGAGGTCCTAGGAACTAAAGATCCGTGACACTGGATCCAAGATCTTCATTGTATTATTCCATTTCTCTCTCTATGTTATTTTTTAGGGGGAGTTTGAGTCCCAAAAGAAACTAGTAACCACCTTAGGAGAATATATACATACATATATATATATATATATATATATA
>NC_056748.1:742153672-742343672 GCF_019279795.1 Protopterus annectens
GAAAATGTGGCTGGGTCAAATCCGTAACCAATCAGTGAGGAAGAATGAAAAGGACAACATCAGATTCACACAAATCTTAAAATCATGCTCTGTGCCTAAACAAAAGAGGCAGTGGCAGTGGAAACCCTTGTAGGGACTCTGCAAACTACAATAACACTTTTCCATCTTAGCTGACATCCAATAAAAGTACCATGCAGCAATACAAAAAGGAAAATCAAGGAAGGTTCCCCAACAGGCCACTCATCTGAACCACTGAAGGCCAATGGTATCAATGACCATGCATAGATTAGACTGAAAGGTGCAGGACCTGCATTCAGACTGGAGACAAAATAGTTTGATGTTTTATGCTCATACGGCTGCTTATGTACCCTTACACCAGCAGGCTTAGGTTATTCACCAGACATCCTACGAAGCACAGGACCCGAATTCCAATAATAAAAGTGCTGGTAACCAAAAGTTGGTTAAAAACAGCTTTATTACACAAAACAATAAAATTCTTAAAGTTGAGCGCTTTCACTCGGTCAATACTGAGCTTCTTCAGAACAAATGGTACATAGCAGTCATGACAATCCTTAAATAATGATTCATAGTCACATGGCTCTTCTTCTCAAATCAACAATTAAAGTGCTAAAAAGTACTAATAAAGAGAACAAATAAATAATAATGCAACATCCGTAGATAATTGGTAATAAAAACCTAAGTCTTAATGTATTATTTAAACGGTGTATGGCCTTGTAAACCAGTGTCATGAATAAGGCATCCTAATAAAAAAGTACTTTCATTCAATCAACCACAAAAAACAATCACAAAAAACGTCCCCCTTCCTGCCTTAAAAGTAAAAATTGTTTCTCTAGCTAAGTAATATAATATAAAAATTAATCCTATACGTATCAAGCCACCCCTTACCAAATGGTGTCCTTAACTGATAATAACCAGTAACTGTATCATATTTGGTTATGAATAATAAATATGGTATTAATAAATAAAATATTATAAATTCATAAATGGGCCGCTCTTAGTTTCAATACACTACTAATGCTAATATTGTCATTCAAACCAGGAGCCCTCACTGCATCAAGCTTCAATTGCCACAGCAGCTCTCGATACTCCAACATAGCTTCCCAATTACCCCCTCTGAGGTCTGGGATCACTTGTTCCAATACCATAAATTTTAATTCCATTTTGTTGCAAACATGAGAGTGTTTAAAAAAAGCATTATTATCCTTACCCTTGGAAACATCATATATGTGCTCATAAACTCTTTTTCTGAGTTGTCTCTCCGTTTTGCCAACAAAAAACTATTACACATATTCCTAAATAAATCACCCCTTTAGTCCCACAGTTGAAATAGTTAGTAGATCTAAACTTAAATTTCCTTGAAGAGATGTATGATACGATACAATATGGAGCACCCGGAGGAAACCCACGCGACCACAGGGAAGACATGCAGACTCCACACAGAAAGCACCCCAGCTGAGAATCGAACCGGAGAACCTCTTGCTGTGAGGCGGCAATGCTAACCGCTGCACCACCGTGGCGGCCCAAGGCTTCAACCTTGACAATTAATTTCACCGTTCAACAGCTTGAAAGACCATATAAATTCAACCCTTCTCCTCAAATGTCAGAAATATATGACCTAGTTGTAGCAGGAGTAGCTACAGTCACTGTTTTTTATATATGTGTGTGTATATATATATATATATATATATATATATATATATATATATATATATATATATATATATATATATAATAGACCAAAGTCAGTAAGTACACAGTTGTGACATACTCGAATGTTACTCCTTGAAAAGGCAAGAATGGGTGAAGGGATACTAAAAAGCATATTCTCAGGCAGAGCATAGATATAACCAGCCTTGATGGAGGCTGGCAACAATTTATCTGGATAGTATCAAAGCACAGTACAACCATCTAAGTATGAATCCAAACATAGGAGAGATTATACAAGTAGCTTGCTCAGTGGTCTCCAGCAACTCCTGAATTCCTTAACTGGACAGTTCTCAGCACTCTGCATCAAACTAAGAAAAACCTGAAATGGTACTTACTGAGCCTGCTCTAGAAACTGAAAGATATGATGCAAAATATTTTGACAAGGGATCCCAGATGAAGGCACATTCCAACTGGAAGATGCAGATATACCTCTCAACCTCAACACAAGAAATTTGTATAATGGCTAAAATAATGGGGGAAAAGACCCCAAAAATAGGGACAGATTTTAAATATTGTTCTTACAAACTTAGAAAGTTGCAAGAATTGCAGGGTTTTTAATAGGATAAGGATATGAAGTTGGAAACTAAAACGCAAGTCATTATTTAGTGACTTCTATACTCACCGATTTGTCAGAAACTCGCAAAATTTTGAGGAATAAACCAAAATTGAGGAAAAAATATGTACATTCTGCAAAAATCTGAACAGTTAAGCAATAGGAATGCAGGCCATTTCTCTTGGAACACATTTTTGGGCATAAGATTTATGACCATTATTCCTCCAGTGTTACCATATGAAGAGAGAGGAAGAAGTTAAAAAGAAGCAGAAAATGATGGAACTAATGACTCTTGTATCCCTATAATCCTTCTAGATTTGTCAATAGCTGCAATGGTGGTGGCATAGGAGCTGTCACTTGGAACGACATTTTCATCTGGCATATCATAAAAACTACTTAAGAGAACACAGTCAATGTCTGCAACCAAGAGAAGAGGTGAAGGCATCTGACAAACTAGACTAAGGTTAAGCAGGGAGTAAAAAGTTAGGGACTGAAAGTCTTGCATGATATCCCATGGATTCTGCACTCCACCCCACTATGCATCACCAGAGGGGGAAAAACATAGATTTCTACATTTTGTTCTAACACTACCAATTATTTGATCTCTATTGTAACTACTTTTTTTTAATTTCTCCAGGTCTTTTGGGTTTCTAATACCATGATGGCAATGGATTCCATTCCCAAGTCAAAGTATGATTAAAGTTCATGAATTAAGTATTGTTTCAATCTTTGATGTTAGCCAAAAGTGTTCTTAGCAGCACACGTGATGTGCCCAGTAATGACGACTTCTGTAATTCACATAGAGTTGCATGTATTGGTTAACATATCCAAGTATAATTGTAAATTCTTTTTTATTAAGACTCATTTCTCCGACTACTATTGCAACTGTCTGGGTATCCCTTATTTCACACTGCCCTTGTTTCTGCCTGCAAATCCTGGTATTTTATGACTTTGCATCTCTCTCTACTTAAGACACTACAGTCACTGGGTGTAACAATTTCAATGATCAATGCTACTTCTGTCTTCTTTTCATGGACTACTAGATCTGGTTTTCCTGCATCTATTTTTGAACTGCTGGTAATGGGTGATCGCATGCAATATAAACTTCATCATTTTCTATAATGCTTTTGTCTCATGTTTCCAGTGTTTTTCAGCTACTTCAGTATTATAATGTTTGCACAATCCCAAATGCAACAGCCTGACACATTATTATGCCTTTCAGTATACAGTCCTTGTGCCATTAGTATATCACAGCCAACAAGATGTGACCGTTTCCAATTCTGTTTTACAAAACCTACATTTGTCAGTTTCTCACACATATTCAATGTACTTTGTAAAGCAATATGTACGCAAGTCCACTATCTTGGACCGCCAATATTAATCTTTCATTCTTTGGTTTAAATTCACCTCTCCTTAACTATTCCTGCATTTGATCCTGATCAATATGAAGTTGTTCCAAGAGTTTTCTACACTTGTAACTATATTTACGTATTTTCCACATTTCTTGCTCTGTCATCTGATCCTTCACCTTATATTCATGCTTTTCTTTTTGGCACATTCATTTGCTGCCTGAGTTTTATCTACTTCTGGTTTGATTTCCACACCCACTCAATGCTGATATGCTTCTGCTAAACTAAAAGCTGGAAAGTCATCTTAGACTTATTCTCCTCACGTTTTAAAACTTTCACTATGTTTAGACTTCAAAAAATATTTGAGATCAGCAGATACATATGCAGTCTTACAACTGCAGTACATGTAATCAATTTCAAGAAGGTCCATACCTCCTTCAGAATAGGGAATACATAGTCTTGGTATGCACTGATTTTTATAAATCATTTGATAAGCATAAAGCAACCTTCTCGTTTTCCTGTCCAATCTCTCAAACACCTTTTGGTGCCAGTTAATCACTCCAAACCTGTACATTAGAACAGGAATAACAAACTTGTTTATAGCCTGAACTTCGCTTCTAGATGTCAACGCTGTTTTCAGTATTAATTTAGTCTTCCAAAATATTGCTTACTAGGTTTTATTCAAATTTGTTCATGTTTTGTTGTTGATCCTTCATCAGTTCTTAAATATTTATACACCCCCTCTTGCTCAAGTTCTTTTATATCACATTCCTGTCCCAAACTGATGATTTCTTGCTGCTGCAGCTTTCCTGCTTTAAAGGTGGCTTTTGCACATTTATCAACACCAAATGACATTCTTATATCATCTGAAAATGTTTTAACTACTTGCAGTTCAGCTTTCAGTTCCTCATCTGATGAACTATACAGTTTTAAATCATCCACTAAAAGAAGATGAGAAGTCTTTACACTTTGTTATTTTCTGAGGGCCAAACTGCAGTCATGGAAGTACACAAAGATGAACCAGCACGTAGAGGATTGCTTCGAATTCCTTTTATTGAAGACAAATATAAACCAAATGTAATGGCTAATAAGCCATTACAAAATAGCAAACCGGTTTCGGCTTTAAGCAGCCTTTTTCAATGCTCCAAAAATAAAATTTGTGGCTCAAACATCTTCACCATTTCCTTGTCTTATATAATGGAGCCCTTAAAGAGACATGCACCACACACCACCACAGTAGCCAACCCAAAATAAAAGAATAAAGAATGTACATATGTAAAAATAAATAAAAATAATTACAAATAACAATCCATACCATGATATCAAACCTGTGTACCAAGATATAAATACTACAAAACTGTCTACATGAAAAATTAATGATAAACATAATACATAAGTCAAAGTATACACAATTGAACCTATGTATGCCTGAGTAAATATCAATCTAACAATTCAAAAAATTCAAAAAACAGGATAAACTGTATATAATGATCTATAAACTTTAGTCTTATTCTGTTTCATTTAACCCAGGCCTGAACAATTCCCCCTAATTTAATAATCCACATGTTCTCCATGTGATTTAATTTAGTATGCCATCCTGCTTTAAAGTTCCTGTGCAATACTATCTTGTCAATAATAACAAATTTGAATGCAGCAGATGGGTGATCAATAGTATGTTTAAACAGTGCATTGGATAAACGTTTGTTCCTGATAGCACTCGTGCTCACCTATTCTAAATTTGACAGGCCTAGATGTTTGGCCTATATAAAAAGCTGAGCAAGTGCACGTTGCTAGATAAATCACCCAATCTGAACTGCAATTAGTGAAAACTCTAATGTTAAAAACCTTAGAAGTATTCTTACTTGTAAATTCGGTTGTTTTAGAGACATGTTGGCAAGCAGTACAATGGCCACATGGGAAACAACCCACTAATATATCCCCAAATAACGTAGTTTGTAGTGGAATGGTAGGAATATACCTTTTGTAATGAGTGAGGTATGAATTAATGTTACGTCCTCTGCAATATGAGAACGAACATTGTTCAGGTAGGATAGTATTGATAAAATCATGTGACTTCAAAATATCCCAGTGTTGATTGATAATGTCTCTGAACCTATCCGCGTTGATACCATAAGTCGTTACTAACCTCAAAGGTTGATCAGAAGATACCCTCTCTTTCGATCTATATTCCAATAAGCCTGTTTGTGTCAAACCTTTAATTTCATCCATAGTAGAAGAAAGATTATGTTTATTATATCCATGATTAATGAATCTTTCTGACAAATCAAGGCTGCAAGTAGAATAATCTTGTTCCGAAGAACAAATGCGTCTAATACGCATGAACTGAGATTTTGGGATATTTCGGATGATGTGGCGTGGGTGGGAACTTTTGGCATGTAATAGTGTATTATATTCTGGAAATTTCCGATGGACAGAAGTAGCCAGGGTGTTATCTGAAAGCCTAGTGACGACCACATCTAGAAAGACAATCTTATCATGCTCAATATTAGCAGTGAATTTGATGCCAAAAGAGTTGTTATTCAAATAGGACACAAATTCAGCCAGCTGATCCCTGTCTCCACGCCACACCATCCAACAATCATCTAAATACCTGCGCCAGATATCTAGATCTTGAATGTATATATTCCTTTGGACATCATATATAAATGCTTGTTCATAATATCCCATAAAGAGATCTGCATATATCGGTGCAAATGATGCCCCCATAGCTGAGCCCTTGATTTGCCAGTATGCTTTTCCTTTGAAATAGAAAATATTTTTACGTAAAACGATTTCAGCCAATTTTATCAGGAAATTGTTAAAGCCTGTAGAATATAAATCGGATTTATATAGCCAATATGAAACTGCAAGAATGCCCACATCATGAGGAATGCTGGTATATAAGGATGCCACATCCAATGTACAAAGCCACCAATTGGGCTCCAGTTGAGAATCATTAATGATGTTTAAAAATTCCGTAGTATCTTGTATACAGGATCTAACTTGTTTTAATAATAGTTTCAGGTGGTATGTAAGAAAAGCTGACAGTGGCTCCGTTAAGGAGCCTCTGCCAGACACAATAGGTCTGCCCGGAGGGTGGAGAGGGTCCTTATGTATTTTGGGTAGCAAATATAAATATTGTGGAGTAGGGTTCATCCACCTTCAGTTGTGTAGCTACCTGCTCAATTATAATTTCTTGTTCCACTGCCAGATCCAAAAAAGAATCAATTTCCACCTTAAAATTGGAGGTAGGATCAATCATTTCCATATAGTAACTGGAATCTGATAATTGTCGTAAGGCTTCTTCCATATATGCTGTGTAATCCATGACTACAATAGCGCCACCTTTATCAGCCATAGTAATGACAATGTCATGGTTATCCTTAAATTCAGAGAGAGCCATTCTTTCAGCTGAATTAAGATTACTGGATTTGGGTTCATACAAAGTAGAAGAGTGTAAATCTTTCATTACACAATCTCTAAATAAATATCGAGACATGTTTATTCATAGGTGGAATGAAAGTAGATTTGCCAAATCTAAAATCAGATGATCTTTGAATAGTATCAGAATCTGCAAAAAATAACTTAAGATTAAGTAATCTACAAAAGTCATTTACATCTTGTAATAAATGATTTTCAGAGACAGGTGCACTAGGAACAAAATTAAGATCTTTATTGAGTAGTCGTATGTGGACAGGAGAGAGATCAAAGGATGAAATGTTAAAAACATTATTGGTCATTTGACCATCTGTTGTAATAGGCACTGTAAGGTTGGAGACCCTAAGTCTAGAGTGGTGCTTTCTACCCCCCCTCCTCCTACACTTGGATCTAAAGGGGGTGGTTGTTTTCTTTTGGCAGCTGGGGACGCCTGGCGTGAGGGAACCTCACCATCAGTAGCAGATGATGTATTATCCTCAGAGGTTGCATCAGATGTAGCCTTCTTATGTCTTAAAATGGACCTAGGTCGTTTCCTACTGGTGTTATGTGTATTAGTATGATCAGTGAATCTGACTGTCTTTTGACTGACAAACGGTTTACCTTTATCGTAATCCATGAGGTCTCTATTAAACTTATGAATTTTACGCTTCATAAGTTGTTGTTCTAGTGAGGATAAATCCTTGGCAAGATCAGAGATATACTGTGGGTAAAACACTTCTTTACTAAATTTTTCAGCTTCACCACATAAAACTTGAATCTCTGTTAATTGACTTTGTATTGTCCTGTCATAATATCTAGATAGACAGTCAACAAAGTGCATGGAAGCCTGATGCTGGGCATCTGCCCATTCCCTAGATAGTTCAGTATCTAAATTGGCAACTAGGGGTTGTAAACGGACCCTAAGTCCCCTTGGTGTAATGTCCTTGATCTTGTATGCCTTAAACAGTTTCAAATGCCAAACATTTGAATGTAAGGTTTTCATATGTCTATTAAGTTTTGAAAAAATGGCTCCACACCTGTGTTGACCATCTCCTGGAATGTTATTTGAATTTTGTCCCATATTGTTGTTTAAACCAAAAACTTCTAAATTATCTTTGTCGGCCGAAAGCCCTTGTAAAATTCCACAGAGATCCATGATTATGATTAATCGTCTATTAGATGAAGCTGAACGGTATATATGAGTCACTAATCTCACAATAGGGCCTTTGAACCAACCACAAGTATGTGGATAAACACTCAAAAATAGATCAAAAAAATTGAATATATATGTCAAAAAAGTGTAAGCACATATACACAAGAAATGTCCACAATGAAGCAGCACAACACAATGCAACCAACCAAGTTAAATGTATATCAAACCAGTCTATATATATACTAAAAAAGGCCTGTTTACCTTACAATAAGTGGCAATGGTAAAGGTAACGTAATGGGACCAAAATTTTGCCGACTAAACGTCTCTACTGTCAGCAAAAACCAGTGTTCCCAATATTCAATTGTTCAAGCCAAAAAACAGGAAAGGAATCTTTAAAGCCTGAACGTGCTAGCCGACCTTCATCTCTGCTACGTCAATATCTGTTGCTACACCACATTAATCAGAAAAATTAGTGGTTAGCACTTAATATATAATAGTCACCATACCACAATACCATATAACCACCGTAAGGAAAAAATATTTCCAAAAAGTCAATGTTCTATTCATAATATGTTAAAATATTGTTAGTGTTGCAGAAAAATGTTGGCTCAGCCTTCAATGAGGACACCCACATGCATATAGTTGCAACCAATCCAACTTTAGAATTACCTGTGGAAGGTCAAAAAAGCCATGTAAGAATAGCTAATCTAATATTGATACCAAAAATATATATTGTAAATGAATTGGAAAATACAAGAGGTAGTGAAAGCAATAATATAAATCAACTGTTGAACTAATTAGACCCTTGACTGCTAAAGAATGTGTATATGTATATAGAGTCAGACTATAAATCTAAATGTATATGATAGACCAAACAACAATAGTATATACTACAAAGCCATGAACATCCTAGCTATATTGTAAACTGCCCTAAAAATGATTAAATCTCAATCCTGGGTAACAAGTATTGATGTTCCTAAGGACACTACCTATATTTGACCAAAGCAACCCAAAAGATATTAATAACAATTTCCTGACCTATTGCTTGGTCAAAAAAAATATACATTAACTATATTGTATCTAGAATTATAGTCCATATAATCAAAAATCGGACCATATGAAAATACACAGTTGCAAAAATCAAAAAATTATCAAAAATTATATAAAACAGTCCAATAGATAGTCGACTCTCCACGGATTCCTTCAAGTTGGTAATTATAGATTAATTAAGGAAAAAATAAATATCCCAGATGCTGTAGAACTCTCACAGTTCACCGACCATTAAAGAATGGCACTCACAGTAATCCCAAATAGTTGCAAGATACGTAGTCCAAAAATAATGTATAAGAACACAGTACATAAGATCCAAAACATTTGTAATTATACGTTAAGTGAAGAAAAAATGAGTAGCCCAATTGTTGTGAGACTCCCACAGTTCACCGACCATTGAGGAATAACACTCACAATAGTCCCAAATAGTTATAAGATACGTAATCCAAAAATCATGTATGAAAACACAGTACCTTGGATCCAAAACACATGAATGTCAGCCAAAATGTCAGTGTAGATCTGCCAAAGTTCACAGACCATAAAAAATGAACGGTTATCCCCAAAACGTTACACGAAAATAATCCATGTAAAGACACAATACCTAAGGTCCAAAAAACATATAAGACTAGGATCTTGAGTCATAATAAATGATCCCACAATGTTTCATGTAACCAAAAGAAACATAGAAAATGGCGGACCATGAGACCAAAGCCGTGAGGTTAAACTGCAAAAGATAGCAGGCTTCTCACTGCTTGCTTCAGACGCCAATAATCCCAATGTAAAAACCGATTTATAATGCTGCCAAAAAAATGTATAAGAACAAGTCTGCGAAGACTGATGTCATAAAAGGTGTAAAAACAGCACAATAGCAAAATAACCCGCAATCCAGGTGTCCCCAGCGTGATGAAAAGAACCAAATGTAGAGCCAAGGAGTTCACGCACGAAAGACAACGTGCACGGTCACAAAAAACATGGAAGTACACAAAGATGAACCAGCACGTAGAGGATTGCTTCGAATTCCTTTTATTGAAGACAAATATAAACCAAATGTAATGGCTAATAAGCCATTACAAAATAGCAAACCGATTATAGATCATTATATACAGTTTATCCTGTTTTTTGAATTTTTTGAATTGTTAGATTGATATTTACTCAGGCATACATAGGTTCAATTGTGTATACTTTGACTTATGTATTATGTTTATCATTCATTTTTCATGTAGACAATTTTGTAGTATTTATATTTTGGTACGCAGGTTTGATATCATGGTATGGATTGTTATTTGTAATTATTTTTATTTATTTTTACATATGTACATTCTTTATTCTTTTATTTGGGGTTGGCTACTGTGGTGGTGTGTGGTGCAGGTCTCTTTAAGGGCTCCATTATAGAAGACAAGGAAATGGTGAAGATGTTTGAGCCACAAATTTTATTTTTGGAGCATTGAAAAAGGCTGCTTAAAGCCGAAACCGGTTTGCTATTTTGTAATGGCTTATTAGCCATTACATTTGGTTTATATTTGTCTTCAATAAAAGGAATTCGAAGCAATCCTCTACGTGCTGGTTCATCTTTGTGTACTTCCATGGTTTTTGTGACCGTGCACGTTGTCTTTCATGCGTGAACTCCTTGGCTCTACAAATTGTAGTCATGACCTAATCTGTTAAGTAGACAGTTTAATGGGTTAAGAGCAAGACAAAAGAGTGGCGGTGACCAAGAGTCAACCTGGAATATCCCCCTTTGGATTTTTATCTGTGGAATAATAATTTGTCTTTTATCATGGCTTAATTGCAAAGTGGTTTGTCACTGTAATGTAGTAATAAGAGTAGGCTGTAGTTTATACATTTTAAGCACGTTTTTATCCATGATTGTGGAATATTGTCAAATACTTTTTTGTAGTCTATCCATGCCATACTTAGATTCTTCCCCTTTTTACAGTTCTCCAGTATGACTATTTAACAACAAATGATCCTTTGTTACATATAACTTTCTTTTATTACCCTTTTGTTCTGTTGTCATGATTGTGTTTTCTTATAAATGACTATAAACTCTGTTGACATCAATTCCAGTTTATAGGTCATCAGAAGGCAAGTTTATTGGTTTATAGTTTTTAGGATAGCTTGCAGGTTCGCTCTTAAGACAGAGCATTGTTTTTCCAGTTGTTAAAACACCATGCTGGTGTCTGTTCAGGATGCACATACAAACAGTTCTTATGCATGGCTAAATTTTCATGCAAAGATGTTAATACTTTTAGCCAGCTGTTCGGTACGGCATCTTGCCTGGAGTTTTCCAGTTAGGAGCTTTTCTTAACTTTGTTTCAATCTCTTTGGATGTTACTTCATCCCATTTCATATCCTGTACATTTGGACTTATTTTTCTTTCATTTACTTCTTCTAACCATTTAGCATATATATGCTCCACAGGATCTTCATAGATATTTCTCCAAAATGTATAATTTCTTCTTTTTTGGTGGTGTGTCAGTTCTTTTTGCCTTGTTTCCTGGATTCTCTATATAACTTTTTTGGGTCATCAATAAATTGCTTATTTTGTACTTTTCCTTTATATTTACCTGCATATCTTCTAAGTTTTTTCTGGCTCTGCTGATATTTTTAATTTATTATTTGTGATAGTGCACAATAGATCCTAATCTGCTCTGATCCTGTACCTTGCTTTTATCATGTCTACCTTTCTGATCTGTTCCACCTTCTATACTCTTCAAACAGTGACATCTCATCTTAATTTTTTTACCGTTTTCTGTATTCATTACTTCCATGATGGCATTTGATTTCTCCCCTTCCTTTCCCTTACTGCCCTGTATTTTTGTGGTAAGACTGTTATTAATTTAGCTGCACAGTACTATATCATATTTACTTCTGTTGTATCACATGAATTGCTATGAACATCCCTAATTACTTTGCTCATTTGTTTTATCAAACTTCTTTTTGGGTTTTATTGACTTTCTGTATTGTTTCTTTCATTGAGCTCAATAGGTCTGTCCATCTCTATTAAATCAAGAAACCCTTCTCTTAGATTATTTTATTCTAAACTGAGGGTACATTCTTTGTTCTCCATTTACAATCAAAGCCTAAGCACAAGCTTTGTTCCTGCAGAATGGAGAACAGCTCCAGTTATCCCCTTCCACAAAGGTGGCCTAGCAATTGACCCGGGAAATTACAGACCCATAAGCCTGACCAGCCTCATCTGTAAGGCCAGAGAACACATCATTATTGACCTCATAAATAACGACATAGGTGACCTCCAAACCCTGGATCCTACCCAATTTAGCTTCATGAAAGGTAGATCCAGCCTGTTAAATCTTGTGGATTTCTTTGAAAATGTGATAAAGGCCACTGATTAGGGCAAATCTGTGCACACAGCATACCTCAAGCTGGCAAAGGCTTTTGACACAATCCCATATTCAGGCATTACAGATAAACCAACAAATTGAATGTAGACCCTTTCGTTGCAAGATGGGTTGCCAACTGGCACACAAACCGGACACACACTATCAAAAAGTGTGTGACTGCAGCACAGTGACTAACAGTACATCATCAGTAGGGTAAAACTAACCTCTCCCATGATGGTCTAAACCCAGCTCACATTCCCTATTAGTGGGTGCACAATCCAAGGTTTGGTGAATTCTGCTTCACAATGATAGGAAGAGCTGACATCGAAGAATCAAAAAGCAATGTCGCTATGAGTGCTTGGCCACCACAAGCCAGTTATCCCTGTGGTAACTTTTCTGACACCTCCTGCTTAAAACCCAAAATGCCAGAAGGATCTTGAGGCCCCGCTTTCACAGTCCGAAGTCATATCGAAAATCAAGATCAAGCAAGCTTTTGCCCTTCTGCTCCACAGGAGGTTTCTGTCCTCCCTGAGCTTGCCTTTGCCTTAGGACACCTGTGTTATTCTTTGACAGGTGTACAGCCCCAGTCAATCTCCCCACCTGACACTGTCCACAGAGTGGGTCATGCCCAGGCACTTGAAGCCAGAAGCGAGAGCCCCGGTGGGGCTCCGCCTCACCGGGTAAGGGAAAAAACAATAAGGGTAGTGGTATTTCACCGGCGGCCGAGTCCTCCCACTTACTCTACACCTCTCATGTCTCTTCACAGTGCCAGACTAGAGTCAAGCTCAACAAGGTCTTCTTTCCCCACTGATTCTGCAAAGCCCGTTCCCTTGGCTGTGGTTTTGCTAGACAGTAGGTAGGAACAGTGGGAATCTCGTTCATACATTCATGTGCATCACTAATTAGATGACGAGGCACTTGGCTACATTAAGAGAGTCATAGTTCCTCCCGCCGTTTACCCACGCTTCACTGAATTTCTTTACTTTGACATTCAGAGCTCTGGGCAGAAATGTTGGGCCCCTTATTGTTTGGTATGTACTTCTCAGAAGTTCAAGTCAAAATTAAAGGGTTTTGTTGATCAAGTTTGCAGACAGTCGCAAACTAGGTGCAATCACTAAATTCCCCAAATGATGTCACTATACACCAGGAGGGCCTCAGGCAGACCAGAGACTGGTGCATTAGTCATGGTCTCAAAACAAATGCAAAGAAATGCATCATCATTCCCTTCTGCACAAACAATGTTCTCTCACAATATCAGAACAACAATACCCTAAGGACAATGAAGTGGTAAGGGACCTGGGATCACAAGTTGACTGCGACCTTAACTTCAACCATCATGCGTCTACTGTAGTAAGGAAAGCTTTTTACACAGCACACTTGATTAGTAAAGGCATTGCCTCAAGAGCAAAAGGTATAACTCCCCTACATTGGGGGCACTTATCCTGCCCATTATTGAGTACAACGCCCAGTTTGGCATGTACCGTACTAAGCACCTGCAGCAATTAGAGAGACCTCAGAGGTTTCCAACAAAGAAGATCAAAGGGGTCCAGCATGTGCCTTACACAAACAAACTAAAGTCCCTGTCACTGTACTCCGTATCACCTAGACTTTTTAGGGGAGACTTATGCCTGGCCTACAGAGCAATCCAAGACCCAAACCCAATGAACTCGCTGCATATCTATAAATCAAACGGGACTAGGGCTATCCATTCCAGGGACCTAAATATGGCCTGCGACTTAAATAGGACATGCTGGAAGGAAGAATTTATCTCCCAGCTACTGCCATGTCTTTGGAACAGGCTACCAATTCATGTGAAACAGAGCATCTTTATGACACTGTTCAAGAGGAACATGGACGAGTGGATGGGGCACCATAAACTCTTACAGGGAATACAGCTCACATCCCTCCTGGACATGGGCAGTCATCACTAAATGCAATATTGGGTATTGACTAGCATTTCGATAGTATTACATTGAAATGAAATGGTTAGGCTTAAAATGACTTCCAGGTCGATAGCCTAGTAATCTCCTATGATTTCCTGTGGGTATTCTGCAGAAGGTTCCAGAGCATCTTCCTGTGCCACACTCTTTTCAGTTTCCACCTGTGTCATCCAGTGCTCTTTCATATAAGAACTCAATGGCCTATCACTCCACAACACAGCATCAGAGAGTTGCCACATTTTCCTGTTCCGTCCTGTGCTATGCAACTCCAGCTGAACTTTTATACTGGTTTCCTATGGAAGGCTGCACAGTATCTTCATATGGCAACTGTCCAGATATTTCCTGCTCCACTGATTTCTCCTTAACTTAGGGATTCATTGCTCTATCCAACAGTGCTGTTATCAAAATTAGTTTTTCTATACTAAATCCTTCTCTTCACAGATAATACATATCAGTTTCTGTTTCTTTAACTTCTCTATTACTAATCCCCTTTTCTACTTTTCCTCTATGTTTTTTATTTTTTATATCCTAAAATTTTCCATATCCTGATGCCTTTGCGTGCATTTCTCTTCAAATACCTTTGGGGCTGCTTTTTTTTGTACTGATTAATTTGGCTTTTTCCTTTTATTAATATTGCACCATATCAGACCTCTCTTTCTTTCCCATGTCTATATTTCTTTTTTATACCTTTAAAACAATCTCTAGATTTTGGTCTTTATATTTTTGTACTTCCTCAGTCACTTCTGTTTCCAAACGACCCAAGGTTTCTTGGTCTACATAATGTTTTTCATAAATCGGTTGTATTAATGAACACATTTTTATTTGAAGCTTCTGAAAGTTTTCCTTGTGCAAGTACTGTTCTTTCCTCTAAATGTCTCTCAGTCTTTTTGTGTGTCTCTGTCTAGAAATTCTGGGCTTCTTGCATAATAGAAACAATACATAATTTCTACCTTACCCTCAACAGTCCACTCTATCATCTTTATAGCTCTTTTCTTGCCAATCAATTTTTGTGGTTTTTGTGGACTACTACTCCTTCTACAATGGGGAGAGCCATCCTCCCTCTTGGCTTGGCCTGGCCTGGCCCCATTGGAGGAATATTTCTGTGTCTGGAGGATTCTACATCGTCATTGTTTCCATTCCTAGCACAGTGCGCTTTACCAGGATTGAGCACTTTATATGCTGGGGTCTTGTGCACCCAGCTATCTTTTTTATTTATTAACCTACTACTATCCATGATATATGCTATATAAAATACACTATATAGCAGTGTCATCTTCATGAGACTTTGTTAAAAACTGTGTCTACCTTGTGAAGGTACTTACCAGACTTGAGGATGAATTGAATTCCAGCAATAGTACTCTCTTTTGGTTGCTGATTTAGCAGCTCTCCATTTAGACCCCATTCTCTACATGTGAGATAGTGCCTCTGGTAAGAAAGACCAGCAGTGGTCTTACTTTAGTAACAGATACCAGTAACGCTTACATCTGCTGGTGGAGACAGGATCAGCAATGGGTTCTGTATTTGCTGAGGGAAACAGAAGTGACATGATCTGAACTGTGGGGAGCATGAATAAATAACAGCCTGAAAACTTAAAAGGATAAAAATAAGGAGGCCTTATGCAAACCCGTGATGGTGAGAGCAGTTTGGACTTGGCCAACTCAGAACTACACCAGTTATTTTTGTGGCAGGAAAATTTTTTTTTTTATTTGCTTAAGAAACGTTACACTGTGATTAATCTGCTACCCTCCCTTTGGATGGGGTATTCTTGAAGTGCTCCCCTTTCTCTTCAGAAATGGAAGGCTCATCAGACTGTTTCTGCAGCAGAAGACTCCTACTACTGCTCTCATTCCCTGGTATCTCCAATCTAGAAGTTGTTGAGGATTACTGCAAAAGTAAGCCAGGCTGATCTTAAACAGAGTAGACATCTGGGAAGAATACCCTGCAAGAGGAAGTGACTACCATAAGGACACATGTCAGTAGAATTTTATTTCCACAGAATATTGAAGTTGAGCTGGAAACAAACTGGCAATAAAAAAAGAAAAAAATGCTGATAATGAAACTATTGACAGTTAACAGATACTGCATTAAGCTATGTTCCATTATGAGAAAAAAAACATGGATGGGATATAAGTTTTTAAACTAAACACATCAAAGGCATGATGACACTGAAGGTGATACCAGGCAGAACTGCTTGAAGTCTGATGTCAGATAAATAATGTCTGCAGCAGGGACTCGGCAAGAATCAACCAGAGTAACATCAAGCAGTACAGCAATGTGCCGAGAGAAAAAAGTACACAAACTGGGGAAAAATGAGCCAGGATCGCTGTACAGGTTGTTTACAAGGCCCAGTTTAAAAAGCTCTGCTCTTTTATTAAATCCAAGTCATATAATTGGAGAAAGAATTTAAAAGGAAAAAGATCTTAGAGATTACGCAGGACATGAGTAGAACTCAGTATATTTACTAAATTAAAGGAAACAAATATTTATAAAGCTTAAATATATACGTGAGGTGCAAGTGGTTTCAGAAAGATGTAGTTTAGGAATGAGTTAGCACAGAATGAAATATTAAAAGATAGTTACAGTAATGGGTAACAGTAAGGACCAATGGTTCCAAGAAGCTGATGAAACAGAACTTTCATATGATATCTTGAGCTTTTCCACAGTATTAATGCTAATTTTATGTGGTTAACATTATTTTACAATGTGTTCCACATCAAAATGGTCTAGGGAGAGCCATAACAGCATTACTGCAATGGCTTCTTCCTTACCATATTCCAAGAGCTTCCACAATACATCACCATACTGCTAACCTATTTCCAACAGGTTCTTCTCAACCAACAGAATGACAAGCATGCTGGATTACTGCACATTTCTATGTGCCCTTTCTTGCTACTGCTACCAACAATGGCCATATTGTATGTTTCATCAATATTATGACTTTTTTTAGCTAAACTTCTCCCTCACTCAGCTCACTAACTCACTCAGTAGTGTCCGGTCTCCTACAATTCAACTATGAGCTTCTCACTCAATTGGGCTGACAATTCAAAGCATCACAGACGGATTTTTGGTGTTCTACGAAATGTGTCCCTGCATACAGCACTAGTTTATCTGTTGTTTGATTTGGAAAATATTTCAGCAGGCATGTTTACCTGACACATGCTTTAGGTTTTTGAGATCTTCGCTGGTTGGAAAGAAGATAAGATTGTAAATACCTTACTATACGAACAGAACATTTTTGTACCAAAAGTCCTCAGATTTATTGGGAAATATGATGCAGCAACCAGCAAGTCTTAAAAAGGATAAAAAAGATTTCATGTTGATCTAACATGCTGAGTACAGAATAAGCTTTATAGCACAGAAATGCAACACACGAGGGAGGAACAGCTACAGCATCTTGCACACAACAATGAATGGATCATTTCCACAGAGAAGAAACCATGCTGGAATGAAGAAAAGCAGCACTTAGCATGTACTGTTTTTAAGTACATATTTCCCGAACAGTGTAGGAAAGAGATCACAATGGAAGTGGGTATAACAGAGGAGATCAACCTTAATTACACAAGATACACGGACAAGAAAACATTTACAATGACAAGCTATAGCTACAGATCAAGCAGTATCAATAAATTTTGCAGTATAGTGTAGAAAAAAAGAAAACTATCTGTACTCAATCATTCCTGTCTAAAATGTAATATAAGTTCTGACTAACTCTACAGCCATGCCAACAGGAGTGACCAGCAGGTAATGTACAACAGCAAGTCTCACAGTGTACCTGAAAGCAATTGAAGTCGAGAGCTCTGACTGGTCCGGAGTGTTTCTCACTGTGTCCAAGGACTGGATCTTTTCCAGATGAAAGAATCTGGGCTGCATCGTACAGTGTAAGGATTCCATTGTCTCCACCACCTACTATGATTCCAGGAGTAGTGACTGTTCCTGTCCCAAAGCTCCCCCAAATCAGCTTGTGGAACCTACAAAAACAACAATAATTTCTGTTTCCAGGAATATAACCAGAAATGTCAACTCTATATAGAGCCTACATAGTACTACCCAATCCAAAGCCAGACAGGAAATTGTTCATTCTTAAAAAAAAAAATACAGCCACTAATATATGCTATCATAATAATACCACTTGATATTATTTGGCATAATAGGCATTATTTTCTTAATACTGTGATGTCTGAAAGATTTGGTAAAATGTTAATCTGCAATAAGGATTAATGCATTATGAAGATAAAAAGTTACATTTCATGAAAGCAAATACCCTTCAATAAATCCCTCATAATGGTACATCTTGCAGGGGATACCATGGCTCTGGAACTGACTCTCCATCCACATAAAATAAAGTTCATCCCTGTCCATATTCAAGCAAAAGTTGGATCCAAGGACGAAAAACAGAAAATTTACCCAATGACTCCCCTCCCCTGTACTACTAATGGACAGAGGCAGCTCAAAAATGCTTTATCCCATGCATGGTCCCTTCAAATTATGTATGGTATGATCCCAGTTATTCTCATTTGGGGTAATATATAATTATCGACCATGAGATGAAAAAGGTAAATCTGTAACCAAATAGGATAGGTTTATTTGAGCACAAAAAGTGAAATTGACTAAGCTTAAAATGGTCCGCAAGTGCAGCTAGCCTAGTACTTAACTATGAACCTATAAAATATATAGCATAAAAGAATGTCACTTAAAAGAACATTCTGAACTATGAAACTATGAACCATTTCTGGATTCTATTAGCATATGAGTGATGTGGCAATACAATGCATTAGTGAGAAATCAAAAGTTTTATTGAGAAAGATATTTCTGTAAAGTACTGCATTATCAAGCTTAATGAACAGGAATAGGGATCATTGTCCAAGCTTCATACAACAACGCTTGAACCACAGAGCGAGAGGGAGCAAGTGCCACCCAACCCATAGACTTACAGAGTGTACTCGTGGCTGACCCACTGGTGGAAAAAAAAAAAAGTTACTCAACTGTAATATCAGGAAAAAAATACTGAAATCATGATTGTTCCTTTTTTTATAACAAGCTCATTTGATTTACTCAGCTATTGCTGCAGAAGATAAAGTACTTTGCGATCAGGAAAAAAATAAGGAAATGTGCATCACTGTTCCTGCATACATATGCATTTTTATTGGCTGGCTGCTATTTGCTGCCAAAGACAAATGCAGATGCAGTATGGGTACCATGATTGTTTGCAATGCAGCTCACATCTTCACAGGAAGCAAAGAAAAATAAAGTAATACAATTTGTTGTCTCTATTACAAGTGTTACAGCAAACAGTTTTAATCTGCATGGAGAAGGCACATCTCTCTTTGTCCCCTGATTTTGCCTCAAAGTTTTGATTTTCTGGTAAGTCAAAGAGTATTACACTCAGTCAGTAATGTCAGCCATTAGAGTTTTTTTTACTTTTTACTGTTCAAAATTTTTAGTGTCCAAAAAATACATGGTTATATAAAATTTGTTGTTTTATTAACTTAAGTGAATTAGGGTAATATTTAAAAATTATCCCTGATTGTGGGCTTTTGTCCCCCCATTATTTTTGGCTTTGCCAAGAATTCTTGAGAAAAGATGTTGAGAGGTATGGTAGGAGGAGACTCACCCCCAAATTTAATAAACTCCGTGTGGGAATAGTGCACGTCCTACATGGAGTGTACAGTGGCCATGTCTGCAGCTCCCCCTTGGCAGCACGCCTTGCATATTAATGAAGGTGTGCTACTGAGGGAGAGCCGTGTACACGGTTACTGAAACAGTGTAAGGGGTGTGTCACAGAGCTCAGAGATGTGTAACACACCCCCTGTACTGAAAAAAGTGACAGACAGCACTGAAATATAAATGTGAAAATTACATTTTCCTTTTTTTTTTTTTTTCATCTTGCGTTTGCAAGGAGCAGTGCTTAGCAATGAACACATGCCAGACATCTAAAGATAGAAACCAGATGCTTTTAATTTTAATGGAAAACATTAAGTTTAAGCATAGCTGAGTGGGTCTGCGCGATGCAATGCATTGCTCAGCAGTGCTTAAATGTAACTGAGAGCTACACAGAACTGTATAGCTCTAATCACCATATCCTCGGTAGCTGAATGGTTAGAGTGACAGCTTCATATGCAGTAGGTGAACGGTTCGAATACAGGCCATTCATCTTTTTACATGTGAAAGGGAAATGTTTTAGATTTGCTTTTTATGTATACATTGACATTTGTCAACAGGATTAGTCCAGCTGGACAAGAAGCCCATATTCAGTGTAGACCCCAGGATAAAAGCCCAAAATTGTCCAATACATCAAAGTTACACTCGAAGATAATGTAGTGAAATGCATACGTTTAGAAGATATAAAGTAAAGGAGATGCACATAATAATAACGTATCATTAATAGATAATTACTTTCAATGATTGTTTTTTATATTTATGAAAAGCTCTGGTTTGCCTGTAGATTAGCTCTGCTCTGCTAAGCATTGTTAAGTCAAGCCAAGCAATGTTTAAACAGGACCCATTTTAGCAGTACTTAGCAATGCACAGCTCTGCTTAGGTGGTTTGGGCACTGCTAAGCAATCCCAAATTAAGCAGTCCTAAGCTCAGCAGGTTTGCACACCACTAAGCATTGCCAGTTTAAGCACTGCTCAACTAAGCTTAGCTAGTTCACTTAACATTTTTAAAAATGATTCACTGGCGTCAAAGGATGGAAAAAGAGCCTTATTTTAAGTTGAACAGGTGGGAATACAGCCAGAACCTCTTGGAGTTTAATCACTGCAGGAGCTATGGCTTGAGTTGGAGGGGGTGCATGCTTCTGGGTGCAGCGCTGGGGCATTTTGGAGTCCAGGATCATGGTTGGGCTCCATGTTGAAGACCATAGCAACCGGCTGCTGCAGAGCCAGTACCAGGGCTCTGAATACAAGTCAGAGGCCTGGGATAGTCTGGCACATGACCTCACCACTGCAACTAGAATCCCCCACCCTGGTGAGCAGTCATCATTATGATGACCTGAAGCGAAGGAAGGGGGAGCTCTTGGCCCAGTGGATCCAAGATGCTCAGGACCGCAATGCCCCAGAAGTTTGTAAGTATAGGAATCATTAATTTACGAAATTCTAGTATGAATATCTGACAGACAGATATGCATAATGGTGTGCTTCCCCCCCACAGCTGCAGAGGAGAGGGCTTGCAACATGTAGACCCACGCAGGACACCTGGCCAGGATGCACAGAGAGTGTGGTGAATACAGATATAACTTGCAATATATAGTAATCTAATTAAGAAAGATACAGTGGTAACTGTCAGTAGGTATAGTTTGTTGTGAGTGTATTGCAATTAATGTGTACATAGACCTGTACTGATATAAGTGACTATTGCCAGGTACAGTTCAATATAGATGAAAGCATGAAACATGCTACTGTTACAGAAAAAAAAGGTAATACAGCATTAATAATGTTTGGGAATAATATGTGTATACTGTATTAATAATACATGTTCTGGTAAATAAAGTACACCTGCAATGAAAATGTGAAAGGAATACATTAACTGCATTACTAATCTACAGGAAATACGGTACACCTATAGTCAGAATTGTGAAGAAATAAAGGTAGTACGGCATAGATTATATAAAAATAGATGTCTTCCCATGCCTGCATTATTTAAAGTATAGAACAATAAATAGTCAGCTGTATACCAATCACTGTCATGTCACCCTCAATAAATCTGTGATCTGCCAATTGTGTGTATTCTGGGCTGCTGTTCAAGAAATCAAATATTACAGGTTTTGTGAAGTAAACATGGATATAACACCATGAAGTGACCGAAGGTTGGCCAATAAATGACTGTCATGCTAAAGTGTAGATGTGGAGCTGTACTACAAGACATAATGCAATATATTTGTTCTGCACTAAGATCTGATCCTAGAGTAGTACTGTCTAAGGTATTATAGTGCGTTTCTCCCAGGACTGTCTTATATTAACCTTTGCATTTCAGCTATATGCATCCCTGAACGTAGGTACACTGATGCAGGCACTGTAATAGCTTTAGACTGCAAATATACCATCTACAAATGTATATGGGTCAGGTAGGCAACCCAGCACCCCAATATGGTCTGTACAGATCATACATATTCCCATCCACTAGGAATTGTGTACACCTGCAGTCCAAGTATTAATGCACAGTTCACTTACTACCTCTGTCATGCATGAATCTCATGTATGTATGTTCAACTGTCACTGCAGTCTTGTGTGACACTCTACCTATATTACCAGGTCACACTATCACCAGGTGAGCTTTAGGTACATACCATTCAATCAAAACACAGCAGTGGCCCACTAGCTCAGTGTGGTAAGCAATATACATGTTGTTCATTTTGCCACACACAGACCGGGGTTTGAATCCAGGGACAGGTGCTAACATATATTTATAGTAACAAACAAGTAGCACTGACTATTTATAGAAATAGTTATGTATTGTTAACAGATATTCTCCCCACAAGACTCACAGGTAAATAAATGTCTGAAGTAGCTGTATGAAGGGTATACTAATGTCTGTGTCCAGATGTAGTACTGCGTAAATAGCCTTTATCAGCAAGGTGATAAGACTCCATTAAGTAAAACGACATGAAGTACAGTAGTATTCCAAGTTAATAAGACAAATTAATGGTCTATTGTTGATACAGCTGTATGCCTGGTGTGTCTGTGAATGTCTGCTAATATTCTACCCCATGCCAGCCAATGACGGCAGGATAAGTGTAAACACTCTGAACTGCGCACGATGCATGTCTCTCAAGTGTCACACTGTCACGGCTAGTGATCATTGCTGCCAAAAACCTTGGACACAGATATAAACCCAGTTGAAGTATGCCAGTAGCAAACACACACAACATCTGTGCAGAGTACACCTTGGTAGTCAGATATGTTCCCCTGACATGCAATAGTCCCCCTGTAGTTATGTACCTGTAGGTGTTGCAGCTTGACCAATACGATCCCATCTGGATAGCTTGAGAAGTATGTATGTGCTACAGAAGTTATAGGACACTTGTAGACAAAGTAAGGGTAGACGTGTAGAGTACCAAGCAGTAATGTTGTGAAAAATATAGCCAATACACTTGGTAATGAAATGTCTTTCTCTCCCCCCACCCCTTATGTGCATCACAAATTATTATTCTTATACTAAAGGTATGGTTTGATTTTCACATATGTTGTTCTCAAAACCTAATGTTGGTCCTTGTGTTGTATTACTGGTTATATATTACAATGACCATGTACGAACATACCTTGTTGAAATATCAATGTTGTTGGCCTTTTACCGCAACTGTTATTGGCATGGTGTCACAATAATGACCGTTATTACATTTATGCCTGTGTTCTGTATGCTATGCAATTCTATTGTTCAGGGCTAATTGGAACACCCATGCATACTGTTATAACTAACGTTGAAATGTTCTGTTCATGACTAACCAATACACTTTGACAAACCTCAACACCGTAGCATGACTGGGTAGACCAGTTCTGGTGGCTCCACCTATCCCACCTCATCTGGCTGTGGCACCGGGTCCCAGCACATCTAGGACCCAACCTGGAGCTACCTCCTCTGTTGGTCCTGCACCACCCATGGGTGGAACCGCCTCAGGGGATGGAGACCATCCCCCTGGGCGCAGGCACAGAGAGGATGTGGTCACCTGAAATCAGTTCCCAGGGATGGTGTGCAGGGTTATTCAGTGCGATCTGGATGACCGACTACATCAGATTGAGGGCAGATGGGCACACCTGGAGGGGCAGGCCAGTCCTGGTGCCCAGCCCCCAGCACAGCCACCTTCAGGGGCGTGAAAGAGCAGTGGTGACTGCCCATGGGTGGGGAGTTCAGTCCCACTGTTGCCATCTGGGGGCACTTGGTCCTTCGATTCCCAAACACACTCCACATCCAAGGTGTTAACCGCCCACTTCTCATACACCACGCCCCTGTCCTCTGTCTTGTCTGTCTGCAAATGCAGCCTCTCTTACCAAACTTACCTGCCCAAATGTACCTACAACCCTTTCCCAACATTCCTCTCTCTCCTTAAAAAGGGGGGCATCTGTACTGCAAAAAAATACTGCCCCATACACAGCTCTCCATTTTACTCCCATGTACACTGCCATTAATCCATCATCCCAGCAATTAATCAACAAAGCTATGTTGCCCACACCCCTCAGTCTAGGATGTGAGGCTCCAAATTCCAAATTGTCCACAACATACACAGCTGTTGCTACAAAAAATGGAGTGCTATGGTCCTTTCCTACACCCATCCTGCACATCTCTACTTGCCTTTCATACTGTTTTTCCCCCCTGCTTGCTCCCATTTTGCCCTTTTCCTATCATCCCTTTTTTGTCTTCTTTTTCTTTAGGAAATTGCGAGGGTTTAAGTGCAACTAAGTGCCACTTAGCATTGCGGTGCATCGAGCAAACCCACTTAAAACTGCTTTAATCACCTTATATGATTCTGACACCATTATGCACATCAATAAAATAATCACCCCTGCCAAGTTTTGAACCCAGGACCCTCTGAACTACAGCATAGTGCATTTGCTCACTAGGGAAACTCTGCTCTGGGGAATAACTGGCATTTTTACAAGCATATTCTGACTGCCAGTGACACACTACTTTTACATATAATGGGATAAATGAGAGCGTACTTGGGCCTGTGATGTAGACACCGAACCAGTACACAGCCAAATACATGCTGATGGATGTATGAGAGGACAATGATATCAGGTAGAGCTGACAACTGCACAGACAGTTGCAAACTGTCCACAGTTGTGCCACCTACTTCTGGCATGGTTGTCATTCTGTGTGCTGAACTACTGGCAAGTTAAGGCAGATTGAGGTTACAAAAGCATGACAAACAGGTCAGTGTTACATGTCATACCTATCCAAATGCACATGTTCATGGCAATCCTGTGTAATACACTATATGCATGCACATATGTCTTGCAACTACACCTCCCATAATAATGGCTCAGTAGCTCTATCTGTTACATTCCTAGCATGTCTGACATCTGGACACATCCACAGTCCTGGCCCACAGTCCAGTCTGTTGCACGATAAATACATGCTTCTCAATACAACACAGAAATAACTGAGTTCTGCAATGTCAAGCAGAACTGGTTGCTGCTACCGCAGTCACAGCTACCCACAGTAGCACGTCAAAGGATTGGAGGGTGAGACACCTATGAGAAGTAAAAATACGTGTCCTAAATTTTGCCTAACACAATCTGGATGACACTATTACTTAACATATGTACCAGAGGTACATGCCTCACCTGGATTGTTATGGGCACCCTCACCCTGACCATGCTGTGACACAATAGCTAGCACTGCTCCCTCACTCACATATACAGCTTGCTGTCTACCAATGTCTTCACATTCCTCAGTATGACTCCTGGCCAGAATGCAGCAGCTGCGGCCTGCTACACATGCAGCATTATGTTCAGCTACCTGCTACAGACCTACCATACCTCCAAAACACCTAGAAAAGGGCACCCACACAACACCCATACATAAAGGGTTGGGGTGGAAATGTTCAGGTGATAGGGACATGTGTCACAGTCTCCCCCTACAAACACACAGCTGACAGACCAGCATCAACTGCAGCAGCATGCACATTCAGATAAAAATTATGTAAGACACACACATCTGCCTGTCTCCTTACTGACCCCAACACACATAGCTAAACAGTAACCTGCCACAGAATCAGAAAGTTTAACAATGGCCAAACATAGCATGCAAAACTGTGGACATACCACATCAATCCAAACAGTGGACAGTATTTCTACTTACCCTCTGTGATGCTGTAGCTCCCACACCTTGATAATGTCCTCCTCACAGGCTGAGAAAAGGGCCAAGTCCTACATGAAGACCTTAATTATAGCACTGTGTTGCCATGCCATTGGCTAATAACAATGCAACTCAGCTGTTCTGGATGCTATTAGCAAGTGAGCATCACAGACTGGTGCACAGGCAACCACTTGTTGATGAGCATTATTTACAAAAAGCAAGTTGCTGCCTACGGTAAAGAGGACTGTGACTTTCTTCATGAAGACAGACTACAATTTACAAGGAAAAATACCACTGGATTTCTGCTCACAAAGAAGTACAGCACTATACCAGGTATGTCACAGAATTAACCGTGTAATGGAATGCAGATGGGGGGATGCACTCATGGGAAATAGGAATTTCAGCAGTAGGTCTAAACAACATATCTTGGCATGACATGTTGCTGTTAGTCTGCTGTCCAGCACCTACAGTCTTCCCTTTTGGCTCTGTCTGCAGTGACAAAGATCACAGCTCTGGCCCCTGAGTCCCCCCAGCAATGGTCAGCTCAAGTACAAATGCTACTGGATTGTCTGTTGTACAATAGTGACAGTAACTAGCCGATATATCACATCATGTACTGTCAGTGAGCTTCTCTCAATCTGTGAATGTTACACAGGGTTAGTTAAAAGATTGCCCAGGTGTCCCTGACTGTTCCCGACATACTCTGGCTAAGTCACGGTGTACTCCACACCTGTATCTCATTGCCTGACAGCTATAGCTAGCATACCTGGTGACCCCCTGCAGCAGGACAGCAGGTTATAGCCAGTAGTAGTGGGGGGACACAGGCTCTGCCTCAGCAACAGTGTGTACATATGGAGCACACAATGTAAGGGAATGAATACAGTACCAGATATTAATGTACCATTACATTGTTGCGAGGGGTGTGGCATGTCACAGACACATTCCACACACACTGGGGACAACCATTACATAGTGTCCAACTGGTTTCCAGACATTCACACTTGTCTGGGCAGGGGGTCTACATACATCAGGCACATGTACACATTCTGCAAACATCTGGGTACTGCAGATGTTTGATACCTATGATGAGGAAACCCTATACCACATATACACTGTTCTCAGTTATTGTGTAGCACAGATGTTGCTAAAATGTCCATATGCACTTGTAGTACCACTCACCTATTTGTCGGATGTTGGCTGCATGACATTGGGGACCTACAGACACTGGATCCTACCCAATTTGGCTTTGTCAAGGGCAGATCCTGCCTCTTGAACTTGGTCGACTTTTTCGAAACAGTCACTAAGGCCATTGATGAGGGTAAGGCAGTTCACACAGCCTACCTTGACCTAGCAAAAGCGTTCGACACAATACCCCACTCAGGCATCATAGAAAAGCTCACCAGCTTAGATGTAAACCCATATGTCACAAGATGGGTTGCAAACTGGCTCAAGGACAGAACACACAGGGTTAGAGTTGCTGGTGCCATGTCAGACTCTAAGCCGGTCATGAGCGGTGTCCCACAGGGCTCAGTCCTGGGCCCCCTCTTGTTCGGCATTTATTTTTCTGAAGTGCAGGCAAACATAGGGGGATTGCGGTTGACAAAATTTGCAGATGACTGCAAACTGGGCACCATAATTGACACTCCATCAGACACAGACATCCTCCAGAAAGGTCTCATAGAAATGGATAACTGGTGCCAGAGCCATGGCCTTAAGCTAAATGCCAAAAAATGTATAGTCATACCCTTTGGGAAAAACAAGGTAACCCCTAATTACCACATAGGTGGTAATCCATTAAACACGGAAGAAGTTATCAGGGACCTGGGGACCCAAGTTGACAGTAACCTCTCTTTTGACACTCACATTGCCAAAGTGGTTAGGAAGACCTTCTACATTGCCCACCTGATCATGAAGGGATTCACATCCAGATCAGGAGAGGTCATTGTACCCTGTACTCTTCACTTATCAGACCAATGATTGAGTACAACGCCCATTCGAATGTACCTTACCCGACACCTGCAGCAGTTGGAAAGACCCCAAAAGTTCCTCACCAAAAGGATAAAGGGGCTCAAACATATGTCATACGATGCCCGACTGAAGAAACTCCAGCTCTATTCAGTCGCATACCGCCTGCTCAGAGGTGATCTGTGCCTGACATACAAGGCCATGTCCAACCCGGAATTAATGGACATGCTCCACCTCAAAAATCCAAATCCACCAGAGCCACGAGAGCAAGAGACTTAAACCTCAACACGGATATAAATAGGACGTGCTGGAGGGACAGATTCATCACCCAGAGACTCCCTACACTATGGAACAGAATCCCAGTCCATGTGAGGCAGAGCCCCTCACTGACTCTGTTCAAGAGAAATCTTGACGAGTGGATGGGAGATCGTAGGTTTACCCCGGGAATCATCTCTGTATCACTGCTGGACAGAGGCACAGCAAATTAATGGGTATAGTATTCTCATCCTAAGGGGTGGTGAAAGCCACACACACTCTGGCTAGGCTTATAAATGCCCTAGGGCAGATAGCCTAGTATGAACCTATGAACCTATGACATGGTACTGTAACATCGCCCATAGGGGACATACCACAGTTGATGGCAGTGATGGGTGTGGACACATACCAGCACAGTTTGTCACAGCACACATGCCATAACTGGTATACCAAGGACAATATGAGGTTACTAGGCTATGGGCCCTGAGCCCCCATATGCCTAGGCCAAAGGTTAGCCCATATGTATGCAAGGCAGCACCTGATGCCACAGTCCAACAGGGACACAGGTGGAATCCCAAGGGTGCATGTGCAGTTAACCATCCATTTATCCACGTTCTGCCTGCAAATGTGTAAATAGCTACCCTGCCTGATGTGGACAAGGTGACCATTCCACAGCAGGGTGTGTGTGTGGAACATGCATCTGAGCCACCAATAAGCCCAGTTGATGTCACACACCAGGTTAAGGGTGTGTGTGTGTGTGTGTGTGTGTGTGTTAATAGAGTGGAGCTTGAGTTGCACTTGTGCAGCAGTCCAAACAATGTTGAGTCTGTGATTGCCTTGCATGCCACACAGAGATCACCTCTGAGGTGTATGTATGAAACTGGGTAGATAGTTGGACTTGTAGCCTGTGTATGGTAGATGTCTGAGGCCTAGTATTCCCTGGTGGGGAACTTCTGTGATGTCCCCAAGCTGCTGCATGTGCTGTGTGAGGTGAATGATGAACAGGGCATTTCAGACAATAATGGGCCTTATTGGGGGGAATACACAGGTGTTAGAACCCCATGTCCCTGGATAACATACCCTTATGCATGAGATGAGCCATGCAGGTTTACCATGCAGTGATGGCAACATGGTGGTGAAATGTCATGTTGCCATCGACCTGTGTGCACAGATCCTTCACAACTGACTACGTGCCTAGGATGTTGTTAGTACTGTGATATGTGGGGACGTCACTCCCCCCCAAAGGTGTTGACACTGCATTTCCTGGTATGTGACCTGAGGCCATGTTTCTGGCACAAGCCATGTATGCGAGCAAGACCCTCCTGCAGATGTCCACATCACTAGGGAATCTGGTGACAGCACACAGCATGCAGCAGTCTGCAGACATGGTTAATCATAGGACAATGGCTGTGCCCTGCACCTCAGAAGTGTACATCACACATAACAGAGGCCCAAACACAGAACAACAGGTTACGCTGCTAGTTATGGGTCAACCACGTCAGGTGGATTCCCCTATGTGCATTAGTTGAGTCATGTCAGCACGCCTGTCTGCTACCCCTATGGTAACATATAGTGTGTGACGCATACTTTGGAAAGTATATCTATTATGGCTAAGCGGGTTATAGTGTCAAAGACTTTGTCCAGGTTGAGGTAGGCAGTGTGCACTTTCACCCCCCCCCCCCCAATCCATGGCTTTTGTTGACTGTGTCAAAGAGGTCAACCAAGTGTAACAGACATCATCTTTTCCTTCACAAAGCCTAACTGTGCGTGATGGAGTGTGGAGGTCGCCAATGTCCTTAATGAGGTTCACTATAAACTGTGCTATGGCCTTGCAGAACAGCCTAGTTAGGCTGCTGGGTGTATAATGTGACAGAATGTTGGAACCCCACCTTAGTGTAAAGGGGTGACAGTGGTTGACCTTCACATGGCTGGGACAAAGGTGGTAGTCAGGCCTCCCTTCAAAACAGTGCCTTATGGTGTTGCAAGGTTATGCTTGGGATCATGTAGGATGCATATCCTTACAGAGGATGATGTAGTCCTGTCGGGTATACCGGACTCCATGCATCTATACAAATGCACATATTGCACTTATGTGTGTGTGGATAGTGCTGCCAGTCCCTACAGAGGGGTTGGGGGCTGTGAAGCTGTGTATACCACCCCTCAGGAGGCTGTATTACACATTGAAGGTGTATGTATGTCTGACCCTAGCTGGATGGATATTGTGAGAGATGGTGACTGCAAAATGTGACCGCATGATGGTTGCTTTGCCATGGAGGATGACACTGTATGGATGCTGCAGTGGTAACCTGCGCTGTGTAATATCAACTCCAACACACTTTCACCTCATGTGGGGGTAGCCCGTAGGTGCGCCAAGGTGTTTGTAATTCCACTGTTGCTGGCTCTCTGACCTGCTGGCATGGGTATGTCTCCCAATGTATGTTTGGGTCGTTCAAGTGACCCAGGATCAGGGTACAGACCCACATCATAATACAGCTGATGAGGTCCATATAGGCAAAATGGGGGGTGCAGGGGGGCTTGCCCCTCTGCTTTAAAGTGTCAGGTAACATTTTTTTTTTTTATATATTTTTTATACATATTCGAAGTTTTATAACTTCAACCATATGGTGTCGATCATATGGTATTCGAAGTTATAAAACTTTGGTTATATAATATAGACCCTTTAGGGGCTGTAAGGTCGGACTGCGTAATAATGGGTACCAATGCTGTCTGGGCCAATCTGGAGCAATGAGGATGGCCTTTGGTCTCTCCTCTCTTATTTTGATCAGAACCTTGGGAATAAGGGGCAGAGGAGGGTATGCATACACAAAGAGGGAGCTCCAGGGAAAGGTCAAGGCATCCACCTTCCATGCTAGGAGGTGATATTCCCTGGTACAGAACTTGTGCAGCTGGTGGTTGAGGTGCGAGGCAAAGAGGTCCACTTATGGGGTCGCACACTCCTGGGTGATTTGCAGAAAGATTTCTCCGTGGAGCTGCCATTAGTGGGGGTGCAGTAAGTTTCTGCTTAGGTGGTCTGCCAGTGTGTTGTTGATCCCTGGTAAGTTTTGGGCAATTAGGTGCAGCCCCATGGAGGTGGCTGTAAGCCAGTGACTCATGGCTAACCTGCGCAGAGGGTAAGATTAGGTGACCCCCTGCTTGTTGATGTACCACATTGCTGTGGTGTCGTCTGTTTTTATAAGGAGGACCCCTGGCCTGAGATGGGGTTGGAAGGAAGTCAGAGCCTTTTGCACTGCCATCATTTCTTTCTGCTTGATGTGCAAGTGAAGTTGGCCTTGCCATTCCAAAGGCCTTGAGTACATCTACCTGTTAGGTGAGTGCCCCAAGCAATGTCTGAGGTGTTGGTGGTAATGGTCTTGCCCAGGAGGGCGGAAGATGATGGTCTTGCCCGGAAGGGCGGAGGATGAAGGGAAGCATCGACATTACATTATCGAAAACTTACTACATCGAATCACTAAAGGTCGACCTCTAGTGATCAATGTAGTAAAACATCGAATAACGTTTTAAAAAATAAATAAATAAATAAAAACTAACTAGCCCCTCCCTGCACCCCCCACTCCCCCCCCTACTTAAATATTCCAACTCCGAGACCACACTACACTGAGGTAAATAGATATCTACCCCTACAGAGATTTCCATTTACCTGCACAATGTTCTGCACTTTGGATGTTGTGGTGCCGACAATATCAGCTTTGATATTGTCGGCTTTCGACATCATGAAGTAGACCCGAAGGGAAGATCCTTGTTCATGGCACAGGCCTCTGCTCACCAGAGAAATGCGGCCCTTATATAAGGGATAAGAGCGGGAGTGGTCTCTATGGGCTGAGTGCTGACGCCAAAGGTTCTTTAAGTACCACTGAAGTTTTCTCTTGTGAAGCCTGGCGAGAGGGATGAGAAGGATGCAAGATGCCATGTATCCCAGGGCTTGCAGGATCTTCCTCACAGTGAGGTGACTTCTGGAAGGCAGCTGGGAGAAGTAGAGAGGCAGGAAGCTCTGCTTTTCTGGAGATAGGAAGGCCATCTGGGTTGCTGTGTCTAGCAGAGCTCCCAGGAAAACAATTTTTCTGGTGTTTTTTTTTTTATTTTTTTCTCATTGATGGTGAACCCTAGGGAAGTTAGGAGTGATTTGACAAAGAGAAGGTCCTGGAGCAACTTTTCTTTGTACTCTGCAGTCATCGAGGTAAGGGTAAATCTGTATATTTCTCTGTCTGCAGAATGCAATCGCTAGGGCTAAGCATTTGGTGAATACTCTGGGAGCAGTAGATAAGCCAAAGGACAGTGCAGAGAACTGAAAGTGTTGACAGCCTGCTCTGAAGTGCAGGAATTTTCTGCACAATTCCCTGATGGGGATGTGGAGGAAGACATATTTTATGTCTAGTGTCACAAGCCAGGCATTTTGTGTGAGCATAGGCAGCAGCTGCTGCAAGGTTAGCATTTTGAATCTGGGGACCACCAAGGAGGTGTTCAGTTTGGAAAGATCCAGGATGGGGTGCCAAGTGCCCTCTTTTCTTGGAACAAGGAATAGTCTGGAATAAAAACCTTTTCCTGTTTGATCTGGAGAGACCGGTTCTACTGCTCCCTGGGATATTAGAGTTTGAACCTGTTGCAATGCCTCTGCCCACTGGTTTGGGGGTAGGTCTGGGTACCCACTTGGAATAGGGAGTTCGCTGAAGAAGAATCTGTATCCCTGAGAAATTATTTTTAAGACCCATTAGTCCTTGGTTATAGAGACCCAATTGTCCTTGAAGAGGGTGAGCGTTCCTCCTAGTTTTTTATGAGTGAAAGGAGGGCAAAGGGGAAGAGAGAGTCATTGTGAGTGCTTGCCTAAAAGCTTGGCTTAGAACTCCCTGCCTTAGAGATGGAAGTGGTCCACTGTTTGCTTCTTTGCTGGCCCTGGGATAGGGGCCTGGATAGCCTGCCCCTTACTTTGGCCCTGTCTGCTAGGTACAGGGAAGGCCCAGTGCTTAGAGGAAAGTTCCTGCTGAATCTGGGAGGTTGAACATGAAAAAAATCTTTTACTGTCTGCATAGATTTTGCTTTGTCTTCCATCTTTTTAAGCAATTCTTCTGCTTTTTCCCCAAACAGGCATTCCTTATCTAAGGGTGCATCAATAAGTTTAGACTTGACATGATCAGGGAGAGGTTGTTCCTTCACATGCGCATGTCTTCTAATAACAGATCCTGTCACTGCTGCCCTGCTAGATGCTTCTAGGGCATCATATCCACATTGTAATGAGTGTCTGGCCACTTGACAAGCAGAGTGTAGTAATTCTGCCAGCTCTTTTGAGTTGGCACCATCAGGACAGGTAGCAATCTTCTGTTTTAACTGTTCTAAAGTGTGTTGTTATTTTAACATATGGAACTGACAACAGAATGCTCTGATAGTTAAGGTTGCAGAGGTGTATACTTTTTTACCCCATCTGTCCAGAGCTCTGGAGTCTTTGTCAGAATGAAGAGGATTCTTGACAGAACTAGTCTTCGCTCCTTTGGGTCCCTGTGTAATTACCTCAGGGTCTACAGCAGGATTCCTGCAGAGGTATTTGTAAGAATCCAGTACTCTGTATTACCTGTCAGGTTTAGTTGGAGCAGGAGGCAGGGCATCGGGGGCTAAGCTGGATTCATGGAAAACATCATCCACCACTTCCAGAATAGGTGGGATGGCCAGGGGTCTGTGCTGGGGCAGGTCCAGAAACTCTCTAAGTCGTTTCTTTGACTGTGGGAAGTCTTGAGATTACCACAGAAAATGTTCTCTGAGAGAGTGAAGGGATGCCCCAAAGGAGAGCTCCTCTGGAGGGGAGGCAGAAGGGATGGATTCCTCTGTGTCTGAATCCTCAAACAGTTAAGGGATATTGTTCCTCTTCAAAAGCAGAATAATCAGATTCCTCAGACTCTTGGTCTGTCAATCTCTTGAGAAGGATGCCTTTTCATTTTTGGAGTCGGAGCCTGAGTACCTTGGATAAGGGAGATGAGATCCTCTGCCCTTTTTAGCATTTGAGCTTGGGGTGGGGAAGCAGTAGCAAGCTGGTGGCTAGAAGCAGATTTCCTAGGAGTGGCCTGGCTTCTAGGCCCGAGAGAATTCTTCAGTCTCTGAGAAGTGGTAGCCAGATGTGAAGATGTCGGTTTTTGTCTTGAATCAGTAGTGTGAAAGGCCTCCTCGGAAGCCGGTGGATGCACTGGGGCTCCGGACCCAACCAAGGCAGAGACAGCCAAAGGCTTGTAAGACAAAGTGGATTTCTGTGGCATACCGTACTCTGAAAGGGTCTTGGCAGACGCCTGCATAGAAAGCAAGTCGAGAATCAGGGGCTGCGAAAGTGCCTCACTGAATTCAGGAGAACTGATGACTTGCTTAGCGGTTGCCTCGTCAGAAGGCTTAGCCTTGTGTGGCCTGTCTCTATCTTAATCTCTACTTTTTTTGTAATGTCGACAGATTGTTGGCTGACAGACGGCATATCAGAATTTAAAGATGGAACATGGAAATAATTGTCCACAAAAAGAGCTCTACGGTGAATGGTTCTCGCATTAAAGAGGACACAGATCCAACAATGAGGGATGTTATGGTCTGGGCCTAAACAAGTGATGCAGGCAGAATGAAAGTCTCGGTGTGGGATTTACTTTCCCACAGGCAAGATAATTGTTAACTTTTTCGGACATCAGTTAGAGCAAGAAAAAAGGGTCCCCAACGGGATACTTAGCTTTAGACATTTTCTGCTGAAATTCAACTTCTGGTAGCAACCGACCGGCACTCGTGCAGACTGCTTCTGCAACAGGCTCCACGGCAAGAAAGACTGATGTAATGATATTGGCTGCCTTGCTTTATAGCACTGATGACCTGACATCAGACTACAGGCGACGGCAGCCTGCACACAAAAACATTGACTGTGGTATTCAGGCCAACCGAGGGCTACCACAGCAGGGATAACCCACAGGTGATGACTGCAACAGTGAAGCATGAAGAACAACCACTGCCAGACACCTGAAGGCCAGTTGAGGCAGATGGAGGCCATCTCAGGCAAAGCATTGTGGTCTGTTGACCATATCATCCCATGCTCACAGGTACTGGAACCCCCTGGAATATCACAGGATAAAAGGCCACATGTTAAGGTCAATCATTTCCTGAATGTATTGCGGCAACAGCCTGGGTGACAGCAGAATGCTGCATAAGGCTAGGGACATACCTGCCTGGGATACAATCAGTGTGCTCACTCACATCTCACTGCACATAGACCACGGATGTACATCTCAGGTCAGGCATGTCAACATGGACTGACAGATTCATTACAGTACCTGCTGGTGAGAGACAGCAGTGCATATGTGATATGATGGATTCTGTCACCTGACACCCAAGTAACTCTGACCATCCACATATACAGCCAGGTGAGAGGCACATCCATGTGTCTCACAATACAGTCTCCTATGTGTAATATGCTTAACATGTGGTGACGTCTGAGTGGCTGTGAGACACAGGTGTGTGGCCACGTGTGGTATGTGCTGTGTAAGGCTGCGTCGTTTCAGTGTGACTTTGCCTCGGAGGTCTCCTTTGTTTGTGGATGTGCATGTTGGGGACCTCTGCATATGTGTGTGTGTTGTGTAGGTGTGGGTAGTGAGTGAGATGTGCTGATTGTGTTCACAACCTGTTCAGGGACAGATAATGTGGACTAGACAGGAAGACAGTATGGACTGTAGGTTCCTAATGTCATTGCATCTCTGACACATTGTGTTCCTTCCTGGTGATAGTAGATGGTCGTCAAACCGTGTACATGAGGCAGATGCTACACTGTGCCAGGATGCCCATATCAACTGGACTGGCAGAGGAAACTGTAGGAAATTGTCCAGCCATATAGTCCAGAATCTGAGGGAGGAAGGCCAGGGAGACCTAAGGGGTGGACCTACAACACAGGTGCTTAATACAACAGTAGGGGGCTGACACCACTGCATACAATGTGGACAGGCTATGAACAAGCAGTAATAGATGCAAGAGGACAATGCATTTGAACACCTTACAGGACATGCAGAAAGTAGCAGGGAACATCAAGATCAGGAGAACAATGCATGATGTACTGCCACTATGTTGCTGATAGCCACATACATACCATGGTGTAGGATGGCGGGGTATGACATGAGAGTTAGCGGTGGATAGTGCTGGCAAATGTGGATGTGCAGGGTGTGTACATAATGTTGAGCAATGTATGTGGTCCTGTGATGTGTTCCCCTCTTCATGTCTTTCAGGTGGGATGTACCGCTATAAAAATCCATCTCTCTCAGAAGCTGAGACCGCTGCCGTAACTGATGCCCCGAGACTCCATCACCAGGTGCCGTTGTCAAGGAGTCGCCATAACCAGCAAGAACATGCTGCACTATGGGCAGACCACGTGGCATCGGTGAACCATGTGGGCCACCATGACAGGAGCTATGTGCAGGTCCGACACTGGGCCACTGATCTCATACATCATGCAAAGCAAAGGCCTGCAGCTGTGGCCAGGGACTGTGCTGGCACCAATGGAGGACCTGTTACACAACAACCACTCTTGGCCACAGAGGAGTTCCTGGCAAACCTGGGTTCAGCCACCAGCTCAAAAGAATCAATAACACCATATGTCGTGGAGGTGGGAGGCACAGCTTCCATAGCCAAGCAGCATCCAGGTAAGCATCCAGTTATTATGTTAATACTGTAGCATTCATAATGGCAGCCTTTGCATACCTATGTCAGGTCAGGTCAGTGGGTGGTCACGGTGATACAGTGGTTAGCGTTGCCGCCTAACAACAAGAGGTTCTCTGGTTCTATTCCCGGCTGGGGTGCCCTCAGTGCAGAGTCTGCATGTCCTCCCTGTGGTCATGTGGGTTTCCTCCGGGTGCTCCGATTTCCTCCCACATCACAAAGACATGCTGTTGGTGGATTGGAGTGCGTGCATGTGTGTGCCTTCTGTGGAAGGTTGGGCACTGGAGCTGGCAACTCGACACCATAAAACTCCACTGCCAATCATGAGCGGACAGGTGATCCGCTGTGGCGATCCCTAACCAGGAAAAGCTGAAAGAAGAAGACAAGTATGTCAGGTCAATCTGCATTTGGGGGGGGGGGTTGCAAAGCACATGTGTGCACACATATTGTGAATATCAGCAATGTGGGTAGTACCACTGTTTGTAATGTACATGCTGATACATGCAGATATTATCCTGTACCAATGTCACATTTGTGTCTGTTGAAGATACCTCTCCTTCACAAATCGATAGGTACCTCTGGTGTGGCCAGGGTCCATCATGCTGTAGCTGGTGAGTGTGGAACTGTTTTGTAATGGCTCTTCTATACCCTAGACATGTTAAGGGCTGCCAGTTTGTGGTGGACATAACTGTTAAGCTTACCCATATTGCAATACTTGCATGTTCATTTGTGGAAGGGTTCACTGCAGTGCATGGCAATGGTAATCACACTAGCATATTTTTAGGAGCTGTAACATATTAGCATGTATGTTTGTGAAGGTGTAGGCAGTCTGCTATATAGGGGTGCATTACTACTGTGGAAATGGGTGCACTGTGTTTCAGGTGAAGGTCCATCCCATACACTGACATGTCAATTATCTCACAGGTGTATAGCATTAGCAACATTAACTGAACATTGCTGCACTGCATATTAAGGGGCTGTCTTGTGTGTGTCTGTTGTGGTCTGCTTGTGTGTTGTGCATGGCATTAGTCATAGCCTGTTATCTGTATAATGCATTTGTGGCACCTCACGTGGGTGTGTGTCTGTGAATCAGCAAACATTGTAGTGCAGGGATTAATGTAATCATGTTATCTTCCCCTCACAGGTGACCATGGGGGGTACAGTGTGTCCCCCTCACAACCTGATGTCAGTGTCTCATTGGACTCGGATGATGATGACAGTGGTCATAGTGAGGCACAGGTGGGGTTGTTGGGGTCTGAATCTGTCCCACTGACTGACATTCCACTTCCTCCCTCAATGTTCTCGCACACAGTCAGTATGCCCACACATACCCAGTGGCCAGCAGCCACAGATACTGGACAGTCAGAGGGTGGTGGCATTGAACAGGAGAGTGTGGTGACTGTGGCATCTGTGACTGCAGACACTAGCCATAGCCAGAGGGCTGGCAAGGTCCCACACAGGCAGATTGACAGGGCTGCTTGAAGGAGGACTGCTGCCCATCCAGTACCTGTCAGAGGTGTCACAGCATGTGTCACCAGACGCATGTTGTGAACGATACACCACATGGATGCTCAGGGTCATGGATGTCACACTGCCTGGCATGCAGGACTCCATCAATGGTATTGGTGATGCCTTACATCATTTTACTGATGTAGTGGATAGACGGTGGGGTGAGACATTGTCAGTCCATAACCATGCACCGTCTGTGCTTGAAAATGTGGTGGGAGTAGGGCGTCAGACATATGGACATAGGGCAGCAACAACATCAGCTGACATCTCATGTGGCTGTGCACAGTCACACTCCTGTACTGCCAACTACAGGAGTGTGCACAGTCACACTCCTGTAGTGGTAGTACTACCGGCACTACCAAAGAGAGGGTGCTGTCCATACCACAACATGGCAGGCCATGAGCATGTGGTCCTGGGTGGTCCAGTAGACACCTGTCACCGTCAAAGTAGTATCGCACCTGGCCCTGGGCATGATGGTGCCAGTGTCACTCCTGGTGGAACCAGTTCCCGAGTTCGTGGCCGGAGATGAAGTGTCCATTCTGCCATATACGGTCCACAGCGGTCCAACATACCCTCGTGTAGGGCTGGCACATGGCTTGACTGTGTACATGCACACACACATACATCACTGTCACATGCAGGTCACCACCAGACACACACAGCTTCTTTCCATGGCCCAGCAAACCAGCACTCCTCCAAACACAAACACACGATGTCAACTGTGTGACACAGCCTAGGCCTTTGGCAACCCCACAAGACACCCTGTGCATGTGACTATGCCTGTGCCACATCCCTGTCATCCATACCATCGATGCAAGGACATGCTAATGTATGTCTGATGCACAGGGTGAATAAAGTACAGTTAATGGTAGTTTGTAGTACAGTAGTGTTATGCCCTGTAAGGTGCTGTCTGCTGGCAACTGTCATGCGTACATATCAAAGTTTATGTACCATTGTGCCATGATGCTGTATCGTTGTTAGTATTGCTGAGTGGCTGCTGTCGCCCAGACCTTATTCAGTTTCTGTTGCAGGTATCTGTGTGTGTACATCATGGGGACCTGCTGCCAATACAGCAGCTCAGGATGGCATAGTGGCAACGCAGAAACATGACATCAGCAAGGTACGGCTGTATATGTACATGGTTATCTAGGTGTGTATGTGTAGAACAGTGGGTGAGGGACAATGGGGGCAGACAGCATAATCTTACATGCATACTCATTGACACAGCATGCTACTCTTGATACATGTCACCTGGGGAGTTCTGTAGGTACACAGCTTCATAAGATCATAGAAGGTTATTAGATTAATGGCCCTAGGTCCCTTACAAGCCTAGCCATTACTTTATCCCCGACAGAATCACCGATCAGCACTTGTTGCCCTTGTCATTGGAGGGACACAGGTGTGACCCCTGGGACAAATTTGTTGTTTCCCATCCACTCATCATGGATGCACTTGATGAGGGTCTGCATGGTACTATGACATGTCTAGGAAGTGCATTCCTGCAACATGGCAGCCTCTGGGAGACAAATCTGTCTCTCCAGCAGGTTTTGTTGATGCTGCATATCAGATTCAGGCCTGTCATGCTGGTAATGTGCAAAGAGTTAGACTCATATATGGGCAACTTTTAAATGGCTGGGCACAACATTGCCATTGAGGTGGGCCATAGCCCACCTGTGGACAACTTGTCCAGTACCATGTGGGCCACTACTGATTTGAGGCTGTCTGCATGGAACAGGTGTTGGAGGTCATGGATTACCTTTGTGGGTATTACTATGGCCTTTCCAGTTGCTGCAGATGTCTGGATAGGTACAAACCGAACAGGCCATGGTACTAAATAACTTTTGTACTGACTGATGAATATACAGAGATAATTTCCTCCATTAGTCTGGATGCACTCCCTCTGCCTATGTGGTGAACCACATACAAGCCTTTTCTGACCACTGCCGATATTTGATGGCAGAATGCAACAGTATTATCAACCTGACTACCCAGGTCTCTCAAAACAGGTTGAGAGTTTATGAGGTTGCCATTGATGTGGGAAATAGTGGGGCCCATTTTCTTGCCATATGCTATGATGGTACTGTTTCTGGATTCAGCATGATGCCAGGACCTTGGCACCATTCCATACCCAATGTATGACCTCACTGCAATGAGTTAACATCAGTTAGTGGGCCAATGACAGACAGCGCACTACTTACAGGCACCACAACCTTAGGCAGTACCTACAAATGTGGGCGGTGGCAGCATTCATGCCTAGATGCATGTGGGTCATTGGGGACAGCAGCTACTCACAGGGCCTCCACATGTCTACATATTGCACACACATGGGCAACACAGAGTAGGATTGGCACCTTATCAAATGTGCAATGTAGGACACTTGTTACAGTATCGTGAGAAATGGTAGGACAATACCCATGTCAAGTGCAATGGACAGGAGAAAGTTCTCTTGGTTTTCCAGTATGACAGCTTCTTTGTGTCACATTTCCATGGCCACTTATTACATTAAGGTGCTTCTGATGTGACATAACTGCTTTATGCAACTATTACACAACTTTAGGAAATGTTTGCTATCCTACACTCTTGGGACCTCTGTATCGTTTGAGATGTTTTCACACGTCACACCTGGCCAAACATGGACTGCAACCTGCAGGGTGGGACAAGTGGTGGCCATACCTCTTACTTGTACAGATTTCTGCAGAATGTCCTGATGTCTGCCACATATTTTAAGTCTGTTTTTCATAACGTTGTGGTTTTTCTGGCAAATTAGTGGCACATGATTAAAGACTGACATTAGACAATAATGACAGATGTTTTCATTACAGACTTCATACCCTTTAGAAAATGCATGTTAATGCACAACTGGTTATGCTATCTACTTTATATGTTTCTAAGAGCAATATTTAGAGATTTACTCTAATTTTGGTCATTTATCCCACTTTTTTTGTACAGCTTTATCCAGATGTCTTGCTCTAAGGTGTTGACAGGTATGGTGGTGATCCTAACGTAGTCACACTGCTGCAAGGGGATACACAAACAGACAACCACTTATGAACTGCCATTGTTGAGAGTAGAATCCCTACCTGCCTAGTTTGACATACGATAGTGCTATATACATATCACATGCGCCACAGGGATTATCTGTTTTTGCAGTGTCTGCCACTATTCAGGTGGATGGCATCTGCAGGTGCTGTAAGAATTGCCAGTGCAGGGTTAAGAGTTTACGCAGGCCCTTAAAATGGTACAACTGTGACACACACAAACACACACGCTGCTGAGAACCACTACCTATCTAGTTATGTACACTATAGACTGACATACGTATTTTATGTGCCATAGTGCTATTGTGTTAGAAATTGTCTAACTGTGCTTCTAAGGTGGAAGACATCAGTAGGCCCTGAATAGGTTGCCAATGGGGGGGGGGTTAACAGGGTTGTATAGGCCCACAAAATGGTATAACCATTGCACACACACACACAGGCAAGACAGCCACACTGCTACAGAGGATATGCATACACAGACACATAGTTACCAGTACTGAGATTAGAACCCCTACCTATCTAGTTGTATGTACTATAGTGCTACGTACTTATTGCACCTGCCACAGAGCTTATATAGCTGAACAGTGTCCAACGGTTCATCTAAGGTGGATGGCATCAACAGGCCCTGGAAAGTAAAGTAGTGCAATGGGGGATTAACAGGGTGGATCAGGCCTAAAAATGTATTGGCATTGCACACACATAGGCAGGGAATACACACAGCCACAAGGGGATATACTTCAGCGCACACACACACACACATACACACACACACACACACACACACACACGCATGTGCGCACACGCACATGCACACTGACTCACAGAGTTGCCATTGTTGGGATTACACCCATTACCTATCTGTCTACACTATAGTGCTACGTAGTTAACACATGCACTACGGGACTTATGGATTTGGACAGTGTCTGCCACTGCTGTTGGGGTGGATGACATCAGTAGCTACCGACAGGTAGGCCATTGTTGTGCAGGACACTAGTCACAGGGAGATAAAATGGATGACCATTACACAGATGTAGACCTGTTGGGCGTGTGTATTTTGCTGTATGTGTAATAGATACAGAAACACACACACAGTGGGTGATATCGGATTACAACCCCTACGTAACTATTATTACACAATGGAGCTCACCATAGTATTTTCACGTGCCACTGGTTACAATCAGTGTACGGGTGGCTGCAGCACTACACCTTATTCCTTTCATGGTCTCTCTCGCTCCTTCAGTCTTTGCCTCTCTATAAATGATACATTTGTATATGTTACTTATCTATGTGTATCACACCCAAAAGATCCAGATAGACCTTATATGTGCCACATACAGACAGATGAGGGTAATCGTGTCTGATGGGGTGGGGAGAGACAGTTAAGGTGTACATAGCTGTCTGTATGCACAGGCATATATGGACCTCACAGTTCTATAGTCAGATGTGGGTTCAGACACGGGCTGAAATTAACTAAGCGTAGGAGCATGCCCAGTATGCCCATCACTACTAACAGTGGGACTCCAGGCCAGACCCACCTGTACTCCAGTCCAGAACTTTGTGTGCTATAGCCAATTAGCTGATGAACCTGTTTAAACAGTCCAGCATCTCACTGACATACTGGCTGAGGGATCTCTGGCTGTGCGCCATCATAATTAATACGGACTAAGCAGAGTTTTGCATAATATGTGTGGTACATTTTACACAGCACTATGATGTCCTGTATGTCAGTGGCAGATCAGTACAGATTAATGCGAGGAACTGCTGACAGACATCTGGCTACTGACTCCATACAATGCAGAAAACCCATGCTACTGCAAGAATTGTTGTAGTCTGCACATCCTACAGTTGTCTGGCCAGTCTGGCCAGTGGAGTGGTTCCTCCTTCTCCTTATGTGTGAGCCTTTGTCCTGCTCTGCTCCAATTCCAGGCTTTATCCACAGCTGCTGCTTCTATATAGTTGTAGTTATGGTGTGACTGGGGCAGAAGTTGTAACACCACACACAGGGTTATGGACTTCACATCTCTGACTGTAACTGTTTTCCAGGTTGTCCAGCACTGTGTGCCATACATCTGCTGCGGACCCGAGAGGGTTTGTGTTGCACTGTTATTATAAGGCTACATGCTGGCCATACCTCTCAAACTCTTGCAGCCAAGCATCTGGACAGGGCCATATATAACAGTAGGACACAGGCTCAAACATGGGGACAGGGTCTTACTATTGCTGTTACAAATGTAGGCAGTTGGTAGACTGGTTTTGCATTAGCTTGCATTTTATTATGGGTATGAAGTCTGCATCCCAACTGTCTGTCATTTATGTTTTCACATCAACCTTTATTGGTTTGCCAATAGTTTGCCAGACAAATGCAATATTATGACAAATGGAACGGATATATGAAGCATATGTGTGGACATTCTGCAAGACCCTGTCATTTGTGGGGTATGGATGGTGCCCACTGACTTGTTGTCAGTACTGACACAGTTACATGGCAGCCTTTATATCCTGGTGCTACACTGACTTGTCACAACCTGCTGTTCTACTAGGCACTGTCTAGGTTAGTCAGAGCTGTGTACTGTCCTTATCTGTGGCCCCCTGTCCCTCCATTGTCTCTGGCTTTGTCCAGCTTTCCTGTAGTAACAAATACTGACCTCTGGACAGTGTGTAGAACTCATACTGTAGATGTAGCTCACATGCAATATAGTAGGTGCAGCCAGTCTCGAACCGTTGACCCTATCAACCACAGTAATGCACTTAGCCCACTAAGCCATGACAGCTACTAGTCAGTGCAGTCTACATCCTGACACTATTAACCGCACACATACATAGCAAATTGACCCCTGCATATTGTGGAAATGGAACTTGTTAGCAAGTTGATTGGGACAGCCCTGGGAATGTGTGGTCTTCTGCTATTACTTTACAAACATAAATGTTACAGCAGTTGTATGGGAACACGGGTGTATCAGCGGTAGGGGACCATACCTCCCAACTGTACAGATTTTCACAGAACGTCCAGATGTTTAGCTCATATTTTGGGTCCCTTTTACATAAAATTGTGGTTTTCTGGCAAATCATTACAGACTGAAGTTAGAAGATAACGACAGACATTTGAGTTTCAGACCTCATACCCTTTAGAAACTTTGTGCTAATGCAAAACCAGTTATTCTATCAACTTTCTAAGTTTGTAAGTTCAATATTTAACAATTGTCAAACTTTTTGGACCTTTGTCCCACTTTTCTTTCTGGCTTTGCTCAGATTTCTTGCTCTAAGAGGATGAGATGTATGTAGAGGACTCCTACATTGACATCCATGCATCTGTCCTATGACCCTGCTGTTTGAAAGCCCCTCATAGTGCAGTGGGTTTTGCTGGCTTGGGGCCTACTGCATATTCTGGAGCAGCCAGTATTTGGCAGAGAGTCCCTGTTGCTCTACATAGCTGTCAGTTGTCTGCTGCTGTCTTAGTAGCCCACTCCATTCCCTTGCATATATGCAGCAATACCATACGCATGCTATCACAGTCTACTACCCCATTCATTTGTTGTTAAGACAAATGACTTACCTTGTGCCTGCAGCAGTTGAGAAGAGTGCTTCAGGGATGACTCTGTTGGATGCACACAGTACACAGCCTATACATGGTAAGGTACAAGTAGTGTGGTGTGGCTAGCATCCTTTTTACTATGTCTGTGAGTCAGAGTGAGGTATTAGTCCCCGTGTCCCTAGGTTGTCACAGCATGTGGTGTGCATTGCCTCTCTGCCAAGGCCAGGGTTTACTAGACATGCCTACATCTGCCTACAGGGACAGGCTCAGGGGGTTCCTCCTCTGAGTCCCCCTGTGTCTGTGGGGACCTTGGCACTGGTAGGGGGCTGTGTGTCCCTTCCCTGTGATGTTCCTGCTGCAGCTGATTCCACAGGGTCATACAGTGTAGCATGGCAAATACTATAAACATGTGTGCACATGTGGCTGGAGAGTACTGCAGGGCTCTACTGGATATGTCAAGGCAGCAGAACAGTGACATGAGCAGCCCAAACACACATTCTTGTGCATGTGCCTCATTATGGTATTCTTCTGTGGCTGTGTGCGCATTTCTGATGGGTGTCATCATTCAAAGTTCCAGTGCATAGCCAGCATCCCCAAGTAGATGGCCATATGGGATGTCCCCCTTGGCAAATGTCTGGTACAGTTCTGATGCGTGCCAGATGTGGGAGCTGTGATAACTGCCAGGGCTGCCAGCACACACATTCATGATAATGTCTTGGGCATCGCCCATGACCTGGCAGTTGATGGAGTGATACCCCTTTGCGGTTAACATAGACTCGACCCTCCTCATTGGGTGGTGCTTTGATGTGCATGAGTGCAGTCTATGGCACCCAGTACCTCTGGGTAATATGCTACATGGTGAAAGAGACGCATATTGCCTGTCCTCTCTCAGGGGTGTGTGGTAAATAAATGTGGTCACTAGCATGTGTTAGCATGACATCCAGGAACTGTTGGAGTACCCTGGATGTGGATGCCTTGAGACCCCCATCACAACCCCAGTAGGTCATTGGAAAGTACCTGTAGCTAGTGTTCTTAAGGCTACACACAACTGTTTCCACTGGGATGGGTTCCCTTCTGTTAGCTCTGGGTCTGAGGTGAGGGCAGCAGAGCTCATTTTCCTGTAGTATGTCCCTATCCACCCTGTAGCGCTCTATCTCCAGCTCATGTAGCCCCTGACAGGTTACCCTGGGTCTGAGCACTCTTCTCCTTCTCAGTCTGGGCCTACTGTCAGCATCAGCATCATCACTGACCTCAGCCTCTAGCATATACAGATGTAGCAGAGCAGCAGCAGCCCTATCATTTTGTCTGTTAAAATTCCCAAGTGTGTACTTCAGTGGTGCAGAGTATGTCAGAAAAAGCAGATTGAAGGGTGTATGCATACTTTAAACTGGTGTGCTGCAGATGCAGCCTGTGTGATTGGCTAACTATGATGCATTACACCTGCCAGGTATATCACTGAAGGGTGTGAATAGGCCAGTGTCTGTGGAACAGGGCTTTTCAGTCATTTACACTTGATTGGCTTTCCCAGGCTATTTCCTTTTATTTATTTATTTATTTTTTAATTTCTTCCACTGCTAAGCACTGCGGTGTGCCAAGCAAACCGGCGGCACTACTGTAAACATTGCCCAGTATTTTGGGCCCTCCCCTGTCCATGAGCACACTTAGCTTTTCTTTAACCAGCTAAAACACGTGCCGGGAGGCTAAGCATAGCTTAGCAGCCTCAGACATACCACCCGCTTAACTGTGCACAAACAGGTGCCGCTAAGCTCCAATCCGCTTAAAGATGGAGTGACACACCCCCTTTTTGATGTTAGCTATCCATTCTGCCTACACCAACATAGTTCTAGCCTTACCACGGTTAGTATTTATTTTACATTTGTTGACCGGGATAGTCCAACTGGATTAATGTCCATTTACAGTGGAGGCCCAGGGAGAAAAGCTTCAAGGTAGACAGATAAGTAATAACAAAGAAGGCATATTACCAAGGTAGACAGATAAGTAATAACAAAGAAAACATATTACAGATGAGATATTTACAAATGACATAAACAGACATGAAATAGACAATATCACAAGTTTGAGTTACCCCTGGTAACAGTCAGGGGAAAAAAATAACAGTAATTTGATTAATAGATTATATACATTCATGGTGAGAATTAGCCAGGCTAGTTACAGTGGCAAATCCAATTTAGTGCCAGATGTTGTTTAAGTTTAGCTTTGAATTTGGATAGGGAGGAGAGCAAAGTAATGTTAGCTGGAAGGAGGTTCCATGCTTTACTTGCAGAGTTTGTAAAGAGGGAGTCACCGGCTACATTGTTAATTTTAATTGTTTTAATTTGTAGTCAGAGGATCGGAGCAGTCTTTGTTGTGGGGGTGATCATATTTTTAACAGCTGGTGTGTTATCTGGATAATAGAGGATTTTATTAGCCAAAATCAAAAGGTTATATTGGATTAGACTGGGAAGTTCTAGCCACCCAAACTGTTTAAGGTTGATGCAATGGTGTGTTCTAAAAGGTAGGCCAGTGGTAAACCTGCCAATGTGGTTGTAACAGATTGAGAGTCTATTAAGTACAGTTTTATTTAGATTAGAGAGAAGGGGAGATGCATATAAAAGTGTTGAAAGCAGGTGGGAGTGAGCTATGGCAACCATAGCCGGAGGGGTTAGGAAGGCTTTTATTCTATACAATGACCCTAGTTTTTTTTATTGATGGTTTTGATTGTTTGGTTTACATGAAGGTCAAACTTTAGGTTATCATCAATTATTACTCCTAACAGTTTTGTAGAGGAGTCGGGGGTGATTATTGTGCCATCATTGCATTTATGGTGAAGGTAAACAGTGTGGACCTTTGTGTTGGAGAATAACAGCATTTTAGTTTTTTTGGGATTTACCAGGACCTGGATATAGATGGTATACTGCAATAAATCCTTTTTTTTCACTTTTAACATCCACAAATGAAGACAGCTCAAAAGTAAAAAACTGATTGGAAACAAGAAATACAGTCAAGCGCTTTCACCCGGACTCTCCCAGGCTTTATCAAGACAACAATACAGGGAATATGCTTCCTTTATATATGTTTGTCCCTTCCCAATTATTCAATTATATTGTTGCGCTTAATTGAATTATTTTTGCTAATTCAAACGCTTCCTGATATTTAAAACCATACTATCCAATACTTTTTCAAGCGTTTTTAAAGGCATTTTTCCCCCATTACTTGGTAATACAGAATCCCAAGAAATTGTTATCACAAAGAATAGCGATAGGACAAAGAAGCCTTCCTTTTTATACACATATAATAACAACAATGTGGAAATCGAGAATACTATAAATAGATTTTGGCCTATTCTCTTTATTAATGAAGAACTTAAAAAAAGTATTCCCAATAAACCCCAATTTGTCAGAAGAAGGGACTGCAATTTAAAAGAATTATTAGAAAGGGATGTACCACCCAGAAATAGTATGAACCAAACTACTAGAGGAACTTATAAATGCAATTCTTGGTGTTTTCCAATGCTGTTTTATATTAAACAACAAAGGTATTTATTTAAAATCTAGAAATATAAATCTATTTCCATCAGGCCATTTTAATTGCAATTCAAAAGGTGTGGTTTATCTGGGATTTTGCCAACACTGTTTATGCTTTTATGTTGGAAAAACTGAAAGGGCCCTAAAAAGAAGGGTATACGAGCACATTTATGAAATTAAAAACAGGAAGGAATCGAATGCATTTTATAAGCATTCTCTGACTTGCAGTAATATGTGCTTAAAATTTTTTGTGTTGGAGCAAGTATTTAACAGTGTAAGAGGAGGTGACTGGGAGGCATCCCTGGAATATAAGGAATTGTTATGGCAAAATTAAATGCCACAAGACCACCAGGGCTTAATGATGCCATAAGTATTAACAGTGCCCTCAAATTACGAAGAGCCAAACTATAGTAGAATTATTTAATTTACAAAGGTAAAGTTTTTATTGGTTTTTATGTGTATAATTGAAACTAAATGATACCATAATATATATATTTTTTAGGAATACAGAGTGAATAGGATGATTTTTTAGTATTGATTATTTGCACAGATGTTAACAATGTCCATTTTTTATATTTATTACATTTTTTATATTTGTACACTTTGTAGTATGTAGGAATGTTTATGCACAGCGCTATAGTGTATTTTTATGCTTTTTAACAATATTTTAAACAAAACCTTTTAATTATAAAATATTTATATAGGAAGTAGTTTACAAACGCACATCTAATATACTTAAATTATTTATAAAATTATATTTATATATATTTTTGGTATAGGTATGGTGAATTTAAGATTCATTAATTTAATAATGTTTATAAATTCATTTTTATTTATTTTACTTATTAGGTTTTTTTAAACAAACTCTTATAAATATAGTAAGCTATAAATTAATTTGTGTATGGGACCCTAAAAATGTTGTTAAAAAATGTTGTTTAAATATGTTGTTAAAATGTTTTTTCAGAATGCTTTTTAAATGCCTTTAAAAACGCTTGAAAAAGTATTGGATAGTATGGTTTTAAATATCAGGAAGCTTTTGAATTAGCAAAAATAATTCAATTAAGCGCAACAATATAATTGAATAATTGGGAAGGGACAAACATATATAAAGGAAGCATATTCCCTGTATTGTTGTCTTGATAAAGCCTGGGAGAGCCCGGGTGAAAGCGCTTGACTGTATTTCTTGTTTCCAATCAGTTTTTTACTTGTGAGCTGTCTTCATTCGTGGATGTTAAAAGTGAAATAAAAGGATTTATTGCAGTATACCATCTATATCCAGGTCCTGGTGATTTCTTTGGCCGTGAGCTGTTGTTTCCTGGTTTACTCGTTCTGGTTTCTACAGATTTTTTGGGATTTAGCAACAAACAACGTTCGGAGAGCCAGGTTTCTATAGTATTAAAGGTGGATTGGGTAACAGACCTTAATTCTGAGGGAGATGTGGCTGAGCAAATCAGGGTGGAATCATCAGCGTATTGGATACAGCTGACATTCGGGATGACTGTTTATAGGTTGTTTATAAAGATGGAACACAGTAGGGGTCCTAATATGGAGCCTTGTGGCACTCCAACTGTGTTGGGTAATAGGCTGGAGAACTTGTTCTGCAGAGAACAGCCTGCTGCCTCCCACTGAGGTAGGATTTAAACCATTGAACGGCACTGGTATTTAGACAGAAAGATTGCAGGGTGTGAATCAAAAGTTGAAAGATCCAAGAAGAGGGCTGAGGATATCTGATTATTGTTACGATTATTATTAATGATACTGGTGAATGCTAGTAGGGCTGTGGTTGTGCTGTGGTGTGGACGGAAGCCATGTTGGGTATCGGCCATGAGGTGATTCTGAATTAAGTGGTGCATGAGTTGTTTGTGTATACATTTTTCCATAATCTTAGCTAGTGGAGAAAGTATAACTATTGGTCTGTAACTGGAGAATTCAGTGGAGGAACCTCCTTTATGTAGTGGGATTACATAGGATGTTTTCCAAATGGTGGGAATTTTTGCCTCTGCTATGGTGCGTTTAATTAGTATAGATATTGGATAGGCTATGGCATCAGCTGATTTTTGAAGGTACTCAGCAGGGAGTTGATTAGCTGAGTGTGTGGTGGGTTTTAATTTTTTGAGCAAGGTACGGATAAGTGATGTGGACACTGGTTGGAAGCTGAAAGAGAGTAGGTTTATAGGGGTGGTAACTACGGACACGGTGGCCCTTTTTGCTATTCAATAACCCTGGCTTTTTTTACATACACTTAATTGCATATACCCTGGATACTGCACTACATCAGAGCCCATCTCATTTGCAACCACTGTAACCTGCCTTGTATGACTGCATGCTGGGCACTATAATGCAATACTTTTGCATATGTGTAAATTGCATTATTTTACAGGTTTTTTTTGGGGGGGGGGTTGCAAAATGCCATGTTTGAGCATCGCTGCACGCCGCTTAAAAGTAAAATATTTATTAAAAAAATATTTTTTTTTATAATTTGCATTGTTTTTTTAACTCACTGGTCGTAGTTTTGGACAACTGCATGACTACTGTGCAATATCCACCCTTTCTTTGAGGGGGGGGGGCTTTTTCAGCCCCGGTGTCAAATTTATACTCCGGTACATGGTCTGTAACCACATACATTCCTTAAACTGCCACGGCACTTACATGGGTGCCTTTCTGCTTGCTGAATTGCAAAGTCACCTCATTTGCATGGTTTTCACCAGTTTATGAAGAGATATGCATTCCACGGACACCTCCGTGTCGGCACGATGTCTGCACACTCTTACACGTCCCCAGCCCTGTTTCCTGGATTGCTCGACGGCCATGTTCCATGTTCAGGCCACTACAATATTCCTACATGAAGAATCACACCATGCAGGGTTTATTGAATTCCAGTAAATGTTGACAGATTTAAGTTCAATTATCTTAGTTTTGGAAAGAGTAGTTCTGTATGTAGCTTATTATTACCATCTTGTACTTTTAAACAGGTTAGAACATAAATCTTTTTTCTTCACTGCTACTGCTTTTCGACTACTGTTTGTGCCTATATTACTGTTTTATTACCTTATTTTCCTGTTTTTGTGAGCTTATATTGTTGATTGCACTTGTGGGCTAAAGTATTGCTTAAAAGTAACAAACAGGCTAATACACTCAAGTGTACCAGCCTTTGATAGCAATTTAGTCGAAAACAAAGCATTTACTGCATTTTTTTCTGTCTGTTTGCAAAAAAAAAAAAACAAAAATATTTCTCCTTTCCTAAACTTTCCTAGCTAGTTGTTCCAGTGATCAGATTTTGCTGATCCCTGGGCTTTGTATTTGGTTTCTGTGTTCCTCCATTTTCTTGTGTGGCCAGAGGTAGTTTCTTTACTCACCAGTGGGAGTGGGGAGTACTGAGCTGCTTGTTTGTCCTCAGAGGAGTGATTAGAAGCAGCAACTAGTAATTCGTCGGCCATTTTGGGTCATTTCCTGTTTTTTCCAGCCCCACTGCTATAAAGCACACGTTAGCGCACTTTAGCGCGGAGCTGCTACCGTTGCACACTAGGGCAGTGCCAGTTAATCAGATTTAAACTATTAGGGCTACCTAAAGTCCACTCTTCAAATTTTCCCTTAAAACTACCTTCCTCAAAGTATACTACTGTTCTATTTAGTGTATCCTACAACTATAAATTATCTCTACTTGACTCCCAAGTAGACTATTCTCTAACTGTATAGCGAAGCACTTGCTCCTACAGTACTTATCACCTCGATACAGCACTCTTGTTATAGAAAGTACCCCAAAAAGCAAACCCCATTTCGCGGTCACCCGCATGCCCCAGAACCTTTTCTTAAGTTTTTCTGTCTATTCCTTCTAGCATGTCGAGGGATCAGTTGCTAATGTCCTCTCCTGCTCAGCTGGTGAACCTGGGAATATTGAGGCAATGTTACAATTGCCTCATGTACACAGACAACCCTCTCCTCCTCCCACATAACACAAATACATGCGAGAGATACAACTATACGGCCAAACTGGAGGCTGAGCTCTCTCAACATAGGACTGGCATGACCAGACAGGAGGAGAAGGTAACCACACACACTATAGACCCAGTCTCACATAATACCATCACAACCTCAAATCATACACATAAACACACAAAGACATACTCGGAGGCTCTGATCAAAAATCTACCAAAACAGCAGAGGCCACCAAAGCAGACACCCAAACAACTACCACCTCAGAACACAACACCTGCAACACATAGACCACACAGTCAGAGTGTCAAGCAGTCACAGCCCTTAAGGCCAAACACAATGCCAGACACACTAGTCATTGGTGACTCCATAGTCAGACACACTGACGTCCCGCTCACCAGACTGAGTAAGGAGAAGGTCACAGTAAGCTGCCTGTCGGGTGCTAGAATCCGCCACATAACGCATGCACTCAGGTCTCTCAACAGCAGGTACAAGTACGACTCAATCATTGTCCACGCTGGTGTTAACGACCTGAGACGTACCTCCTTGGACTACATGAAAAGAGACATAGAGGAGCTCTCTGATTATGTAGCCCAAGCAGGTATGACCCTGACCTTGAGCAGTATCCTACCTTCACCAAGAATGATGCCACAATACAGAGATAAGATGATCAGCTTTAACAATTGGCTTAAACTCTGGTGTCATTCAAAGGGGATCCAATGTCTGTCTGCCTGGGATGACATGCTGGACAAGCCACGCTGCTCGCAAGGGACGGCTTGCACTTGTCACCCCTGGGATTCGGATTTTGGCAAAGGCTCTTGCCACCCCATAGTGCCTTTTTAGGCAAGGCTCAAATTCTAAACCTACCACCCTAGAACAAAACAAAGAAAAAACTAAGGGTAATGCTGCTCAATGCCAGAAGTCTCAACCTCAAGATGCACGCACTCGAGGCCCTTCTCAGTATGGAGAACATCAATGTCTGTGCTGTGACAGAAACCTGGTTCAAGGCTCCTGAGAGCACCCCAGCACTATCAGGTTTTACCTCATATCATGCGTTCCAGCCCCAAAACCCGGACAATACCAAGAAAGGAGGAGGGGTATCCATATTCATCAAGGACACCCACACCTCAAGATTGGTGGCATCGCACGATGCATCGGAAACCATCCAGGTGCAATTAACCATAGGCAAGACTGCTCTGCAATTTGTAGCATGTTACAGGCCACCCTCGCAAACTCAGGAACCTCATATGGCCTTCCTGAAAACACTGGAGGGGATAAATGTATCTCCGAACACCATCATACTAGGTGACTTCAACTACCCTAATATAGACTGGGAACACTACTCAAGCCCAAACACTCTAGCCCAAAAGTTCCTGGAATTCATAAACTCAAATGCCATGGAACAACTAGTCACCATCCCCACAAGAGGAGAAAACATACTTGATCTCATCATCACGAACATGGGAGCACAACGTTCAACGCCGGAAGTATACCCCTCACTGGTGACATCTGATCACAAACTAATCTCGCTGGAGGTCCTCATCCCGCCCCAACCCGAAATGAAAAAGACCACAGAAAAGAACTTCTCGAAAGCAGACTTCACACTTCTAAAGACTAGTGTGGTCTCCTTTAAGGCCCCTGAGCCGGCGGTTAACATTACTCAAACCGCTGAATCACTTACAAATGCCTTCTACCAGCACCTGCAGGGCTGCATGGATCAGGCAATCCCAAGCAAAACAAAGACTCTTTGTACCAAAGGCAAGCGTCCAGTCTGGTGGACCCCAGCCATAAACAAACTCTACAACAAAAGGAGAAAGCTACTACAAGATAGAGCAAAATCCTTAAAAGGTAAGACACCGCTGATCACTATAAGTAAAAAGCTAAGAGCTCTCATAAAATCATCCAAAGCTAATTTTGAGAAAAAATAGCTAAGGACTCTAAAGACAACCATAAGGCATTCTTTAGCTATGTCAGAAACCTAGGAGGAAACTCCCAGATATGCTCAGAATTAGTTCAAAATGATGTGAAGATTACTGATCCTACAGACATTGCCAACATACTGGCTGAAAGGTTCAGTGCAAACTTCTCCCCTCCCCTAAAGGAGAGATAGCTATACCAAATGATTGTAGCCCCCAAACATCTCTAACGCCCAGGTGAGAACTGCTCTCTCCAAGGCAAAGAACACAGCATCCATGGGACCTGATGGTGTCCCCGGCTGTGTGCTCCATGAACTCAACGAGGAATTAAACCCACAGTTAGGACAGCTGTTTAATCTTAGTCTCACCTCCAGATACGCACCCAGGGAGTGGCGCACAGCGACTGTGGTCCCACTCCACAAAGGCGGTGCCTCCACCGACCCTGGAAATTACCGTCCCATTAGCTTGACAAGCCTTATCTGCAAAGCCATGGAGAGGATCGTAATGGATCTCATAAATAAAGACATAGGGAACTTGCAGACTTTGGATCCAACCCAGTTTGGCTTTGTCAAAGGCAGATCATGCCTTCTAAACTTGGTTGACTTTTTTGAAACAGTCACCAAGGCCATTGACGAGGGAAAGGCAGTCCATACAGCCTACCTAGACCTGGCGAAGGCTTTTGATACAATACCTCACTCGGGTATCATTGAAAAACTCATCAACTTAAATGTAAACCCATACATTACAAGATGGGTTGCAAACTGGCTGAGTGACAGAACCCACAGGGTCAGAGTTGCTGGCGCCATGTCAGACTCAAAGCCCGTCACAAGTGGTGTCCCACAGGGCTCAGTCCTGAGCCCACTCTTGTTTGGCATCTACTTTTCTGAAGTACAAGCAAACACAGGAGGGTTATGGCTGACAAAGTTTGCAGATGACTGCAAACTGGGCACCGTAGTTGAAAACACATCCGACACAGATATCCTTCAGAAGGGTCTCACAGAAACGGATAACTGGTGCCAGAGCCATGGCCTAAAGTTAAATGCCAAGAAATGCATAATCATACCTTTCAGGAAAAATAAGGTTACCCCTAGCTACCATATAGGTGGCAATCCCCTGAACACAGAAGAAGTTATTAGGGACCTGGGAACCCAGGTTGACAGTAGCCTTTCATTCGACACTCATATTGCTAAAGTAGTTAGGAAGACCTTCTACATTGCCCACCTTATCATGAAGGGATTCACATCTAGATCAAGGGAAGTCATAGTCTCCCTATACTCATCACTCATCAGACCAATGATCGAGTACAATGCCCCACTCAGAATGTATCTGACCCGACACTTGCAGCAGCTGGAGAGGCTACAAAAGTTCCTCACCAAAAGGATAAAGGGTCTCAAAAATCTGTCTTATGCTGCCCGACTGAAAGAACTCCAGTTATATTCAGTTGCTTACCGCTTGCTCAGAGGTGACCTATGCCTGACATACAAGGCCATGTCAAACCCAGATTTGATGAACATGCTTCATCTCAAAAAATCTAGATCCCTCAGAGCCACAAGGGCGGGAGACTTAAACCTCGACACGGTTATTAATAGGACATGCTGGAGGGATAGATTCATCACCCAAAGACTCCCTATGCTGTGGAACAAAATCCCGGTTTATGTGAGGCAGAGCACCTCGCTGGCCTTGTTCAAGAGGAATCTTGACCAATGGATGGGAGATCGCAGATACACCCCAGGGGTTACCTCAGTGTCACTGCTCGACAAAGGCACAGCAAAATAATGGGCATAGTTTCTCCAAACTAAAGGGGTGGCGTAAGCCACAAAACTATGGGCTAGGCTTATAAATGCCCTCGGGCAGATAGCCTAGTATGAACCTATGAACCTATGAATACGTCAGACTGCTGTTTCCTAGCAACTGTTTCATTTATGAAGTGTTGTGGCAGGTTTCATATAAGCATGCACTAACACTGGGGCTGGCTATATCTCATACCTTCTACTCTAATAAAATGACATACTTTTGAGTTATACATTTCATATCCTTCAGAAAAATGGATATTAATGTAAAAATATTATTCTAATCAGTTTCTAAGGACACAAGAGAAGAAAGTTTAAAATTGACCGTGACTATGTGCTTTTCCCACCTTCTTAACTTTTGGCTTTGCTCCTTGGTGTACTGCTAAGAGGTTCAGAGCTACAGTCAAGGTTATTTATGGTGAGCTGTGTATTGAGGGCAAAGCAATGGGATTCATCTTGCAATCTTGCAGCAGCAACTTGACCTACATTGCTGTGGCTACTTTTTTAGCATTTTTGGTGATTACAGCTGATCACCAGAAATGGTTATTTGTGGGCAGCAAGAAAGCAAAGGATAGTTAGGATGATCACAAACAAATAATCATTGATATGGCTTGAATGGGGGTGAGGGGATAGAGCACAGTGCCTGAAAGCTTCAACATGAAATACATTTTTGCAATGATTCTTTTTACCCCCACTTTTTCTGGCAGGAATCCAAAGAGTTGTGTGGGCAGTGGTAACAGTACATACTACATAGAGCATCATATACATGGATTTATTTTCCCATTTTAACAGTTGACATGGGATGTGATGTGTTGTATTATTACGACTGAAGTAGTTTAGTGTAGGTAATATTTCTCCCCCATAGTTGTAACTAAAGTAGAATTCTGAGGCACTTACTTCACTGCTTTTGGAAATCAAACCTGACAGGTGACTGCCCTAAGTGGCTGAATGCATGTGTGTTGGGGGGGGGGGGTTAGATGCTGGTTGTACAATTACATGAGTTATTGATGTAGCTTGTTTGAGGCACAGGGAATATGGGCAATGTTTACTTGCAGTGAACAGAAGAAAGATCTGTACGCTTGCCTAACTTATCTCCCCTTCCCCACAAATGGTGTAACCCCAGAATATAGTTATATTAGAGAACATAGGGGTACAGCTCCTCACAATACCCAGGGAAGATTTCACAAAATCAAATGAGAGATACTGGAGCCAGTTAGAAAGTATACAAAGGAATTATGCTGAATTGCCACAAGTAACCAAGAGTTATTATTCCTTCTGTATTTTTACTTTCCTCACAATCAGACAAAGAGGTGTACATAGGATATGGGTGACTTTATGAGGAAGAGGGTGAGAAGGCATACTCCATGTGAAAACTTATGGTCATTACATGAAAACTATAAAATAAAAATATGGTTTGCTGGGGGTCGGTGTATGTGTTTCATAATAGTAGGAAGTTGAATTATAGTGCCGTGGATGCTATTTTTTTGTTTCATATGCACTGAGACATCAGAAGCATATAGAATGTGGGAATTATTTGCTTTCATACATCACACATACCCTCCAAAAAATGGTAGTTACAGGATCACTTCTGACTACTGATTTCTATAAAAAAACAGTACCTGTTAAAGGGAAATATGGCTATTACGTCTCTGTGATTCCTTCAAAATCAAAGGTACTGTACCTTTTCTGTAGACGCTCATTCCACTGGGACAGTATGTGTGTGTTCTGTACCAAAGTACCTTACTAGAAGTCAATGATTTTCTTATCAAAAACTGTCTTCAGACAACTGAAATATAGCCTCATTCATCCAGCATTTCAGAGGGCTTTCAAGGTTTGACACTATGCTTGGTGTCCACCTGGGTGCTCTGCTCATTAGGGTGGGGGAAGTGAATTATTAAAGGAAACAGTAGTTACTGAATCACTTCTGTTGAATTATTCATGGAGATAACTGTATTAGCTATATGGGTCTTTGACACAGACTATGTGATCCCTTCACAGTCAAAGGCAGTTTACTCTCTTAAGTTAGATGTTCCCATTGCGACATTCTGCATCTGTACCAAAGTACCTTATTAGATGTACATGCTTTTTTATTGTGAGCTGTCTTTGTAGAAGTAACTTATGACATTCTACACACAGCTGGTGAATCCAGGTTTTCAGAGGGATTTTTTTGTCCATTTGCAATAATGTTTTGAATGCTAGTTGTCCTCTGGACAAAAGGATGGGTGTAGCTGATGTATGAAATGAAATGGTAGTTACAGGATTACATTTGATTGATACGGACGTGATTTGTTGGAGGGGCAGTATCTATCAAAAAGTAATATGACCACCAAATTTGCATAGTTGATTCTCAATCAAAACTAATGTACTGTCTTAGATGGGACACAGTCCTCTGTGTCTGTGTTTTCATGGTATACACCAGAGAACCTTATTAAAAGTCCCTGAAATTGTGTAACATGAATTACCTTTGGAAAACTGACAAATTGCCACTTATACACAGATAGATCTAGTGTGTCAAGTGGTTTGTGTTGTCACAGTCCAGCGCTATGCATGGTTTCCACCTGGGAAGTAATTCTTCCCTGCATAAAAGACTGAAGACAGGGGCTGTATGAAAGCAAATAGTTTCAGGATGTCCTCTGATTGATTACTGATGTGGTTTGTTCGGAGGGACAAGATCTGTCATCAAAGAGCTATATGACCACTGAATTTATGCAACTGATTCATAGAGATAGTACACCCACTCAAAAGGGGCACAGCCTACTGTGACATCATATCCATGTTTTGTAACAAAGTACCTTATTATATGTCTCATAATTTTTTCTGAGATCTGTCTTCCAAGATCTGACATAAGGTCTATTATACACAGCTAGTAAATCCAGAGTTTCAAAGGGCATTTATTGTCACTGTCTGGTACTGTGTGTCATTTAAACCTGAGGGCTACTTGACTTTTGCAGAAAAGACTGGATAAAACTAATGCTCAAAATATATGTGTAGTAAATTCACAGTATCAAAAATATTAAAATATATATTTTTCATACTTATATTTTTATTAAACTTGCTGTGACTAGAATGCCATACTTCCAAACAGCTACAGCTGTGGAGTCAAATTCAGTGGTATGGTAATCAGGAAGCTCTTGTGTTAGTTAAGTGTATTTTGCAGCTGAATACCATTATTACCTATAATAATCTCAAAGGTGGACAGAGACTTTGGCTGGAGTTCATCCATCTTTACTGCTAGTCTGATATTTTGCCTTATATTTCAATCTCGTTGTGGGTCTTGTGGTCAACGTCTGCTCAGCACACTCAGTAAAATAATTGCCTAAATTGCTTCTTCAATGAATTGCCAATGCATTCAAATTAAAACTCACCTATATTTTATCAGAAAAAATAAATGCATATATCTCAGTTGCAGTATGGTCCGACTACAATGCCAAGCTTTCAAGTTTCTAAAACGATTCCATAATGAAATATCACAGACAGACAGAAATGTAACCTTCCGATGATAACTCCCAAGTGGCTTTAGCTCATAAGTGTTTCTTACCATAGTCTGACATTTTCGCTATACTCTGTTTTTATTGCATGTGCTATACAGAACTTTTGCTCAGTACTCAGAGTACATTAATGGCCTAAAATGCATCTTAACTACGGTGCCAATGCATCAGAAGTAAACATCCAGTTTATTTCTCCTGAATACAGGAAGCTTTTTGTCACTGGACTTGTAACCACCAAAGTTTAGACTGATTTGCAGTAAGCTGCATTATATGAAGACAAGATTGTGCATGTATCTTTACAGCTGAAACCACCATCTAAGTACTTTTTTTGCATGAAGGCCATGATATAGTAACGTAGTTACAGAGAAATGTTCCTTTACTGCTAGTTCTCCATCATCAGTAGTCTCGTAGTATTTTATTGCACTATTTGTATTTGTTTCAATCTGACATGCAGTATGTACCTCAAGCATATCACTGGTGTTTTCTAACGAAATCTAAACCAAAAATTCTATTTTCTAAGAAACGTAAGGTTTTCTTTCCATACTATGAAATAGCCAAATACACATTCTACAGGCTTTGACAGCCTTACATACATTTCAAATTCTGTTGTCAGCCTCTCTTATGATACAAAACAAATATGTGCACTTTTTTACTTTAACTGACCATCTTGCCTTCCACCCACCACTCACTGGCTTTTGGCACCTCTGGGTCATGTTGGGTTACGCAGAATCCATCATGACTGTTCTTAGTTTGCAGAGACTCTGATATGAAAAAACACCAAATATGGAAAAACAGCAGCACTTAGTAGCTTCTAATAAAGTGTACGTCCTGATTCTGTGAGCCACAAAAGTATCAAAAATTAATTGAGACTTCCAAGGACTGCAAATTCTAGCACTTTTTTGTCAGGAGAAAGGCACATTTTCCTGCACAGCATACCACACAGACAGACAGCCACAGAGACAGACACACACACACAGACACACACACACAGACACACACACACAGACACACACAGACACACACAGACACACATATTTATATGTACATATACATGCATGCACACACGTGTGGGGACTTCTACACGTATGTATTATATATATATATATATATATATATATATATATATATGACACAAATATGGATAAACTGATCTAAATATTCATTTTCTTTTTGGTCCAACAACTACTGACCTCTCAGGATCCTTTGCAGTTTAAAGATTCCATCTCCACTGACATCAGTACAACTAGGCTATACCCAAAATGGGTCCCTTTCTCCAGTGAGGAAAGCCTAATATTTACATCATTAGACAAGTGTCCCATGGGGGAGTTCAGCACATGCACAGGGCCCTCCAACCATAGTCGATAATGGCTTCTGATGTATGCCCTAGTAACTATGATACGCTGGCTACAGAAGCATAAGTGGGCAAGGAAGGGTCTATATCAGAACATCAAAGTATTAAAACTTCGAATGTTCTTATATCTAACACTATTCAGCGAATACTAAGTATAGCGAAGCTGCAGAACAGCAAATTCTTTCCTCGGGAAAGAATTCGGTTGGCTGTTTCTGTGGCTTTGCTATTCTTAGCGCTGTGGTGGAAAGTTACGGGTTGGGTTCAGGTAAGTGTGCGAGTGTTTGTACATTAGGGTTAGGGGCAGTTTAAGTGAGTTAGAGTTAGGGCGCGGGTTAGGTGAGTATGCGATAGTGACGGACCTTAGGGTTAGGGTTAAGGTAAGTGGGTAGATAGTAGTGTATGTTTAGTTTAGTGTAGCGTTAGAGGTAGGAATTTAAGTGTATGTGTGTGGTTGCTGTTTGTTTGATGTGCTTGTGTTGTGTGTGTATGTTTCGAAGCAGCAAATTATTTCCATGGGAAAAAATATGCTGTTCTGAATGTTCGATATTTTCATGTTTAGATGTTTTGGGGCCGATGAAATAGCGTTCGCTATTTTCATCTTTAATTAACGTGATATAAAAGCGCAAGGAAGGCCCCACAATGGCACTCCTCTCAGTTGCCCACCTTCCACACATTCTGGTTACTACCCCCATCAATGACTCCAGTCTCAAACAGAGTCTACAACTGCTCCTAGTATATCCAGTACATCTTCTTCCCAAAGACAAGTGAGTCAGCAACACCTAGGGTCTATATTATACATTCGAAGTTTCAAAACTTCGAACGACATATGTTCGACAACATATGAGCGAAGTTTGAAACATTGACTATATAATAAAAAATGTAAAAAAAACAACTTACCTCAATGCTCTGAGCAGGGGGGCAAGCCCCCCTGCACCCCCCACCCCCCTACTTAAATATACCAATTCTGAGATTGCACTTCAGTGCAGAAAAGAGAATGTTTCCCATTCTGCGTCATACAGAACAGTTACTTTTCACCTTCAAACTTTTTAAAGTGCGATCATATGGTGTCGACCATATGACATTCGAACTTTAAAAAGTTTGAATAATTAATAGGGACCCCATTACCTACACTATTCTTCACCATCATCTGCATTCACAGTCATATTTCATCATTCTGCATCACAGAACCAAATTATCTAAACGCTTGATAAAGTGCCCCTAAGTCAATGTGTTGTAAACCACTGTTTGACAGTGTTAGTAGAGACTCTACTGTTCCTTAAAGAATACTATCTTGTGGAGTTTGAGCAAATGTATGAGTGAATACAAACATTTGGATACAAACATTTGGATTATACTGTTTAGTTTTTGCAAAAGCATAACTGTATGCAAAAGTCTGATGTAATGTCCTGATAAAGTACATCTCTTTACATTGCTGAACAACGCCTGTATTTGTATCCAGAAGAAACACCTCCAACTGCACACTTGAAGCTAAATTATGTTCCTATAAAATCTTTTTTACAACAGCAATTCATTTGAGGTAAGATGCTACTTTCTTTATGGACCAGAAATGAGAAAGTACATCTTCACAAGAACCTGTGCCAGGTTCCCTTCTACCAGACTGCTTTGGCAGGAGATTTAAGTTTGTTTTTCCCTAACCATGTTCCAGTGGCCAAAACAGTGTGCACACAGAACTTAACTAAATGTAACACAGGAAAGTTTGGAAGACTACAGCACCAAGCTGTTTTCAGAAAGTACAGTTGTGTGCACTTAACATAAATGTAGATATACGCGTTTATTCACTGTTGCAGTCATCACATTCGGGTTATCTGCCTGCAGGTAGCCCTCAGCCAGCCTGAATACCAGAGTCTTGGGATTTCTGCATCGGATGTTGTCACTTCTATGACGTCAGGTCGTCAGGGGTATAAAACATGCAGCTGACACCATTACATCAGTTTTTCTTGCTCCAGATGTCAGGTGCCCCCACAATAGGAAGCAATTAAATGGTGTGGAACACCCTCAGTAAAAAGCAAATACACACAGTATAAGGTATGCCAAACCAAAAAGGATAGGTGAAAACAAAGACAATCAGGGGGCTGGAGGGAGGATAACTAGGACTGCAACAGTGAATACACTCGAACATCTACATTTATGGTAAGTGTACACAACTGTACTATGTTCTTTATGTTTCACTGTTGCAGTCATCACATTTGGGTTGATTCCCAAAGCTAAAGAAGGGTGGAGGTAGATTTAAGAGACATTAGGGCTGGCAATCAGGCCCTGTAAGACTGCTGTGGCAAATCCAGCTCTGGATTTAGAAAAGATAGGCAAGTGGTAATGCTTTGTGAAAGTATGTACAGAGCTCCAGGTTGCAGCTTCCAGGATGTCCCTGGTAGAAACTCCTCTGAGAAATGCAGTGGCTGTAGATGCAGCCCTAGTGGAATGTGTTCTTATCCCTGTGGGGTAGGTTTTCCATGGTGCTTGTAGCAGAAATGGATGTAGTGTGCTATCCATTTAGAAGTGGTTTGCTTTGAAATGGCCTTCCCCTCTGTCCCTGTTGCAAAGCTGACTAGCAGCTGGTCAGATTTTCTGAGAGGCTTAGTCCTGTCCAAATAGAATATAAGCTGTCTGTGCACGTCCAGAGAATGCAGTATCTTTTCTCCTTTATTCTGAGGGTTAGGGAAAAAAGTAGGCAAATGAATGGACTGGTTTAAAGCCACACTAGACACCACCTTGGGCATAAAAGATGGGTTAGTCCTGAGGGAAACCCTGCCCACATGGAAGATAATGAAGGGTCCCGCTGCCATAAGGGCCTGCAGTTCAGACACCCTTCTTGCCGAAGTGATGGCTAGAAGTAAAGCTGTTTTCCAAGAGAAGAATTTCAACTCTACTGTAGCAGCCAGTTCAAAGGTGGGAAGAGTAACTTTTTCCAATACAAAGTTAAGGTCCCAGGCTGGAGTGGGAGCTCTCCTGGAGGGGGGGGGTCTTAAATTTTTGGCCCCTCTAAGGAACTGTTTTACCAGAGGATGAGAGAAGAGGGGTGGCTCAGAATTATAATGAGCTGAGATGGCTGAGGCATGAATCTTAATTGAAGAGAAGGATAGGCCCTTGTGGAGCATTTCTGTCAAGTAATCTAGTATATGAGGTAAGCTGGGCACCGTTGTGCCCACCCCCCGAGACTGGCTCCAGGAACAGTATCTTTTCCACTTTTCTGAATAGGAGTTTCTAGAACTAGGCCTCCTTGCCTCAAGAATGACATCCAGCACCTGCTTACTGAGGGATGCTAGAGGTGAGGTGAGCTGAGGGGATTAGCCAGGCTGCAAGGTTCAGGGTTTGAAGCTGAGGGTGCAGAATCTGGCCCGCCTGCTGGGATAGCAGGAAAGGGGTCTGAGGCAGGTGCCATGGTTGTAGCACTGTCAGACTACGCAGAAGAGGGTACCAGTGCTGGGGCTAGGCACTTTGTGAATACCCTGGGTGCAGTAGATAAGCCAAAGGGAAGTGCAGAGAACTGATAGTGCATAGAGCCTGCCCTGAAGCGTAGGTATTTCCTGCAAGATTCCCTTATGGGGATGTGCAGGTAAGCTTCTTTTAAGTCTAGGAATCTTTGGCTAGCATAAGAAGCAGCTGTTGGAGAGTTAGCATTTTGAATTTTGCAACCACCAGAAATGTGTTGAGAATAAACACATCCAGGATAGGATGTTAGGAGTTTTTTTTTCTGGGAACCAGGAACAGTCTTGAATAAAACGCCTTGTCCCCTTTGTTCTGCTGGGACAAGTTGAATAGCCTTGATGATGAGGAGAGAGAGTACTTGCTTTTGGGCCTCCGCTCACTGGTTTGGGGGGAGGTCTGACCATCCACTTAGGATTGGGAGTGAGTGGAAGTGGAATTTGTATCCTAGGGAAACAATGTTCAAAACTCATTTGTCTTTGGTAATGTATTCCCAGCTTTTTTGAATGCAAGGTGAGCTTTCCTCCTAAAGGTGCAACTAGTTGAGCAAGGCTTGGAGGAGTTAAGGATAAGTAATTGTGCAGTTTTACCATAGGGGGTGGCTTACTAATCCCTGCTTTGGACGTGGGAGCACCCCACTGTTTAGATCTGTGCATAACCTGAGACCGAAGTCTTGGTGGTCTGCTGCCCCTGGGTTTGGACTGAGAAGTCCTGAAAGGGACTGGAAAAGACCAGTTCTTTGAAGGCCAATGACTACTGAATCTAGGTGGCTGTACTTGTAAGAAATCTTTAACAGTTTGCATAGATTTAGCTTTTTCCTCTATCCTTTTGAGGACTTCTGCTTTATTGCCCAATAGATGCTCTTGGTTTAAGGGTGCCTCCAGTAATTTTGCTTTTACATGATCTGGCAAGTTTTGTTCCTTAAGCCAAGCACGCCTTCCAAGTATAGACCCAGTGACAGCAGCCCTGCAAGATGCTTCTAAAGCATCAAAAAACACACTGCAAAGTATGTTAACCAACTTGGTCAGCAGAATGCATGAACTCTTGTAAATCTTTGTGTTCTGCACAGTAAGGCATCCACATCATTTTATGTTTAATTAGTCCCATAATATGCTGCTGATACTTTAACATATGAAATTGGCAATTTAAAGCCCTAATGGCCAGAGTACCAGAGGTGTATACCTTCTTACCCCATCTGTCTAAAGCCCTAGAATACCTGTCAGAAGGGGTAGGATTTTTGGCAGTAGTAGCCTTAATGCCTTTTGGTCCTTGGGAAATGGTCTCTGGATCTGCAGCAGGGTTCTTGAAAATAAATTTGTGAGAGTCAGGTACTCTATAGTACCTAAGGAAAACACCAAACCTCTCACGCGAAGCTGCACGGCCAACCAAACTTCCAATACAACACAACGGCCAGCAATTCAGTTCCAAGTGCTTTATTAGTACATCGGCTGGATATAAAAATATCCACTATATAAATCACACTAACTGTTCCAAACCGGTTTCGGTAATATCCTTCTTCAGTGAAACATAAGTAAAAATAAGTGCCAACAAAAATGAATACGCTATTTATAGTGGAAATCAACCATAGAATAACCAATCAAATTGTTTCTTCTGATAGTGGTCTGAATAAGACCTTAGCTAAGATCCACACGTTGATTTACATAACCAGAGATAATACCATCAATAATCCAAATCCTACATGAGACAATGGTATAAAATACCAGTATAAAGTACTCTATAGTACCTGTCAGGTTTCCTGGGAGCTGGAGGCAAAGTATCCGGGGTAAGGCTGGATTCCAACAAAACATCATCTACAATCTCCACAACAGGAGGGTTAGCTAGAGGCCTGTGCTGAGGCAGGTTTAAGAATTTCCTGAGTCTCTTTTTGGGCTGAGAATAGTCATGGCTTTCCTAGCAGGAATGCTCCCTAAGGGTATGCAAGGTTTCACCAAAAGAAAAATCTTCTGGAGGGGAAGCAGAAGGAATGGAATCCTCTGCATCAGAATCCTCATAGGTAGATAAGGGTATGTCCTGATAGTCAGAAGGAACAGAGATATCAGATTCCTGGTCAGAAGGAAAGTCAGTTCTAGGTCTCAGAGGGGGAAGGCTGGCTTCCCCTAATTAAGGTAATAAGTTCTTCAGCCATTCTAATCATTTGTTTTTGAGGCACATGGGCATGAGAATTCACTTTGGCCATCAGTTTTCTAGGCATAGTGCGAACTTTAGGCCTGAGGAATTCGGTATTTTTGGCTTGAAACAAAGTTGTCGGTTTAATATGAAAATCGGTAGGCCTGAATACACCCTCAGAAGCCGGTGCCTGCACAGCAGCTCCAGACCCATCCAAGGTAGAGACATCTGCAGGTTCTATAGTCGAAGAAGCATCTCGAGGCATTCCGAACTCTGAATGTGTCTCAGTAGAGGCCTGCAAATCTGTAGAAGTGGGTATTAGGGGCTGCAAAGTGCTTCATTGAGTACCGGTGGACTGTCGACTAGCTTAACGGAAGTGTCGTCGGCAGTTTTAGACCTATGCGGTCTGTCTTTATCCTTACATTTTTTCGGAAGATCATTAGTCGGATGGCTTAACGAAACCATTTCGGAGTACAGAGATAGAGAGCAAAAGTATTTAGCTACAAAAATAGCCCAACAATGAATAGTTCAAATGCTGAACAAGGCACAAAACCAACAGCGAGGGGCATCGTGGTCCGAGCCTAAACAAGTGACACAGTAAGAATGAAAATCTCTATGAGGTATTTGCTTTCTACAGGCAAGACGATTATTCATTTTTTTTGACATCGGTTAGAGCAAGAAAAAAGGATCCACAATGCAATGGGGTACTTATCTTTTAGAAGACTTCAGGTCTGAAACTCGACAAGGAAAATTTCAGGAGTCAGCTGACCGACGCTAGCGAACTGCTTCTACTTTGGGCACCTCATGGCAAGAAAGACTGATGTAATGGCTTCGGCTGCATGTTTTGTACCCCTAACAACCTGACGTCATGAAAGAAGCGACAGCATCCGATGCAGAAATCCCAAGACTCTGGTATTCAGGCCGGCAGAGGGCTACCTGCAGGCAGATAACCCAAATGTGATAACTGCAACAGTGAAACACGAAGAAAATCAGGCTCTTACATATACAGACATTTTTACTGACAAAAATATTTAGGGTCCAGTGTGTGTGAGCATGGTGCAAAAAGAAAAATGGATAGACAGTTAAATAAGTGAATTAAAGAAATCAGAGAGTCTAAGAAAATCCAAAAACTTAGTAGACTATTCTAGGCTGAATGAAAAAGTAGTTGCAACTAATATTTCCCTGCTGAACTACACATTTTTGAAAAGGGGCTGTTGCTACAAAGATATATGGCTAATCATCAAGACTTCATTTATTGTGACTTACAAGATGGCTGCTGGTTGAGCAATATGTTGATTGCACCTCTTCCATTGTGAAAACTGAGAAATTGTTAAAACAAGGAAGTAAAAGTCATCAGTGTTGGTAAAATTCAGTTACTGGCTACTGACTATGCTGTCTGGATGCCAAGAAAGAAGAAATCGATCAGAAAGAAAAAAAGAACAAAAAGTTTAGCTGATTAGAACCTCAGCTGTTCAGCAAGACACTCAAGTTACAGCTTTATTACAGAAAACAGTAGCAGAGAAGAAATAAATCAAATGCACTCAGAGGTTATTCCTCTGGTGTCTCACTCATTCTAAAGTCAAAAGTCAAAGTCTGGAAAAAATAAAATAACTTAAGCAGCCATTCAGATGATTTGTTAAAACTACAAAAATCACAGACTGAAATGAAAGACTGGCTAAACAAGAGGCTTCCCAGAAAAACATGTTTCTAAAAACAATAGATTTAGAATACAAAGTATCTGAAGAAGTCTTTTTTAAGACGAAAATGCTTACTGAAGTTCCGCTACTATTAAAGTGGATTTTTCTTCACTGGTTTTATTTTCTTTCTTTTGGATTGTTTGGATAAACCAGAACTGAATTTCACTATTTTTCATTGAATGCAAAGTATACACAGAAAAACTGAGCTTTATTTGTTTATTTTTTTATGTACCAGAGAAAGTGGAATAAGTGGGCTGCATTCATTTTATGAAAGAACAAATAATCAAACGGGCTGGAGGACATGCGTATGCTCCAAATGTGGTCATCACAGGGCAACCATACCAGTAGAAATAGCTGATCCTGTCAACACTGCAGCAGAAGGGAAAAGTATTAAAAACTGGGAACACTAGACTGTTTTTAGAAAATGATTAACTATATACCATGCAAAATAGAAGCAAGTTTATCCTGGCAATCAGGGGATCTCCAGAGGCAGAAGTGAGATTCAAGTTGCTATAGCCAACTGTCTTCAGAATTTTTTTCTGAGGAATCAAAAATGTTTTAGGAAGATCAGGTTGCAGAGGAAATAAAAAAAATGTTTAATCAGCAAACAGTGAGACATCAAGTTGAAGAAGGAGACTGCTTCTCATTCTGTCAATAAGAAAGCCGAGAGAGAGAGAGAGAGAGAGAAAGAGACTGAGCCTCTGCCAGTAAATCCTTTTCACTGTTTCAAAGGAAAAGGTCTGAGACAAAGAAAGCTGCCTAGGAGATGACCAAAAGATTCATAAGTACCTTAGTCTCAAACCAGAGACGGGTACTGAGAGATTGTGATGATGAAGCAGAAGACTAACAAGGAGAACTTAGTTGATAAGTTGGAAAAATGTGAAGCATCAATTCCACTAGTTGTAGTTAAGACATGTGAGCTGTGGTTTTGGAAGAAGACATGGGTGAAAATGTTTACTTGCTGTGACAAACTGGTGAGAGAACTGAAAGGCATAAACCCCACTATGTTATTAATGTTTGGAAGGACATGAATGGACAGAAGAAACGACATTAAGTACACCAGATTTTGGCTAATTAACATTTGTGTAAAATTTTCCTGATGCAAAATGCACATTTGTTTGTAAACTAGGTCTGTATAGTATCCAGTCAGATATATTAAGAAGAAAAAAAAAAAAAAAAAAAAAAACTTATCTATAACTGCTGTTTATGCAAGTGATATTAAAGTAAGAAAAATTGTATGTTCATTGCACTACATCCACTTGCAAGAAATGCTAGAAAAAATATAATGTGATCGTTTTCTGTTAAGGAGAATGCAAACGTAACTAGATCATATTATAAACACATCTTCCCCTATTTTTGAAAAGGTGAACAACTAGACCAATTTTTAAAACAAGCCACAGACAATTTTTTAAGTAAATAACTTAAAACGATGAAATTCGAGAAAAACTGTAATTCTTCCTTGCATTGCAAAGCACCTAGCTGGAGTTTTTTCCCCATTACTACCTGCTATAACTTAATGCAAGCATTAGAAAATTATCATGAAAGGTCTGAATAGGATTTTCTGAGTAAAATATATGAGGCACAATGTAATTAAGTTTTAAGGAAACATTGGCAAACAGTTCAGTGAAACTTGTTCTGACTGAAATCTGCAGAGTATCTTATAATGGACTTTTAAAGGGATACTGGCAAGAGGTTCAGCGACAATAAAAAGTAAAGTAAGAAATACATTTTGAAACTGTGGTAAGTGAGTAGCTATAGTTGTCTACCCAGCAGCCTTAGTGCTTTAATGCATTAAGCATAATTCTCCTTAAGGCCAAATGATATTTAATAAAAGCATGACATTTATTTTTCACATATGGGAAAGAATAGAAAAGATAAGGACAGTGGGAACACGTGCTCTAACATGCTCATTAGCACAGTTAACTATAACTTACAAAAGGTAATATCTCTGGTTTCAGCATTAATTTGGAGCAAATGCTATTTACAGGAAATGCTCTTCATTTCTGGAAAGTGAATATCACTTGCTTTGTGTTTGCTGTGAGTTAAAATGGCATGGGTTTCTTTTAAATGTATTTAGTTATAAGGTTCATAAGTAAATACTCTTGCTGGCCATTTTAAGCTTAACCAACTTCCCACAAAGGTGAGAATCAAACCCTGTGCCTTGTGCCTGTAAGGTAAACATCTTAACCACTACAACAACTCCCAACTTATTTAACAAGTGTTTTTATTAAAGCAAAAATTCTGGGGAAATGTGACACGGGGTCAAAAAGATAAACCTACTAGTCATAAATTTGTGCATGTAAGCTGCTAGATGGAAACATATATTCAAAAGAACTGCCATGTATAATATGTGAGTAAAATAATTTTATCATAATGTCCGCATTGACAGTATTGGCTTTGAATATAAATGGCCTTACAGCTACAGACCAGAATACTGAACTATATTAATAATAATTCTAGGGTGCAAGTATCAGTGTTCTAGGAGATGCATTTAGAAAAAATGAGCATGTAAATTTGGCAAAAAGGATTTCAGGGTAGACATTCAGCAGAATATCAGGGAAAATGGAAATGGGAGTTGTTGTTGGCCTTTCGGCTTTTCCCAGTAAGGGGTCACCACAACGGAACTCTGGTCCACTAATGATTGGCAGTAGATTTTTACAAAATGCCGAGGTGCCAGTTCGACGCCCAACCTTTAACGAAGGCATGCCCATTTACACTTTCGAATGCTACCTAACATCGGGGAGGACATGCAGACTCCACACAGAAGGCACTCCCAAGCCAAGACGAGAATCGAACGGGAGAACCTCTTGCTGTAAGGTAACAATGCTACCGCTGCACCACCGCGGCTGAAAATGGAAATGGGAGTAATAATACTAAATTCTGTGAGCAGCCGCAACAGCAGTAAAAGAGGACAACAATGGTAGATTTCATGTAGCAAGGGATTATTGGCAGGGGAGTAGGATTATGATGGTATGCATTTATATTCCACCTAAAATACTGTTATGGAGCCTAGGAGAACTTGTAGAGAAATAATAACCTTTCACAGAGGTTATTATTTATGACAGGAGTGGAACCTGATTTGTAACAACAGGGCTACACTGGGGGCCTACCTAGAAGGGACAACATAACAAAAAAAGGTGGATTTTAGAAGAAATATTGGGACTATTTGGTGAGGAAGATGTGAATTCAGTAACCTCAATTCAGAATTTACTTATTATTCCCCAAGATACAATAACTGGGCTAGTCTGTATAAAAATTATATTTCTCAGAAGTATATGCATTTAATTGAAAGTTTTCAGATCCATCCAATAGCTATATCAGATGCACTTAAAGATGCTGGATGATGATATGAAACTTAAGCACTGGCACTTTCTTACTTGTTTGTGAGAGAGAGAGGAGTGTGAGTGAGTGCAATTTAAGGAATGAGTAGAGGGTACAATTCAAGAGTTGTTAGGGAAGACAGAATTTACTTCAGAAAGGTCAGCTGAGTAGAACAAAATGAATATAACCTTTAAAAGTATGGGAGAAATAAGAGAAAGATTGCAAAGAAGTAATAGAAATTATTTACAGGGGTTGACAAAGGTTGAAGCATTGCAGAAAAAGAAGCGTGTCAAAGAATAAAAGGAAGAACAACTCCAAACTGCTGGAAGAGTATTTGGACAATATTCATTTACCAAATTCTCACTTGTCACATAGGGAAACTTGCATTTATATAAAAGTAATCAAACCATGTTAACAACTTTACATTTACAGACATTATACATCACATGTATTATTTGATGCAGTATAATCAAACCACCATTACATAAATTCAGAATCAGAATTACTTCACAGATCCCGCAGGAAACTGCTTATGTTACAATTGCACAGATAAACACAGACACAAAGTAGACCAAACATATGTCACACAATTAGATATAATAGATACTATACTCACTTATGCTATGCACATCTATAACAGCAACACCTGACATAGGTACACTGCTGACCACAGCCAATGTATTAGAGGGGTTTGATACCACAAAGAGTAATGACATGAAAGGGGGAGCCTTTTGTGTTAAATTTCCACTCACACTAGGATTAGAGGCATTGCACTGAAAAGAAAGAGACATAAAAAGATAGGGGGGAACACGGGTAAGAGTTTAACATTGCACTATGTAGTCTCCTTCAGTAGTGAGGGTGGTGCTAAGATGGTAGGAGGCATTATAGAGTATTATGGCTGTGAGCAGGAAGGATTTCCTGTGATGTTCAGTAGAGCACTTTATGCTCGTCAGTCTCCTGCTAAAGGAACTTTTCTGTCAAGCCACCACTCTAATAATTTTCCATGATGCTAATATTTTCCATGATGGAGATTAGTCGTGCTAACATTCTTCTCTCAGCCACGGTTTCGAGGGTGTCCAGTTCTTCTCCAATTACTGAGCTAGCCTTCCTTACCAATTTACTGAGTTTGTCTGCCTCAGCCTTCTTCATGCTACTATGCCCAACACGTCACTGTAAAGATGATAGCAGTCTCATAGGAACAACTGCAGCATAGTGTTGCTGACTTCAAAGGATGAGTCTTCGTAGCAAGTGCAGCCTACTCTGACCCTTTTTATATGCCACCTGTGAGTTTTTGGACCAGTCCAGCTTACTGTCCAGGTGCACTCCCCCCCCCCAATAATTGTAGTCCTGAACAATCTCCACTTCAAATCCCCCCAGCTGACACAGGGATCACTGGGGGGGACGAGATTGTGATCTCCCTGTATCTACTACCAGCTCCTTTATTTTACTGATGTTCAGCTGCAACTGATTAATCTCACATCAGCTCACAATGCTGTCCACCATCCTCCTGCATTCCTCCTCGTCTCCATGCCTGATGCTCTTGGATGGCTCCATCATAGTAGGAAGTATCTGCAGGTGACAGCACTCTGTCTGTGGTATTCAGGGGGAAAAGGAAAGTTAATAAAACTGTCCCCTGTGGTGCTCCAGTGCTACATATCACTGTGTCAGACATGCAGCCCTGCAGTCCACATATTGGGGCCTATCAGCCAGATAATCCAGGATCCATGAAACTAAGGGAGCAGCCACATTCATTCCTGACAGCTTACTCCCCAGCCTGTCTGGTTGGATGGCGTTAAAGGCACTTGAGAAGTCAAAGCACACGATTCTGAGAGATCCTCCCAGGTTGTCCAGGTGACTGTATGCTCTGTACATAAAGTGGATAATGGAATATTCAACCCCTATCTTCTCCTGGTATGGAAAGTGAAGGAGTCTAGTTCTGGCCTTACTTTGGGGTGAAGTACTTCCAGGACCAGCCTCTCAAGGACTTTTATGCAGTCTGACATGAGTGCCACAGGCCTGTAATCTGAAGTATCCCCTAGACATGCCGCCTTTGGCACCAGAATCAGGCAGGATATTTTCCACAACATGGGTATCCTATGGGTAATGAGGCTCAAATTGATGATACTGAGTAACACCCCTCCAATCAGTCTCCAGAGCCATGGACAAGGGTAAGGTGGTCCACACAGCCTATCTAGACCTTGCCAAGGCCTTTGACACCATCCCCCACTCTGGAATTAGATAAACTTACTAAGCTGGGCATTAATCCCTACGTCACCCAATGGGTTGCTAACTGACTTACTGATAGAACCCACACTGTAAAAGTAGCTGACTCCAAATCCAGCTCCAGACAAGTGACAACTGGAGTACCTCAGGGTTCAGTCCTGGGACCACTCTTGTTTGGCATCTACTTCTCTGAAGTACAGGCCAACACTAAGGGACTCTGGATAACAAACTGGGAGCCATTATTGAAGGCCTTACAGAAACAGATGCTTGGTGCCAGAACCATGGGCTCAAGCTCAATGCCAAGAAATGTATAGTTATCCCCTTTGGGAAAAAACATGTATCCATGAATTACCATATAGGTGGCAATACACTAAACACCGAAAGTTTGATAAGAGACTTAGGGACACAGGTGGACAGTGGTCTCACCTTAGATAACCACATCGCCACAACAGTCAGGAAATCCTTCTATGTGGCACACTTCATCACTAAGGGCTTTTCATCCAGAAAAAAGGAGGTCATTGTCCCACTGTACTCATCCCTCATTAGACCCATTATAGAATACAATGCCCCGTTTGTATGTACCTCTCAAGACATCTGCAACAACTGGAAAGGCCACAGAAATACCTCACTAAAAGAATCACAGGCCTAAAGCAGATGCCCTACGCTGACCACCTTAAAAAAACTCCAGCTATACTCTGTCGCATATCGTCTACTCAGAGGCGGTCTCTGCTTAACATACAAGGCCATGTCAAACCCAGAGCTGTTGGACATGCTACACTTAAAGAAATCCCAATCCCTCAGAGCCACACGCTCCAGGGATCTAAATCTTGTCATCACAATAAACAAAACATGCTGGAGGGATAGGTTCCTGACCCAAAGACTCCACAGACTCTGGAATAGATTGCCCATACATGTCAAGCAGAGTGCCTCTTTGGTCCTCTTCAAAAGGAACCTTGACGATTGGATGGGAGAAAGGAAATTCACCCCGGGGATCACGTCAGTCGCCCTGCTAGACAGGGGTCCAGGGAAGTAAATAGTGTGGGAAGAAATAGCCAGGGAATTGTTATGGCTAGGCTTGTATAGGCCCTAGGGCTGATAGCCTAGTACCAACCTATGAACCTATAAGCTGTGACGTGCAGGTCTTCAAGCACCTGTCGGCTAATGCCATCAGGGCTCACTGCTTCTGTACAGGAAAGTCTTCTTAGTTCTCTGATCCCGTGGTCCTCTGATAGGATGACAGTTGAACTGCTAGCCTCTGCTTTGCCTGTCAAGGTTGGAGTGTGGTCTGGATGTAATTGTGTGCCTTTCTTCCCCTGTGCTGAACAGTAGGCACGGGGGTGGGGGGGATTAGACAAGGCATGCATTTTGCTATCCAGGAGGACATCTTCATTTTGCAAGTGGGGACCACATCCCATGTTTGTCCAGTGCGCATCAAACCTATTAAAAGGACATGTTAAACTCATCAGCTCTCTCTCTTTACTCCCTTCTGTCACATGGCTGACAGACTTGTAGACAGTAATGTTTTTCATCCCCCTCCATATTTCTTTTCTGTTGCACTGTTGCATTTTTTGTTCTAACGTCCTCCTGTACCTGTCCTTCCCCTCCTTAATCTTCTCAGCTAGCTGCTTCAGTGCTCTTTTCACTGCGTCCCTATCTCTGGACCGGAATACTCTTTCTCATTCAGGCAGGCTTTGATAGCCTTGGTGATGCCATGGCTTGTTGTTTGGGAAGCAGCATATACATTTTAACGGTACATCCACACAGAAGTTGATGTATTCAGTGACACAGTCAGTGAGGCTGTTGAGGTCTTCCCCATGAGGCTCACATAGGGCATCCAAGTCTGTGGTCTCCAAGCAGTCCTGAAGGGTTGCACTGGCTTCTCTCATCCATTTCTTGATGGTGGCTGGCTGCCTCCTAACCAGTGGCACACAGAGGTGGAGAAGGTTCAGTTTCTGCCTTCTCTTAAACCTAATTCCTCCTCCAAAACATTTTCCTGCTTGTACTGTTCCCACATTTTGTTCTGTATATTATTCATTCCTACTCTTTTCTAAAGATTCTACTTCCTGTTCTTTTTTGGCAGCCTCCAGAATTACACATAACAAGGCCTTAATATGTCTAGGCAATTCATATCCTGTATCCCAGATTTCCTTAGTTACACTCATTTGCTTACTCAGTATTCCTGAAAGAGTACTCTGTAGAGATTTTTTTAAGTCTGCCAACTCATTACACTCCAAGAACATAAGCTCCCAGATACCTCTTGCTTCCCCATTACACCTCCAACATCTGTCATCTATCTGAGGAAACATTCTTTTGGAGTCTGCACCTAAACTAACACTTTAAGGTAAAAATCCCAAATCTTACATATTTTGTTGCATAATTCGGAGCCATACACATGTCCTCCATTTGTTTGTTTGTGACTTGCTTATCTAATCTCTCTTTCTAATTTTTTCTGATCTCATAGGTTCATAAGTGTGTACCAGGCTAATGGCCCTGGAGCCTTTATACGCCTAGCCCAAACAAATTGCCCAGGCACCGTGCCACCTGATATTAGTTCACAGTGCCCCTATCCAGTAGGGCAACTGGAGTGATCCCTGCAGTGAACTTTCTGTTACTCATTCACTCGTCAAGATTTTTCTTGGAGGGCCAGCAAGGTGCTTTGCTTGACATGAATGGGAAGCTTATTCCAGAGTATGGGCAGTCTTTGGGAGATGGAGCTGTCCCTCCAGCATGTTCTGTTAATTGTGGTAATGAGGTTGTGATCTCTGGAGCTTGTGGCACAGGGGGACTGGGATTTCTTTAGGTGTAGCATTTCAAGTAGGGCTGAGTTGGACACGGCTTTCTAAGTCAAGCAGAGGTCACCACTAAGAAGACAATAAGAGACTGAGAACAGGTGAAATTTCTTGAGTCTGTCCATGTAGGACATGTGTTTAAGGCCTAGAATCCTTTTTGTGAGGTACTTTTGTGGCCCTTCCAGCTGTTGTAGGTGTCTGGTCAGGTACATGCCAAAGGGGCATTATATTCGATGATTGGTCTAATGAGGGACGATTACCTCGTTCTTCCTGAATGTGAAACCTTTGGTTATAAGATGTGCCACGTAGAAGGAATTTCTGACCATAGTCCTCTGATTGATTCTTATGGTTACTGCACAATATTTTATATGCCTTACCAATTATCCCTTTAATAGCAGCTTCTATTCTAGATTCAATTACAAACTCAACCAGTGCAGGTCTTTCATTTATGATTCCCCTATGCCTTTCTATTTGCCTATACTAGACTCTTGCCATTCTATTACCTCTCTCTCTCATAGGTTCATAGGTTCATAGGTTTATACTAGGCTATCTGCCCTAAGGCATTTATAAGCCTAGCCCAAATTATTGTGGCTTACGCCACCCCTTATATGAAAAAATACTGTGCCCATTAGTTTGTTGTGCCTCTGTCCAGCAGTGACCCAGAGATGATTCCCGGGGTAAACCTACGATCTCCCATCCACAGGTCTAGATTTCTCTTGAACAGTCAGCGAGGTGCTCTGCCTCACATGGACCGGGATTTTATTCCACAGCATAGGGAGTCTCTGAGTGATAAATCTATCCCTCCAGCACGTCCTATTTATATCCGTGCTAAGGTTTAAGTCGCTTGCTCTAGTGGTTTTGGTGGATTTGGATTTTTTGAGGTGGAGCATGTCCATTAATTCCGGGTTGGACATGGCCTTGTATGTCAGGCACATGTCACCTCTGAGCAGACGGTATGCGACTGAATAGAGCTGGAGTTTCTTCAATCTGGCAGCATATGACAGATTTTGGAGTCCCTTTATCCTTTTGGTGAGGAACTTTTGGGGTCTCTCCAATTGCTGCAGATGTCGGGTGAGATACATCCCGAATGGGGCATTGTACTCGATCATTGGTCTGATAAGTGAAGAGTACAGGGGAACAATGACCTCACTAGATCTGGATGTGAATCCCTTCATGATCAGGTGGGCAATGTAGAAGGTCTTTCTAACCACTTTAGCAATGTGAGTGTCAAAAGAAAGGCCACTGTCAACCTGGGTCCCCAGGTCCCTGATAACCTCTTCTGTGCTTAGTGGATTGCCACCTATATGGTAGCTTGGGGTTACCTTGTTTTTCCCGAAGGGTATGACTATACATTTTTTGGCGTTTAACTTCAGGCCATGGCTCTGGCACCAGCTATCTGTTTCCGTGAGTCCCTTCTGAAGGATATCAGTGTCCGATGCACTTTCCACTATGGTGCCCAGTTTGCAGTCATCTGCAAACTTTGTCAGCCAAAGTCCTCCCATGTTGGCCTGTACTTCTGAGAAGTAGATGCCAAACAATAGGGGGCCAAGGACCGAGCCCTGTGGGACACCACTTGTGACCGGCTTGGAGTCTGACACAGCGCCAACAACTCTAACCCTGTGGGTTCTGTCCTTAAGCCAGTTTGCAACCCATCTTGTGACATATGGGTTTACATTTAAGCTGGTAAGTTTTTCTACAATACCCGAGTGGGGTATTGTGTCGAAAGCCTTTGCAAGGTCAAGGTAGGCTGTATGGACTGCCTTTCCCTCATCACCAATTATTTGTTCCCAGTACCTAGTTTCCTTTGCCAGCTTCCTCCTATAAATTCCAGCCCCTCTTGCCTATTCTCTGTACCCCTAATTTCAATCATCCCTACAGGCAGAATCTTCCTCCATTCCTGTGTTGGCTTAGTTCTTAGTATTACACTTCTGCTTTATGAATATAATATTCTGCATGGCTGTTTTTCTCCTTAAGAATTTGTGCCCAAAATCTGATACTTTCCTTATTTCTTGAATTACTCCCCTGCTTCAGCATCATCACTTTCCACTTTGAATTGTAACTTTCTGCTTGTGTTACGTACAAGAGCCTTAACTGTGTAGCTCTAAAATATCCCTTCAAATTAGGTAATACTAAACCTTGTTTTAATGGAAGGATTAACTTAACCCATTTGACTCTTCCCCTCCCTGATAAAACCTTTCATCTCTTTATTAATTACTACTCGTAACTTCTCTGGTTGATAAAAAATATGCCTGACCTGTGTATAAAACTAAACAGACTAAACATTTTTACTACTTGTATTTTACTATCCATATCCACTGGCAAGAGCTTTCAGTTTCTCAGTTTTTGTATTATCTTTAGTTTAGTCTCTTCACACATATCATTGGCTGCTATAAAATAATCCATTTTAACCCATACTCCTAAATACTTCAATTTCTCACATAAACATAAAAATGGGTACTGATTAATCAATTCATGTGTGGGCACATACTAAATCCAGAACTGTCTCAGAATGTTCCACAACTCTGATATGTCCTTTTCTGGTTCTATCAGGTATAAAATAATACCATCTGCGAATAAAGCCAACTTTTCTTGAAAACCATACCAATTATATCCTTGAATTTTTGATCCCCTTCTTTTCTTTGCCAAACACAACATGAATAACAAAGGGGAAGAGGATATCCCTGCCTGGTTCCTCTCTTCAGACACAACATATCAGAGAAGAACCCTCCCGCTTCGATTTTTGCCTCCAATACCTCATATATCCTCCTAATTAACCTTATTATTGCATCAGGAAATGCAAATGATTCCATTGCCCTACTCATAAAATCCCAGCTTACTCTGCTGAATGATTTCTCTGCATAAAGACCCACCAACAACAGCAGCCTTTTCTTACATTCTGCTTCTCTCCGGATCATTGTTGTTCTATTAATGTGAAATATTTGCCTCAACTACACAAAACCACACATACATATCTACCAATTCTGGCAACACCTTTGGCTTTCTTTTAGCCATTATATAAACACTTTATAATCATGATTTAAAATTGAAATGGACATAAATTAAGCTAGCTCTGATGGGTCTTTATAGTCTTTAGGTATTACAGCCACCACAGCTTTTTTTCAGGATGTTGGTGCTTCGGTATTTGGACAATACTCATGACTTTAGAAGGGTTGCTACTAACCAACTACTTTTGATACCTCAAATGCAAAAACATTTAGCACTATGATTTGGGCAAGAAAAAGTAAACAGAGTTGTAAGACAATCTTAGGGAGCCTATGGCAAAAAAAAAAAAAAAAAAACGGCCGGAGAGCATATAGAGGTATTAAATTTGTTCTAGAAATGTTATGAAAATCTGTATACAGCAGAGAAATGGAGAAACCAAAAAAGGCTCAAATGAAAATATTTACAAAATGTTTGTATACGGATAGTAAGATAGAAGCAGTGAAAAGTTTTCTAACACTTTAGCTTTTTACACAGGTCAGGCATTTATCAACAAGCAGAGAAGTTGTGGAACACAATTAATAATCTGTTGAAGGAATTTATTTGGGAGGGGAAGAGGGCACAAGTTAAATGGGATAAACTGATTCTTCCCTAGAACAAAGTGGTTTAGGATTATCTGATTTGAAGGGATACTTTGAAGTAATGCAGTTAAAGTTCATGTACACAGAATGCAACACAAGTAGAAGGTTATAAATCAAAGTGGAAAGGGATGATGATGATGAAGTAAGGAGAAAATAGGATTTTGTGTGTACTTCCCCCAAAAAAAAAAAAGAATGTTATATTCATAAAGTCAGAGAAATTATTTTAAGTAAGCCAACAGGGGAATGGAGAAAGATAATTTTACAAACAACAGTGACTGCAAGAAGGGATACAGAAAGCAGGCTATATAGGGAGCTGAAATTTATTGGGGAACATTAGCAAAGGAACCAATGTATTAGGAAGGAATAACTATAGAGGGAACAGTAAGAATAGGATGTGGAAAAGCAGATATTCGGACTGTAGGTTAGAGACTACCTTCCCTGCCAGAGACTGACAAGAGTATATGCAAAGAGAAAGGAAAAGGTGACTGCTTTAATAGATTTTTTTGAGTCTAGAACAGAAATTGCTGTTAAAAAGTGATAATTAAAATGTCATATAAAATACTGCATCGTATGCATAAGAGTCAATCAGACGAGGTTAAAAAAAAAGATGGGAAAGAAAGACTGGAACTGCAATATGCAAATGAACAACGAGAGGACATCTTCCCAGCTCCCATTATGCAATAAAGTCCAGAAAGCTTAACGTTTTTACTTGGAAGTGCTTAAATAGGTATTTTTGTACCACAGGCGGACTTCGGCAAATTCTTCCTCAGGTAGATAGCAAATGGTCTCTGTGTGATGGGACAGAGAAAGGTAATTGGGCACATGCTTTATTTTTTTTTTTGGGGGGGGGGGTGTAATGAGTAGTAGACTAAAAATTCCCTAGAGAGTATTCTGTCAGAAATTTTAGGGAAGGAAATAAATTAAGCAACTGATTCTTTTGAGGTGGAATAAAGGATCTGAACTGCCCAGGCATAGTAAGGCCTTACTAAGTTTAATGGTATTGCTGTCAAAAAAGCAAGCACTTGAAAAATCTAAATCCAAACCAACTGCAAATGAAGTACTGAACATTGTAAAGGAAAAAGTAGAACATTAAAAAAGGGAGAGTACAACCTGCATTGAAATAAATGGAATTTGTTGGAACAATGCATGCAGAATAAAGTTCAGGAGGAGTGAGGTTTAAGGGAAGGCAGGAAATGAGCAATTTATTTAACATTGGAGTAAATGATAATTCTTAAAAAGAAAACATGTAAAACACATGAAAAAGAAAAGTGTGTCTGTGTGTGTGTGTCATTGTCTTTTCAGGAAGTTGTTCGATTAGGTGGTACCCGAAACCAGAAGCGGATTTAAAGCCAGGCAGAAATAGCTAAGGCACATGCCTTCATAGACGCATAAGAAAAGTAAAAGAAAACTGCATAGACACTGAAGAACTATTACCAAGTTTACCTGCTTTGGATGTTGGTTTCTTCTTTGGTATCAGAATATTTTCCATTCAGCTAGATATAATTTCCTCATATTTGGCCTTCTAGCTTCCCTCATGATTTCAGCACAACCAAAGAGATGGTCAAGTTGGTCAATGGGGTAACAGAATTATAACTTTCAAGGTGCTAGATCCCCTACACCGCATCAGAAGCTTCACATGTTGAAGAAGCTGTAGAGGCTTCACCCTTGCCATTTGAAGCAGATCAGACAACCAGTCCTGCCTGGCACAGAATGCAGGAATTAGAACTGTTTCTGGCCTCTCTTCCTTTAACTTTTGAACTACTCTGGGAAGCAAAGGTAGAAGAATGAAAGAGCAAAAAACAGACTACTCCAATATTGGAGGGAGGCATCCAGTGGCTAAGCGTGTTTTCTTGGAGCTCTAAAGGAGAACTTCCTCAGCCATCTGTTTCTATCAAAAGCAAACAGATCTGTCTCTTGTACACCCCATCTGCTCAAGGAGGGGGGGTGTCTAAGAATAAATCCCTATCTAGCATCCACTCATGTGGATCTGCTGAAGTCCTGCTTAGCAGGTCATACATGTAATTTTCCTGTGCTGTTATACAGGTTTCTTTCAGGAGCAGTCTGAATTTCAGGGCCTGTTCTGAAGCCTGCAAGGCTATCTTGCAGAAGAGATAAGAATGGGTTCCCACTGTTTATGTACATCATAAAAATTAGTGTTGTCTCATTTATGGCATCAGACCACCCTAAAAGCTCTTGACAGCCTGAATAACAGCCAGCATCTTCTGTAGATTAATGTGCAATTTCATCACTCTAGCCCTCCAGATGCCCTGCACTCGGAGGTCCAAGGTTAAGGCATACAATCCCATCTTCAAGGCACCTGTAGTTATGGGTCTGGTTTGGGGTAATATGTCCTTGTTCATTTGCTCTTGTATCCAACCTGCTAGTTCCCTCCCTACACAGGGTAAGATCAGGATGACACATTCCAGAGATTGAGAGTTCTGGTCCCAGGTATTCCTTACGTGCCAGTGAAGCTTCCTCATGTGCAGTTTGTCTAGGGTTGCAATCAGTATGATGGTTGCCATGCATCTTGGAAGGCTAAGAAATTCCCTTGTTATTACCACCGATCTCCTTACAGTGTCTTGAAAGAAGGCAGTAAGGAGCCACATTTTTTGACAGAGTAGGTACTTTTTGGCTTAAGTAGTGCCAATAAGGGTCTCCAGGAATACCCTTGTTCTAGACAGGCATAATGTGTTCTACTATTATTCACTCAGAGAGAATCCTTGTCTGTTGAGGCAGTCTACAGTATACTTCAGTATTCTCTGGATTTCCTCCCAAGTTTGTGCCTGAATACTAGGCTTTGGAGGCCTAACAGCCAAGGGGTCTAGATACCTCTGCTGGAAAGCAGAGGGCTCTTGATACTGCTGCATGAAGCAGTCCTCATGACTGACAGGAGTATCCTCAAATGGTATGAGCTATGGTAGACGGTTATGTCTCTATTATAAGCTAGAGGAGCAGGAAGCTGTTACCTGCAGTTCAGTTCAACTTCCTCCTCAAATTCAGAAGAGTCCACAACTCTCAATAAAGGTATCACCATCTTCTCTTTGGATGGGAAGTTTAGACAAAAGGGTTGTTCAGAATCTGGCAATAGGCTATACGACAAATGAAGGAAGCCCTGAGCAAACCTAGCACAATGATGGGAGTGAGAGTGAGGCTGACTGGAGTCAGGGGCAGAGGACCCTGTAGGAAACAGCTTTTCAGCAATGGCAGGCATTTTAGTCTCAGGCATTGGAGTTCAGTGAGAATGAGCTGCAACCAGTGACTTGTGAACCAGAGGGGGGAATTCTCTGGGTTCCAACTTGTGGAAGATATTGTCCTCTTTCATCATTATAGTGAAGAGTTTACCTTCCCCTTCCTTAACAATTAAAAAAATGTTCCCTAAAGGGTGTCTGCAGACTGGCAGCTGTTACAGGCTGTTTGGCTTGGCATTTGGTCTGGTGGGATGTGCTAGGCACTGAAAGCATGATGGCCTCCATACTGGCAGTACTGGCACCCTCAGTGGTAACACGTATCAAGGCCAGGGGCTGGTCAAGTGTCTCTATGGAATTAACACCCTTGGACCTAGGGATCTCCACAGAATTAGACTATTCTAGGTCTTTCTTTCCTTCTTTTTGAGCAGGCTTCTCTTCGTCTGACCTTGTCATTTTGGGTTGAATGCCCATGCCACCCTACTACTGCATATCCACAGACATGGTGAGTCAGTCTAACAATGCCATACAATCATAGAAAATACAACACAATTGAGTTCCAAGATAATTTACATTTTGCCAAAAACTCACCCCTTCAGGCTGCCCCCCCCCCACCGAAGGAAAAATCAAGTCAGTCCTGGAATACATTTACGGGTACCCATCCAATCATCCAGGTTTAATCTTAAGGTTATTAGGGTGTCACTTTTTTTTTTAACTTGCAGTGGAGGGGGGGGGGGTGTTCCAGAGGTGAAGTAGGAATTAGATGATAAAATATATCACTTTAGCACATTTTATTTAGTCTGAAGTCCCTTGTTCTGTTACTAGTGAAGCTATTTGACTTGGGAAGATGCAAGAGATCAATAAAATTCTTTGTTAAAAACATCTAGGGTCCTTCCCGTTGCTTAACATATCCAGGAAAATAACATCCAAAGCAGGTGTTGCAGGTACAAATTGGTCTATTTAGGGGTGTATAAAGAATGGTAAGTTTTTGTCCCAGATGATATACCTTTAGGATATTAACGGTGTTAAATTATACTTTCAGATGACTACTGCTGCCCCATGGTGCTCGAAGGAAAGGGAATCAACCCAGATTCTAAGAGGCTCGACTACGTTATAGTTTTAAACTGGGGTACTGGCTATACTGTACTTTGAAACAGAGTTGTTTTCCAAATGTAACAATACTGCTTTTTCCACATACCACTTGTTTATGAGGGTTAATTCCTATTGTAATGGAAGGTTATCAGAGGGAAATTTGACAATAAAGCCCACTTTACAGCCATCTGCAAACTTAGTTAACCAAAGGTCCTAATTCCCAGCCTGGAGATCACAGAAGCAAATGCTGAAAAGGAGGGGGTCCTTGCACTTATCTTTAAACACAACACTAGTTGCTTTTACACTTTGAGGAGGCAGGTGCTACCTCAACTTTGAAGGTTTTACCATTCAGCCAACTGAACATTGATCTCATCACATACATATCCAATTTAAAGTCATTTTACTTACTTACAGCGTCAGCATGGGGTGGTGTCAACAGCTACGGCCAAATTCAAATAAGCTGTGTGAAAAGAATAACTGCTGTCTACAGCCTGTGGGTATGCAAGACCTTTTATGAACTTCTCCAAGAAATTAACTAAACTGAGTAGCCAGGACTTTTGACAACGCCAAACTGATACAAGTCTAATTTTCTATTTTTTTATATAGTGCAGGAGGTCAGACATGATGTGTTCCGTGGCTTTGCAAATCAGGTTAGTCAGGCTAAAGTGTCTACAGTTTACCAAGTCACTAGTAGGGCCACCCTTCTGCAAGGGCATCACCACTGTAATTTGCCATACAAGGACAAATCCTGTAGCGATACTCGGATTAAAATAAACAGGGACATCACAGGGGCATGTATGGTGCTTTTTATTAGGCATCCAAGTAAATTATCAGATCCCAGCAAGTAGTATCAGTGGTATGGAAGAGTGCCTGCAATACAATTTCCTGTGTGATATTATGTGCTGTGAGGGATTTATGAACTTGTGGAATTAAGATAACTGCTTCAAGGGTAAAGTTTGCACAAAATTTTTCTGGTACTATGTTTATGTCTACTAAGTTTACGTGGTGGTGCCATTTTGGGTAGGTTCAGACCTCTGTTAGGTGTTGTTTCTTAGTTTTCTAATATAAATAAAAGGAACTTAAAACTGTCCTTTGTTTCAGAAGCTACTTTCTTTCCATGATTTGCTTCACTAACCATGACAGTAGCTTTTAGTTCCTTACTGGTACTCTTGATGCAATCTCTAATATGAGGAATTTTATAATTGTTCTATAACTTATGAATTTCTTACCTCTTGTTACAGACATCGGTTCATAAATGTTTCATTATATTTGACTTTAGCAGGATCTCACAGGCCTATGCACTTAGCAATATGGAAATATAACTCCTTAGAATAAATAGCAGCTAGATCAGGTCTGGTAATGTTACAAGTAAAGTTGGATAACTCATCATGAAGTTTGATGTTTGTTCATTTGAAATCCATGAATTCAAAATTATTGACTGTAGTGGGTTTAGATATTTTGAAAGAGAAAGTAACATGTTTACAGTTAGATTTAATCAGAAATGGGGAAACAAGACAGTTAATCCATGCTGTGGCTATATTAGTTAGGACCACATTGAGACTATTATGTTCTCTAACTGGTTTGTTAATAAATAAGAAAAATCCCTGGAATCAATATTTAAGTCTAAGAATGTTTGGGCATACCTGACTTTAGAGTTATAGATTTTGAGCTGGCTTACTCAGTTTGCATGTGGAACCCCCAAAACCACATCCTCTATTTGGGAATTGCCCCTTGATACTTTATCATACGTTTGTCATTTAATTCTCCTGAATGCTATACCGGTAAAGATGCAAACCTTCTTGCTGAAACAGTCCATTATCTTGATCTCTGTATCACTATGGAGTCTATTCAGAGACTGACTTAGTTTTAATCTTCTGGAGGCCTCCGATGATACCACCAATGGGACAGCCATAGGACACATACAGAGGTACATAAATTCTTCCTATACTATACAATTCCTCTGGTTTCGTGGGAGCAGGTGGCTGGCAGTCTTATTTAAGGCATCTTCAAAGGCTAGAAACAAAGGGAATGCATTCCATGCCATCAAATTACACCATTGCTTTTTCTGGACTCCAATACACCTTTGCAGCCCCACCAGAAATCTTCTGAACCAAATTCAAAGCATCGTCCAATGACATCTTCTAACACGGAGCCTGAAGAAATCAATCTTTTGCCATCAGTATCATATAACAGAGAATGATATAAATATGCCCAGTCCCACCTTTCGAGGTCAGATTCTGATTATTCTATCTGTAGAAATGCTTTCCTTCCATTCAAGGAAGGATTACACTTGTCTGAAAGTTGGTATTCTGCTAGGCCACAAAACACAACTCCACAAATTTTTGTGATCAAGGGCCACTTAGTATCCCAGCATAATGGTTGATGCTAATTCCTCAAGGGTCAGGCCAGCTCTGTCTACAGAAGTAAAAATCTCAGTAGTACACAGTATGCATAATTTTTCAATTTGGTCCTCCTGACCATTATATATTAAAACAACTGGCATAGCTGATAACTCATACAGCTCAAGTGGAACCACCAGAGATATTAAGATGGTGGACATCCTTTGCATATGCCTAGAACTGAAAAGAAGACCAGCCAAATTCCAAAGCCTCCCTTAGAAGCTTGCACACCAGCAGACAAACTCAGTCCCAATGACTGCCTCCAGAGGGATAACAACAGGTGTGGACTGTACAACAAACAGAAGCATGGATGGGGGAGCACAAGGCAAACCTTTTCTAAGCTTGACATCAGCAGGCGTCTATAGCAATAAGACCCCAAGGACTCACTATCTGTCCACTGAATCTTTACTATAAGTCTTATTGGATCACACCATCTTTCACATTACTCTTGGTTGAAAGCCAGTGGTAAAAGGATCACCTGAAGAATGGCTGTCCTGGATCAAGCTCTCAATTTTTTTTTAATGATCTGTAGAAATGATTATTCATTCCCTCCTCCTTTCTATAATACCTTCACTGTGAAAAATGTATACAAGAAAGCTTATGTGCTACTTGTATGATATATTGGTTATTTACTGATTAACCTGTTATGGCTTTTATTCTTACCCATTTAGTATTAGTGGGACTGTTTTATGTTATCTGCAAAACAGATCTGCTACATCATGAATACAAGCATTCCGATTCCAAATGCCTGGAGGCATGGTGTATGGAAGGCTATCTTTACTGGAATTTTTATCCAAAATGGGTAATGTTAGCAAGGCAATCACCTGCCCATATGTAAGGAATGCAAGGGTAGACATTTAATGTTATGTTAGGCACTTCATAGTTCAGCTGTAACCAAATGACAGAAAATTCACCTAGTGTAAATTACTTGATCACAAACACGTGAACAACACCTCTGAGAAACGAAATTGAAAATACTGTTTTAGCAGCTGCAAGTCCCGCTATACTCCTTTTTAGGAGGGTTCCATCCCACATGCCTCACTTACTTAAAGATTATGTGCAATATTTTCTTCCCCACCTTACAACTGCAATGGCATTTTGAAAGTGTAGTGTTGTCTGTCATTGCAAGGAGAAGATTTTAACTCTTCATAACCATTTTTTCTTTTTCTTTTTAAATGTTTCTAAATTCCAAGACTCCGTCCATATTTCTTCCTGACTTTGCATCGTCACATTGCCATCTTGAGTTTTCAAACTCAGACTGTTACTGCACATCCTTCCTTCTATTCTGCGGTACTGAACAAATGATGAACTTTGAACTTTTTTTAATTAATTTATTTTATTCATTTTTAATCATGTTGTTCTGTTTCCTGCTTAACATCCAATGGGTAAATCTGTATCACTGAGCTGGCTACAAGTAATCATGTTTACAAGTGTAAATGATTTTCACATTTTTCTGCAGAATGTCCCTATTTTCTGTCTGACTTGTTCTTCATATGTATGATTTCTGGGAAAGTCACTGAAGATTACAGTCAGTCATGTCAGGCAGTCATGTTCACGTTTTATTTATTTATTTTTTGTTCTGAAAATAAATGCACATGGATGCCTGTGAATCAGAAACTGGAAGCTTCCAACTCCAGCATGATATCACACTGACAGTGAAGTGCAATGTCACTTCCACAGGAATGTATGGTGGTTGCAGGACATCACTATACTGGATTGCACCTTTTGCAGTGTGCTTTAATAAAAAAAAAAAAATACAGAAAAGTACACATTTCATGTGCAAGCAGTGGAAACACAAAGTAAGCCTCATGGTAGAACTCAAAAATAAAACCATTTCATGGACTGCTGTTTCACCAAAGTACAAATGATCTTTTAACTATAACAGATTATACAATAGCACCAAACACAGGGAAATCATTGGAGGTAACTAAGCTAATGCCATTTATGCCGCAATTTTCTCAATTAATGCCCAAGGAGTAGTACAACTTTGATATATGGCTGTGCCTTAGGGCATCTACAAGCTGCACCTGTCAATAAGGGACACAAGTGACAAGCTAAGGGTGAATTTATGATTACCCATCTATTGGTCCAAACGGCAATTAAAAAGGCTTAGGGATTAGCTCTGCTTTACATGAATGAGGAGTCTGTTCCAGAGGAGGGGTAATTTGAGAGACACACACGTGTCCCTCCAATTTATTTATGCCACAAACAAGGTTTAGATCCTTAGATCAGGTAATTCTAGCACTGTCTGTTTTGGGAATGTGTAGCAGATTCATCATGGCTTGATCAGAGATTGCCTGAAGGTTAGGTATAGATCACCACTCAGCAGTCTGTAGGGTACCAAGTACATGGGACAGGGATTTAAGGCCACTTGCATAGGACATGTTATTTGCACTCAGTATCCTTTCAGCAAAGATTTTTGGTGAATGCTCCAGCTGTTACAAATGCTCGGTCAGCTACATGCCCCAAAGGCTGCTGTATTCTCAATTATTGGTCTAATGAGGGCTTGGTATAGCGTGACACTGATTTCCTCAGATTTGGATGCCCTTACTTTACATTCTGCCAAGCAGAAGGATTTTCTCATCACTGTGATTCAGACATGCAGGAAGAAAGATAGTGGCTGGCAAATTAGATGACTACATGAAGAAAAGCTGTACTTCACACAACAGAACTAGTAAGATGCCGTAAACCTACCAAGGTTCTCAGCCCAATACTGCTACTTGAGACTAGTTCAGTTTTAAATGCTATTCTCAACTGTACCGAGGAATTTAATCAGTTTTGACTATTTCGATAATTACAAACCAGTTCTGCACACATTCCCATTCTTTAACAGTTAAAGACACACTCATGCCATAAAATAATTTCTACAATAAACACAAACAGAAAAGGAACAGTACTTTATACTAGTCCATCTCTTGAAATAAGCCAACTTGTCTTCTAAACCTTGAAAATCAGTCAGACTTTATAAATAAATACTCGACTGACATCTGTATTTGTCAACATGTCCCAAATGGAGTAGTAAACCAGAATACACAAAGTGCATCCAATATCTGAAAATGAACGAACTGCATAAATGAAATGATGACATGCAGATTCTGACAGGTTTCCTTATCTCACATGCAGCAGTGCAGCGAACTTTCCATTTCTTTACCTGGTTTCAGCAGGGTGCAAAGCCTTTTGCTCCATCTCAAGCTTGGGAGCTTGAAGGTCCAATTCAAAGACTTCCAGGGTTGCATTTGTGCTGAACGAGGCATCAAGCTGTTGTGCACAGGTACCTACAGAGAAAGACAAAAACATTTTAACTTTTGCTTCTGTGAGATTTATCAAGTGAGTTTATCACTCTTCAAAGACAGGCTACTGATAGATCATTACAGTAATTGCAAAGTCTGGCATGACTGACACCAAATGGTAAGAAATAATAAGCAGGCAATGCAAGATTACCAAAAATAGCTAAATTGACCAAGCTCACTAAGGCCACAATAATAAAACTGTACAAATCAGAGGATGGGGCCACCACCCCTGAAAAGGAAAACAAAATACTTTCATTTTTCTCTCTAGATTGTGACTCTCTGGCTTGTGGTTAGACTTACAGCATTGCTCTCAAACACCATCTGACTCTGAATTAAGCAGAATTTACCCAAAATGACAAGTGCAGTCCACCCACGGGGGTAGAATTTTGCTGTAAATTGATAAATCCTGCTTAACCCTCAAACTGGCAATGGATTATTAGCATTATACATCAGAGCTGTTTTTAAAAAGTCTGCTCTTACCTTCATTAAATACATCTGCTGTACAATGGCTTTCTCTTCACTCAGATGCCTATGCAGAAACCGGGAAGTAAAGATGGCTTTCCTATATAGTGAGCACTACATTTTTAAACACTGCAGTCTCATTTGCAAAGAATGTCATATTTACATTTTATGCCTCAGTTACTACGGCATTAAGTGAACAACAGACATTTTAACCATTGTGAAGCATAACAAAGATTCTATCTGGTCATCTGAAAATAAAACTCTGTTTTTTTATACATTTACTTTCATGAACTTGCTGGTGATATGCTAATGGCAGTAAGTTCATGTTAGACCCCAATCAACTGTCTACTGGAAGGATCTTTTCATGGTGACAACTCTAGTTTACCACAGACAAAAATAAACCATTCAGCTGATCAAACAGTCTTACTTTAAGGCTACAATGGTATATAAAAGTAAAGCGCATAAAATCATTTAATGCATTAGCTTTAAATCAAGATTTTCCTTCAATACCTAGAATTCACATTCTACTTCACTCAACAAGGTTATGTAACCTTAATGATCCACAGCCTTTATCCAGAGGAGAGGTTCCCCTGAGAGAATTAAGAAAAGTTTACCTGAGGCTTTCAGATCAGAGCTATACCTGGATAACAATCAGAAAGAGGTCAAGAGACCTCAGAATGGTCATTTCATCCACATTTGCAAGTGTACAACAGTGATGCCAAAATTCAAGCTTACCTTTACACATCATACACAAATCATAATTGCCATTTCCTCATAGCAAAATAGCCTCCAGTACTGAACAGCCATCCTCAATATGCAGTCTCTCTCTCACTCACACACACACACACACACACACACACACACACACACACACACACACACACACACACACACACACACACACACACACACACACACACAATTTACCCACTGGTCATCTCACTTAATCCCCCAACTACTGCTAGACCCAAATCACTAGCTAAAAAGGGAGCAATTCCACCTAAGAACCAGCAGTAAAATACTCAATAAATAAAAGACAAACAGTGAACACAGATGGCTTGTTAAAGTTACAAAATTGTGACCCCAAGTTAGCAAAAACATCTTACTCAAAGAAAAAAAAAAAAAAACAGCAGAACAAAATCAGAACACACCCTGCACTGCTTCAAATTAAGCAATCATAGGGAATGGTCAGGCATACAAATTAGCCAGATCAGGTGGGAAGGCAGTAAAAACACTCTGTACAAATGAGGACACTACAAAAGGAAATTCTTAACTTGTCTGGTCTGTTGGTGTATTCCTTAACAGTTCTGTGTCCAAAAATGTAAACGGTCTCCATAAACCATGCAAGATCATTCAATCCTAGGTAACATATCTAATGGATGCTGGAAACTATTATAGCAATAACCCATGCCTGGGTGGGGGTAACGCTGGATTTACCCACGGTTGGCGTGGTTTGGTCACGAGGGCGAAGCCCGAGTGGCCAAACAAAGCCAACCATGGGTAAATCCAGCATTACCCATATCCAGAAGTGGGTTATTGCTATTATACAATGACATTATTTAAGAAAAAAAATAATTACTTTTCTTAAATAATGGCATTGTATAATGCCTCCTTGCTGCCCTTCCGCAGCTGTCTGGTATTCTGCGGCAGTTCTGATGTACTGCGCATGCGTATGCCTACGCAGTACATCAGAGCTGTGGGCAAAAGCAACGGAGAAAGCAAGATCTCCGTTGCTTTTTACTGTTTTGCTATGTTAAACCCATTTAACATAGCGAGACAGTTTTGAAAAAAGCAACGGAGAAAGCAAGATCTCCGTTGCTTTTTACAAACTGTTTCGCTATGTTAAATGGGTTTAACATAGCGAGACAGCTTTAAAATAAGCAACGGAGATTTCCGTTGCTTATTTTAAAGCTGTCTCGCTATGTTAAACCCATTTAACATAGAGAGACAGGTTTAAAAACAAAAAGCAACGAAGAAAGCAAGATCTCCGTTGCTTTTTACACACTGTGTCGCTATGTTAAAGGAGAGACAGTGTTTTAAAAAAGACTTATACTAATGGAAAAAGTCCGGGCGACCGGACCTTTTTCCATTAGTATAAGTCGATTTACAACGTGCAAGCTGACCAATCAGAGTGCAAATTTTGGAATATTAATTGGGGGTCATGGTATAATAACTGTTTTAGCCATCATTTCTGCTCATAATCTGTTCCATTTAAACACTACCTTTGTAGACAGGAATATTTCCACAAATTATTCAACTCCTCTCTTCAGTTTCACAAATCTAAAGCTAATGGCGTCATTTGTTTCAAAGTATTTGTAATAGTGGAAATAAGGCATAGAAGATCATCATGGTGTCTGCATCCAATGAAATAAAGAAATGTTTGTGTAAGACCCTCTTGTAGGATGTTGACATTGTTTGAAGATTCTATGACCTCTTCCCAGTTTGCAGTCATCGGCAAACTTTGTCAGCCACAGACCTTTCGCCTTTGCTTATAGTTCAGAGAAATAGATTCCAAAGAGTAGAGGTCCTAGGACTGATCTCTGTAGAACACCACTGGTTACAGGTCTGCTGTTGGAGGTTGAGTCCCCTATTTCGGCTATATGGGTTCTATCAGTGAGGCAGTCAGCAAACCATCTAATGATATCAGGGCTGATATCAAGTTGGGTGAGTTTGTCAATGATGCCTGAGTGGGGGATAGAGTCAAAAGCCTTAGTTAAGTCAAGTCTAGGTAGGCTGTATGCACAAATTTCCCCTCATCAAGGGCATTGGTGACTGTCTCATAGAAGACCACCAGGTTTAACAGACATGATCTCCCTTTGACAAATCCAACTGAATAGGGTCAAGTGTTTGGAGATTACCTATATCTTAGTTGATAAGGTCCATGATGATACTCTCCAAGGCCTTGCAGAGAAGGCAAGTCAGGCTAACAGGTCTATAGTTCCCAAAGTCAGTGGAGGTACCACCTTTGTGCAAGGAGATAACGGTGGCCTATTTCCATTCAGCTGGGATGAAGCTGGTAATTAGACTATGACAAAAAAAAATACTCAATGGTGTTGGTAATTCTTGTTTGAGCTCAGGCAGGATGCAGTCTGGGATGTTATCAGGTCCCATAGATGTGTGTTTTTGACCTCAGAGAGGGCATTTATGACCTGCTCTTTAGAGATATAAGGTAGAGGACAGGTGGAAGGGATGTCACGGAGTACATGTGGTGGGGAGTGGGGAGTGAAGTTTTTACAGAACCTGTCTGCTAACAGGTTAGCAATGTCCACAGGCTCAGTATATGTGGTATCATTAACTACCAAACTGGCACAAATCTGGGCTTTTCCTGTTAGGTTACAGATGTAACTAAAGAATGCTTTATGGTTGTCTTAGTTGAAGAAGCTAATTTGGATTTGTAGCTGGCTTTGGAGGACTTCACAAGAAGTCTTATTTGTATGTTTAAGCTAACGAGGGAGCATTTCCAGTTTAAGTCTCGCTCCCTCTTACTCTTAGAGAGCAATTTCTTCCTCTTATTGTAATGTCTGTTAATAGCAGTTGCCCACCAGCCAGATTTGCTCTTCCTTGAGGAGCTTGTTTTGGTCCCATCAGATATGGCCGAGCTAATGCAGTTATACAGGACAGGTGTTTGTATAAAGCATTTGTGGAGAACTCGATATAGCTGCCAGTTCCAGTTGAGGGGGAGGTGCAGCAAAGCTACTTATACCATCCCGTAAGAGATTATAATCTGTTTTGGAGACTTTTTTAGTTTAGTTGCTGCTTGGGGGGGGGGGGGGGTCAGGTGTCATAGTTACTTTGAATGAGACTGACTTGTGGTCAGATCTCACCAGGGAAGGCCTCACAGTGGGGGTACTACAGTGGTCAGCCATACTGGTAAGCACCAGGTCCAGATGTTGGCAACCCTCGTGGGAGTGTCAACAAGCTGGTCCAGGGCATTAAAATTAAAGAAGTCGAGGAACCTTTTGGTGAATGAGTTTGTGCACAAGTAATTTACCCAGTCAATGGATGGGTAGTTAAAGTCACCCAAAACCATGGTGTTCAGATGCATCTTGATAGACTCAAGTAGATCAAAATAGGCAGAGTGGGTATCCTGATTAATGGAGGGAGTCCTGTAGCTGGCAATCATTTGAATACGTGTCCTACCAATAGTTAATTGCACCTGAAGTATCTCCAGGGAGTCATGCTGTCTAACCAATCTGGAGGTGTCTTTATCTTTAATGAATATTGATACACCGCCTCCTTTAGTTTTTACACCTTCAGTTTGTGGTCTGAAAGTGTGGAAGAAGGCGTAGCCCAACATGGCTGGGGTGCTCTCCACAGCCTTGAACCAGGTCCCTGTGGCTGCACAAATGTCTATGTCTTCCAAGGTGAGGACTTCTTCCAGTGAGTACAGTTTCATGTTAAGACTCCTAACATTTAGCAGCATAACCTTGAGGTTGTTTTTAGATGGAATTTTTTATGTCAGGAATTTTGTCCTTGAGACACTGCCTGAAAAAGGCACTATGGGGGTTGCAACAGCCATGGCAAGTAGCCGAAATCCCAGAGCTGACAGATGAAGACCATTTCCGGCAAAGCATGGAGGTCTATCGATCATGTCATCCCAGGCTGACAGATGCTGTATCCCCTTAGAATGACACCAGAAACTAAGCCAATTACTGAAGTCAATCATTTTCTGCTTGTACTGAGGCATCATCCTTGGTGAAGGTAAAATGCTGCTTAAGGCTAAGAACATACCAGCCTGAGACACACAGTCTGAGAAGCTCAGTCACATCTCACTTCATATAGTCCATAGAGGTACGTTTCAAGTCATTCACACAAACATGAATTATGATGGAGTAGTAAATGTTAATCATAAGGTCACATTGCAACATTACCTTGACTCCTCTGTCCAAAAGGATGCCTCATGTGGAAATGGGGAGGGGACACTTCACTGCAGCCCACCACACAGCCCCTCCTCAGCACTTTGCCAGGCAGGTATAGGGAAAAGGACAGCATATAAAAATCACAAATCACCTTTAAGAATAGAAAAAAATCTCAAACCACTTCTGATGGCTGTGTAAATGATGTTCACCTCCTGGTCAACCCTCATACTGGTGAATGGGGAACAAATGAGCCAAATGAGTGGGACAGGCTGACAGTAGACAACATTAAGGCCAAAGAAAAGGGAATAAAAGAAATGCAAAAAAAAAGTATCAAATTATGTAAATTTTTAAATTATGCAATCTTTCAGAATATTCCACATCATAACAACTAGTGATTCTAATTTTTGGATACTGGTTCCATACTTCTTATTTGCTGAGACCCATAAATACAAAATGGTGCCTCATACTGTTTAAGATTTACCATTGTTTTAAAAAGGGTTAACAGAACTTCAGAGCAAATTACCTATTTCATATTACAATACTGGTATTACATTCAAATTTGAAGTATCTGTCCAAATCTCTATGTAACAGAATTTCATTATTTATAGAATAAGAACAGATACTGATTCTTATGGATTCCAAGTGCGCTACCGTGCACTTTTTGGTGGGGAAACTTATTCCATTAACTATAGCTCATTCCTGTAAAAAGTCAGGGTAATGTTGCAGTATCACCTGGACAGCTAGATCTCAAACCTGAAGAGCAAATCTGCCAAGAAGGTAGGACCATGTCCCCCCATTGCTCGTTTATATATCACATCACTGTGGTACTGTCTGTGAAAATTTTGAGGGGCCCTGAAAGAAGAGGAAATGAAAAGCCTGAACAGCTAAAAAGAGAGCTCTCATCTTCTTGATGTTGATGGGATTTGACCTCTGATGGGGAGGCCAGAGACCCTGGACCTTGAGGAAACTGAAGGAAGGTCTCCACCCCTTGTGCAAGTTATCCAAAAAAAGTTCAAGAGATGGGACTAGAGTTTGGAAAGGAAGCCCTGTGTTAAGAGAAAGTTGATGAATCCACAAATGAACCTAGACCTTTAGACATAGAAGGGAACTAGGAAATCCAGTGATTGACAGTGCTGAAGCCATACTGACTTGAAGAACCACTGTAGTTTTCTCATATGCAGCTGACTACAGGCAGCATAGGAATGGTGGAAGTCATGACTCTTAGAATCCTGAGAAAATTCCTGACTGTGACTGAAGCCAGAGGAAGAACAGACTGAAAAAAGGTGATCAGTGAAATTGCCTTGAGTGGAGGCAGGGATGCCAGCATGAAAAACATGACCCCAGCAAGGAACATGGACTGATTTCTGAAAATTTATGGTAAACCCCAATCTTTGTAACAGAAAAACAGTAAACTGGCAGGTGCCTTCCTTCCTGAGAAACAGGAACATCCTGAAATAAAAAACCTTCCCTTCCTGGGTAGGGGGCAAATCTTGAATGATGCCCTGAGCCAGAAGGGCCCGAAACAGTTCTGGAATGAAATGAAATTGTTCCTGAGGAGGTTGAGGGATGCACAGAAAAGGAGGATGGGAGTTCCACACCATGAAATATCCCTGGCAGATGATGGACAAAACCCAACAGTCTTGAGTAACCCTTAACCAATTGGGAAAGGACAGAGAAAGATAAAGGGATGAAGGCTCCTGGCCTAGGGAAAGGAGCAGCAAACTGTCAGAGCCTGGTTTGTCTTAAAAAGGAGACTCCTGAGAGTAGGAGTCTGAGTAGACAGTAGAGGCACATGCCTAGAACCCTTTTTACCCTTGGGTGGAAGTGAGACTATCTGCGAACAAAACCAGATTTGGATGGATAATGCCCCTGAAATTTAGGGATAGGAGAAACAAAAATACGTTTCAATTCCTAAAAGGCCTTACCTTTAGCATGGACGGACTTTAAAAACTAATCAGCAGCTGAGCTAAAAAGGTTATCATCAAGAGGGACATCCAAAAAATTAGCTTTAGAGTAATGCCTCAAAACAGAAGAACCAAATGCAGCATCCCTAGAAATGTCAGCTGCATCATAACTACATACAACCCCATTTCCACTGTGGATCTATAACATCAGGGGAAATATGCCTTTTTGTTTTGTCTTTTCTTTTGAGGGACGTCTGCCCGAAAAATGCCAGGAGGCTTGGATCCTTGCCAACACTCAACCAACATAGCTGGAATCTCACCGTCAAAATAAAAACATAAACCAAAGGCTGAAAGTAGGACCAGGAGACCACAGTAAAAAATATTTAATTCCACTACGCGCTTTCTTCTGGAAATAAAACAGACTTCATCAGAGTAAAAAGCACATGAAATGAACATACTTAAATACCCTGTCCCCCTTAATCATGTGACAAGTATCCATTCCGGCAGGATGAAAACTGAAAGAATTCTTTTGGACCTTAACTTTTTTTGAGAAAGCTAAATTTGAAACTTATTTTTGAACTCGATAATAGTTACAATGTGACAGGTATCTTTCGTAGATCTAGCTTATTTAATCCTCCCTTGGCCCTACCACTATTTCTATTTGAGAAGTTAGTTGAATTTGATTTCAGGGCCATTTGTTCTAGCTCTACGAAGATTGTTGTCGCACTACTATGTCTAACACCGAAATGACATTACTTTTGGAACGTGTTAAAAATATGAATTTGAGAGTTATGAAGCTGAACAAGGGTGAAGGGGTTATTATTATTATGAATAGAACTGACTATTGACCGGATGAATGCATTTGTCCTTAACAGTGAATTTTATGAGGAAGTTTCACTCAATTACATTCATGTAACATACAAAAATATTGATTTTCTTAAGGATCTTTTTGATAAAGGACAAATTGATTGTAGCTTATTCAAGTCTTTACATGTGAAGTTTCCTGTGGTAGCTACAATCTTTGGGATACCAAAGATCCATAAAAGTATCACTGACACCCCCCCCATGAGACCTATTGTCAGTTCCAGTTGTTCAAAAATACATCCTTTAGCTAAGTACAATGATATCAAATTAAAGAAATACCTTGCACATTTTACATATTTGCGCAGGGATTCTTGGGATTTCCTTCTAAAAATTAAAAATCTTACTTTTTCTGAAAGCACCATTTTCTGTGGTAATCATCTGTGGTAGTCAGTCAAACATTACATAGTTAATTTGAGTCCTGCCTTCTTTTAAACCTCATTTCTCTCCCGTATGTATGTATTGTTCCCACAATTCCCACTTTTTCCGATGTAATTTGCTCCTACCTTTTTCTAAAGAGTTCAGTTCCAGTTGTTTTACCTCTGTTACTATATTCCCTACTTCTAGTACAGTTGGTTTAGATTTTGATTTCCATGTTCTAATAATTTCTTTTCTGGCAGCCAACATAATTAGACACAGCAAGGCCTTACCATGTCTAGGAAATTCCAATTCTGTATTATCACTCAGAAAAATCATTTCCCTATTTAAACCAATTTGCTCACCCAGCATCTCTGACAGAGCAGCCTGCAGGGAATCCTTAAAGTCTGCCAAGTCATTACACTGCCAGAAAATATGTTCCAAATGACCTCTTTCTTCCCCATCACACCGCCAACATTTGCGGTCTACATGAGGAAAAACTCTCTGGAGTCTACTTGGGGTATAAAAATATCAATGTAAACATTTCCAAGCAAAAAAAAAACTACTTCTATATTTTCTTGCTTATATGGGAGACATACATATATCCTCCATTGTTTCTTTGTGAATTGCTAATCCATTCTCTCTTCCCAATCCTTTCTAACCTCCTCTGATTCTTATAGTTATTACGCAATATTTTATATGCTCTATTAATGATTCCCTTTTTAATGGCAGCTTCTGTTCTAGATTCAACTAACCTCTACCACTGCTTGCCTTTCATTTAGGCCCCATATTTCTCTTTGCCTACACTCTGGTATCAATCCTTGATAGGGAAGTCCATCTCGAACCTGCAGTCCAAATAAATTATTGGTGTCTTCCCAGTCTACTACATTTCCATCTCTAGATATTTGCTCCCAATACCTTAGTTCCTTTGCCATTTTTTTCCAATAAATTCTGACCTCCTCCTGCCTATTGTCTGCATCCTAATTGCAGTCATCTCTACTGGCAGAATCTTCTTTCTCTATCCCTTTTTGACTTAGTTCTTAGAATACATTCTGCTACTTTATGAATATAACAAACTGTACGATTATTGTTATTCTCCTTGAAGGTCTGTATCCAAAATGCTAGTCTATCCTTGTTTCTTAAGTTTCCCCTCTGTTCATAATCATCCCTTTCCACTTTTCATTACAGGTTTCTGCTTGTGCTATGTATAGAAGTCTTAACTGTGTATATCTGAAATATCCCCTCAAATTGGGTAATCCCAACACGCCTTGTTCTATTGGAAGAATCAGCTTATCCCACTAGATGCTTGCCATCTTCTCCTCCCAGACATTTTTCAGCTCTTTATTAATTGCTAGCCACAACCTCTCTTCTGGTCGATAAAAATATGCCTGACTTGTGTATAAGACTAAAGGGACTAAAAACATTTAACTGCTTGTATCCTACTATTCATATCCATACAACAGAGCTTCTAATTTCTCAGTTTTTGTTATCTTTTGTTTAGTCTCTTCCCACATATCTTTAACTGCCACACCGGAATCATTTTTAATCCATACTCCTAAATACTTCATTTTAATATGTCCCCCATAAATATGGGCACTGCTGAACCAATTAGTGTATGTGTACATAATTTACTGCTACTGGCTTTGTTTTAGCTTCATTAAATTTTGTATCCAGAAAAGATATGAAACTGTCTCAAAAATGTTCCACAACACTGTAATGTCCTTTTGCGGTTTTGCCAGGAATAACATAATATAATCTGGAAATAAATCCAGCTTTTCTTGACTAACATAACAATTACATCCTTGAATTTCTGAGTCCCTTATTTCCTTTGCCACTGGTTCTAAATATACTGCAAATGACAAAGGGGATAAGAGGACACCTTGCCTGGTTCTTCTGCTCAAGCAGAAATTATCAGAGGGGACCCCACCCACTTTAATTTTCACCTCCGATCCCTCATATATCCTCCTAATCAACCTTATAATTTTATCATGGAATGCAAATGCTTCCATTGCCCTGCTCATAAAGTCTCAGTTTACTCTATAAAATGCTTTCTCTTCCCACCCACCAAAACAGTGGTATTTTCTTACATTCTGCTTCCCTCTGGATCATCAGTGTTCTGTTAATGTCAAATGTTTACCTCCCCTCCACAAAACCACATTGATCCAAATTTATTAATTTTGGCATCAATTTTGCCATTCTTTTATCCATTACAGTCAAGCAACTTTATAATACTGGTTTAGTATTGAAATGGGCCTGTATCTGTATAAAGCTGGATATGATGGATCTTTATCCTCTTTAGGTATTACACCTACTACTGCTCTCCCAGGATGAAGGTACCTCTTCTCCTCTTAAAATAATGTTAAACGAAATCTTCCAGATCTTGATTTTTTTCCCTCCTAGTTTCCAATCTTCCACAGGAATACCATCTTTTCCTGGGGACTTTTCTGTAAATTGGTTATACATCACCAGTTTTATCTCATTTCCTTCTATCCTGTTAGCAATTGAGCCTCATCTACCTTTAACCTTGGCATATTTAATTATTCCATAATCATTTCCATTTGTACCTTTTCTTGATATCTATTGTCTCTGCTTTATACAGACTTGCACAGAGAGGTTCCAAAATATTTTTAATACCTCTATAGGATCTCCTTACCTTCCTAGTTACAGGACCCCTAAGCTTGGCAACAGCCTTTTCTACTTTCTGCTGCCTGAGTCGTTGTACTAAAAGTTTTTGTGTTCTAGAGTTATCATCAAAAAACAGTTGATTAATATCAGTCTTTCTAAAGTCATGCATATTATTGAGGTAATCCCTTATTTTCTGTTTAGCATTCTGCAGTTGCTCCTTCTCTTGTTCAGTGAGATGCCCCCTATTCTGCAATACTTTAACATTTGTCAATCCCTTTAAATATTTCTTGTTACTTCTTAACCATATCTCCCTTTCTTTTATTACCAACCTATTTTTAAACTCCACTTTAATGTTATCCCACTCCCTAGCTATATATTCAGAAGAAATTTCTATATTCTGTAATAGCTCCTGAATGAATAATTTCCACAATCCATTCCTTAAATTCATCTCTTTTCAACAGATAGGTGAGAAAGTACCAGTCTCTCATTTTTAATTCATTACTCTGTGGTTTTATTGTAGTTATTATCAGCATATGATCTGTAATAGTTATTGGGTGTGTATCAAGACCTTCAATTAAATGCACATGTTCCCGTGAAATGTAAATTCTGTCTAGTTTGGCCCAATTTTTGTATCTTGCGGAATAATATGTAAATCACCTCCAAACTCCTACTGAATTCACATCTTCCATGCCAAATATTTTCATAGATTTCTTCAAAAGTCTACCCCCCTTTGTTATACCTTCCCTTCTGGGCCCACAGACACATCTTCACTGCTGCAAATAAAATTTCAGTCCCCACCTATAAGTAATATTTCTTGCTGAAAGCAGATTATTTCTCCCAGAACTTTCTTAAGCTCCATTATAGCAATTGTAGGTGGAATATAAATACATGCCGGTGCAATCCTCCTCCCTTGCCAATAGCCCCTTAGTACTACAATTCTACCATCATTATCTTTTTTATCCTCTATCACTATGGGAACTCCTCTTACAATTAACAAAAGTACTCCTCTTTTACTTTGTCACATGTATTCCACTTAACCATCCTAAGAACTTTCTTTATCAAATTCACATGTTCAGTTCTTTCCAAGTGCGTCGCCTGTAGCATAGCTGTTTTCACTCCATGTTCTACTATAGTTCACTACTCTTTTTTTTTTTATTCATTGACATTTAAAGACAATACAGAAAGCATCATTTTATTAAAAAGTTATTCACACTTTTTAACTCAAAAAAGTGCATTATCATTCCATTCGGCAAGGGTGATGTTCCTGCAAACTATCACGTCAATAGCAATACTCTAAGCACACAGTCAGTGGTGTGAGATCTGGGCACACAGGTCGACAGCAGCCTTAACTTTGATCACCATGTCTGCACGGTAGTAAGGACCTTTTATATTGTTGATCTCATAAATAAGGGTATTGCCTCCAGAAAAAAAGAGGTTATAACTCCCCTGTACTCTTCCCTCATCAGGCCAATAATAGAATACAATGTTCTCTTTGGTATGTTCCTTTCCAAATACCTGCAGCAATTGCAGAGACCACAAATGTTCCTTACAAAGAAAATCCAGGGTCTTCAAGATCTGTCTTATGTGGCCAGACAGAAATCACTGTCACTTTCCTCTGTGTCATACAGACTGCTCACAGGCGACCTGTGCCTTGCATATAAAGCGCACTCTGACCCAGCTTTAATGGAAATGCTGCACATTCGTAAGTCAAAAGGTGCACAGGCCACTCGCTCAAAGGACCTTAACCTGGTATGTGACATCAGCAGAACTTGCTGAAGAGACAGATTTGTCTCACAGAGGTTACCCCACCTTTGGAACTAGCTTCCTAGTCATGTTAAACAAAGCCCCCCATTGGCCCTATTTAAGAGTAATTTGGATGACTGGATGGGTAACCAGAGATTCATCCCAAAGGTTCCATGTGTCCTGCTTGGAGAGTGGCAATAGGTGCCGATTTCAGTATCTGCTTGAACCAGACACACTTGGGAACATGAGTTGAACTTGGCTAGGCTTATAAGGGCCCTGGTGCCCTTAGACTACTAACCTCCTATGATCCTATAAACAGTTCTTTTGTTAAATCTCTAGGTCCAGTTGTTGTGTTCCATACATACACTGTTTGGCAGGTTGAACTTTCATACAGTTGTTTCTTGTCATATCTATTTGAGCCTATGTCACTTCTCACAAAAGTTGTTTTATTGAAAGCCCTTCAAAAAATAAAATAAATAAACACCACCGAAACCCCCTAAAACCTATTGACTTAATACTAACACACAAAACTATGCACATCTTCAAATATTGAAGTTTTACTCTCCTAATAGGAACAAATGTCCCAAACTGACAGCCGCACTCACAGACTTGAATTACATAAAAGAAAGGTTATCTATGCTAAGATGCATGGTGCAGCCTGTGCTTCTACAAAGTACTGTCTGGTTTTGTCTTGTTTTGATAGCTGTACCAGCTGGGAAAACACCTGAATGCTTTCAGAGAAAATTATCTCCTACTCAATTTATTTTTATCAGACTGTAGCCAATTTCAATTTATCAGCTTTTCTCCATGGAGACGACGACCAGCTACAGAACTACTAAATGCCAGGCATTTATAGCTACCTCTGTCCATAAGCGACATGTATGCCAGACCTGAGTACAGAAGGGATAGCTAAAGGCTTATGCGGAGGCAGGAGTAAAAAATCCTTGAGCCTCTTTTTTGAATCAGAAAAATCCTGGCTTTCCCAGTGGAAATGCTCCCTTAGAGTATGTAAGGTTTCACCAAAAGAAAAATCCTCTGGAGGGGAAGCAGAGGGAATAGAGTCCTTTGCATCAGAATCCTCTTAAGTAGATAAGGGCAAATCCAGATCATCAGAAGAATCAGAAAAAAACAGAATCCTGGTCAGAAGATTCATAAACAACTTCAGTCCTAGGCCTCTTACAAGGGGGGATTGGCTACCTCTGATTAGAGTTATTAGAACTTCAGCCATTCTTAGCATTTTTTTTATGCATAGAGGCCTGAGCATGTGGCCTGGGCGTCGTTTTTTTAGGCATGGTTCGAGATTTAGGCCTAAGTGAAGAAGAGGCCATCAGTTTAATATGCAAGTCCGTAGGCCTGAATACACTCTCAGAAGCCGGTGCCTGCACAGCAGCTCTGGACCCATCCAAGGTAGAGACATCCACGGGTTCCATAGTTGAAGCATCTCGCTACATTCTGGACTATGAATGGGTCTCAGTAGAGGCCTGCGAATAGGAAGTAGCGGATATCAGGGGCTGCAAAAGCGCCTCACTGAGTACCGGTGAACTGGCGACTGGCTTAGGAGAAGCGTTGTTGGCAGTTTTGGACATGGCGGCCTGTCTCTGTCTTTATCTTTGCATTTTTTCAGAATCCTGGTAGTCGGATGGCTAACAGACAACATTTCTGAATAATTAAACTGAGAACCGAAATATTTAGAGGCAAAAATATACCGACGGCAGATAGTGTGCGGATTAAATAAAGCACAAAATAGACAGCAAGGTATGTTGTGGTCAGGGCCTAGGCAAGGAATACATAACAAATGAAAATCTTCATGAGGTATTTGCTTTCCACAAGTAATGCAATTATTAACTTTTACTGACATTGGTAAGGAGCAAGAAAAACTTTCCCCAACGGGGTACTTAGCTTTAGTTGAAGACTTCTGTTCTGAAACTCGAAAACAAAAATTTCAGGAGTCGGCCGACCGGCACTTGCAAACTGCTTCTGCTTCAGGGACCACATGGCAAGAAAGACTGATGTAATGGCATTGGCTGCATGTTTTATACCCCTGACGACCTGACATCATGGAATAAGGGACAGCAACCAATGCAGGACCCAAGACTTTGTTAATCAGGCCGACTGAGGGCTACCTGCAAGCAGATAACCCACATGTAATGACTGCAACAGTGAAACACGAAGAACATCTGTTAAATGCCAGGCATTTATAGCTACCTCTGTCCATAAGCAACATGTATGCCAGACCCGGAATAAATTTCCTATTCTCCATCCACTGGTCTAGGTTGTACTTAAAGTGAGTAATAGACAAATTCAGCTTCACATGGATGGGAACCCTGCTCAATATGAGGTGCAGTCTCTGGGACACAACTGTCTCCAGCATGTTTCTGTTTAAATCGCAAATAAAATTCAGGACCCTAGATTTGTATTTGTGGTACTGTTTGACTTATGAATATGCAGGAGATTCATAAGTGTGGTGTTTTTGGATACCTTGAAAGTCAGGCGTAGATCACCCCTCAGCAATCTAAAGGAGACAGAGTAGAAGGAAAGGGCTTTAAGGTGCTCTACATAAGGCAGATTTGTTACACCTTGTATTCTATTTGTAAGGAACCTCTGAGGTCAATCTAGTTGCTGCATATACCTGGTCAGGTATATACCAAGGGAGCACTTTACTCTATGATTGGTCTAATAAGGGCAGAGTACAGTTGGATAATGACCTCTTTGGACCTAGATACCATGTTTTCATAAGTTGTTCAACATAAAAGGATTTCCTCCCCAATGTGGTAACGTTATGGTAAAAGGTAAGGCTGCTGTCTATGTTTGCACCAAGATCCCTGACCACGGAGTCAACTTTTAGGGCGTATTATCAACATAGCAAATTAGCAGGGATGGCTGACTTCCCAAAGGGTAAAATTATGCATTTCTTAGCACTGAGCTTAAGACTATGGCTTTGGTACCATTTGTTAGTCAGAGATGAGCCTTCCTGAAGAATATTAGTATCTACAGAGGACTCTGTGATAACCTCCAGCTTACAATCATCTACAAACTTAGTCATAAACCTTTAGCGTTTGCTTCCACCTAAGAGAAACTGATGTCAAAAAGGAATGGGTGCAGTACCAAGCCATGGGGGGCTCCACTAGTGACTGGCCTCTTGGTGGAGGTGGCCTCACCTATTTTGACCTCCTGGGTCCTGAAGGTAAGCCAGTTGGCTATTCAGTGGGTGACTATAAACCCATTTATATCTAATTTACTGAGCTTGTCTAATGCTAGAGTGGAATATTGTATCAAAAGCCTTGGTCAGGTCAAGGTTAGCTGTGTGCACAGTCTTGCCCTCATCCATTACTTTGATGACCCTATCAAGGAAGTCCACCTGATTTAATAGGCATGACATTCCTTTAACAAAGCCAAACTGTGGTGGGTCCAACATTTGTAGGTTACGTATGTCCTTGTTTATCATGACTATGATGATGAGCCTTTGAATGGCCTTACATATGAGGCTGGTCAGAATTATGGGCCTGTAGTTACCCGGATTAGTGGTTGGATTTCCTTTGTGCAGGGAAATGACTGTAGCCTTTTCCATTCCTTGAGCAACAAACCTGATTGTAGGCTCCAGTTGAAAAGTGATTTAAGGGGACTAGTGAGGTCATGGTTCATGCTATTTAATAAACATCCTGGAATGTTACTTCAGCCCATTATGCAGTGTTATCGGCCTTGGAAATCGCATTGATGACCTGTTCCCTGGTAATAGTTGGGGGAATTGTGGTATGTAGTATTTCCTTTGGACTATCAGGAGTGTTGGGGGAGAAATTTGAGCTAAACCTGTCAACCACTCATAAAATATTAATAAAAAAAACAAAATAAAGAAAACAATAAGGGGAGAGAAAATTGAGCTGTACTTCTAAAAACTGCTAAGGTTTCAATACAGTGACCCTCCCCAACCCACATATTTAAAAATCAACAATTGCACAGTAACTCTAAAATGTGCAACTACAGCCTACTCTAACCCAATAAGGGGTTACCAGTGGCGTCCCGCAGAGTTCCGTACTGGACCCACTTCTTTCTGGACTATTTTGTCAGATTAAAAAAAAAAAAAAAAAAAAAAGAGAGAGAGAGAGAAATGCGATATGAATACAAAAATATGCTGACGACTGCAGAAAGGACAACATAATTATTTCAACATTAAGATACCAAAGTTCTCCAAGATGGTCAACAAAAAATAAACACCTGATGCAGTAGTAATGGTGCTACCACTAATGTCAGAAAACTTTATATTTTGGCATCTGTTAAAAAAGGCACATTATAACTGTAAAACGTGGCTGTATTGTGAAATGATCTACAGACAACAGCAGACAATTTAAACTTTTCAGGAATCTTAGAACATTTATTTTTGCCATGGCGTTCGTTATCGTTATTAAAAATTTTGTAAAATAAAGGTTTTAGCACTGGCAAACTGCTCATGCTATTTATGACTAAGGCTGTCACCACTGACAATACCGCCTCTATACTACCGCAGCCAGAAATACTGCCACTGAAACAGTCCAAACAAAATTACTTCATGTGATTATTGACAAGCACTTAAAAAGTTTGACCTTCATTATCCAGCAACCTCTCTTACCCTCTTCTTTTATAATCAGCATGCATTTTCACTAACATTCATCAGTCACTTCAAACAAAACTTGAATAGTGATGTAACAAAACAGCCAAGTTCACTACCATTAATACTGCAAAATCCCATCACTGTTTAGCACCATAACAACTATACTGGATAGAACTTCCAAACTACCAGTCTACTACACAATTGTTGATAGTCCATAACATGTACCACAACCCCCCCCCCCCCCAAATTGTCTAACCTTAATAAATACTGGGAAGCCTAATTCTCCCAACAAATTTACTCACTGGGCAAACTCTACTCACCATTACACAGCCCACAAATTCTGGCAGAAAATCTCTTTACTCTAACTGTACAGCTAAAATCTGGAATTCTATTCCAGTCTCCATCAGGCAACAAGAGTACCTAACATGCCTTTAAAACTGCATCTGAAATCCCATTTCAGCTCATAGTTATGCTCATACACGCCTTCTGGATAGTTGCTTTCAATATTGCCCCTTCTTCCACCCCCTTCATGTCTTTACCGCATATGACTGTACTTCAAGCTGTTTTTTTGATACCCTTTCTAATTTCTTTTCACAATACTTCCTTTTTCCTATTAACTATCATATTGTTGAATATGCTTTTTCCCCCTGTTGTTGAAACTGTTTACATACCTTTATTGCTAATCTGATAGCTGCCATATTATTTGCATTATATTATTATTTTCATAAAAAGTTTATCTATGAGTCCAGTGTGGGGGGTGGTGTCAAATGCCTTGGTGAGGTCCAGATAGGCTGTGTGGACCTCCTTATCCTCGTCCACAGCTCTGGAGATTGATTCGAAGAAGTCAATCAGGTTCAGGAGACTAGATCGTCCCTTCACGAACCCAAAATGGGTGGGGTCCAGTGTTTGAAGGTTGCCGATGTCTTTGTTTATAAGTTCCATGATAATGCGTTCCATGCCCTTGCAGATCAGGCTTGTCAGACTGATGGGAAGGTGGATCCCCCTTTGTGGAGTGGGATAACTGTAGCTGTGCGACACTCAGTGGGCACGAAGCCTGAGGTAAGGCTATGATTAAACATGACACGTAGGTGAGGTGCCAGTTAATTTTGTAGTTCATGTAGTACACAGCCAGAGATGTCATCTGGTCCCATGGATGCTGTATTATTAGCTTTGGAGAGTGCGGTTTCTACCTGTGTAGCCATGATTACCAGAATTTGGCAATCTTTTGGTATTGAGATGGGCCTTTTAGGGGGTGAAGTTGGCACTAAATCGATCTGCCAGGATATTGGCAATATCCTTGGGATCAGTATATTTAATGCCATTCTGTTGTAGCTCAGAGCAGATCTGAGCATTGCCATTTAGATTCTTGACATAACTATAGAATGCCTTGTGTTTGTCTTTGGAATCTTTAGCAATTTTATTTTCGTAACTTGCTTTGGAGGATTTTATGAGGGACCTCAGCTTCTTACGGAGGCTGGTACAGGAGTTTTTTGCATCCTGGGATTTTCCTCTTTTCTGCAACAGTTTCTTCCTTCTGTTGTATAGTTTGTTTATGGCAGGGGACCATCATATTGGCTTCCTTTTTTTTGGAGAAGTGCGTCTTGGTTCTATTTGGGATGGCATGATTCATGCACGAGTAGATGTGCTCATACAGTGCCTTAGCGTAGGATTCAGCATCCGAACTTTCAGCTCCAATCTGCATGGGTGTCATGAAGTTTATCACTTCTGACTTGAGTAGCATGACGTTGGCTTTGGAGAAGTTTTTACAGAGGTTTCCTTACTGGGGGGGGGGGGTGGGATGTGGATGTCAAGGGTGATTAGCTTATGGTCAGACCTGACCAATGAGGGGGTGACCACTTATGTGGAGCATCTCCCATGTTGGTAATGACCAGGTCTAGGATATTGGAGCCCCTGGTGGGACAATGGATTAGTTGATCCAGGGCATTGGAATTTATGAATTCCAAGAACAGTTGGGAAAAGGTGTTGGTACCAGAGTAGTTTTTCCAGTTAATGTCAGGGTAGTTGAAATCGCCCAGTATTAGGGTGTTTGGTTCTATCTTAATATTTTCCATCTTAATATTTTCCATATGTTTAGAAAGGTGTAGTGAGAATCTTGGGGCATGGTGGGAGATCTGTAGCAAGCTACAGTTTGGATTGTAGTCTTACCTAGTGTTAGTTGCACCTGGAGAATTTCAGATGCATTGTGTTGGGCAACTAGTCTGGAGGTGTGAATATGGACACTCCTCCAACTTTACTGTTTCGGTCTTGGTTTGGTGGCCAAAAAGTGTTGTAAGAGTTGTAGGCTGGTATTGCAGGGGTGCTCTCTGGAGCCTTGAACCAGGTTTCAGTTGCTGCACAGATATCGATGTTCTCCATTTTTAGGAGTGTCTTGAGAGAGTGCATTTTGAGGTTTAGACTTCTAGCATTGAGTAGCATTACCTTCAGATTTTGCATGCTTGTATCCGTTAAGGTGGTGGTTTTGTCCTTTGAACCTTACCTAAAAAAGGCACTATAGGGATGGCAAGAGCTTTAGCCAGTAACCTAAATCCCAGGGGTGACAGGTGCAGACCATCTCTGGAAAAGCATCATGGTTTGTCGATCATGTCGTCCCAGGCAGATAGATACTGAATTCCCTTTGAATGACACCAGAAGCTTAGCCAGTTGTTGAAGTCAATCATTTTGTCCTTATACTGTGGTATCATTCTGGGCGAAGGCAGGATGCTACTCAGGGCTAGGGTCATACCTGCCTGGGCCACATGATCTGAGAGCTCTTCCATGTCTCTTTTCATGTAGTCCAGGGAGGTACGTCTCAAGTCATTCACTCCAACATGGACAATGACAAAGTCGTATTTGTACTTGTTGTGGAGTGACTTGAGTGCATGCATTATGTGGCAGATCCTGGCACCAGGCAGGCAGCTGACTGTTATTTTCTCCTTGTTCAGCCTGGTGAGTGGGACATCAATGTGCCTGACTATAGAGAGTCGTCTATGACTAAAGTGTTGGGTACATTTTCTTGCCTTAGGGGCTGTTGGGTGGCACGCTGGTGTTGTGAGCTATGTGAAACTTTGGTTGTGACTGGTGTTTGTTGGCATTTCAGCTTCGGAGGTCCTTGTTGCTTGGGCAGGTTAATATTAAGGGCCTCCACATATGTGGGTTTCGTGTTGCTATGTGTGGGTGTTGATGGTATGGATTTTGAAGGGCTATGTGTTGCTTGAGGTGTAGTGCAGGTGTTAACCTTCTCCTCTTGACTGTCTAGCACAATCTTGGCTGGAGAGAGCTTTGCTTCCAGTTTGGCTATGTAAGTGCATCTCACGCAGGTTGTAGTGTTGGGTGGTAGGAGGAGAGGATTGTCTGTGTACGAGGCAGTTGCTGCATTGCCCCAGTATGCCCAGATTCACCAGGTGGACAGGAGAAATCGCCAGAAGCTGACCCTTGGACATGCCCGTTTAGGTGCTTTTTTTACTAAAGGACAAGAGCTCCTATCCCTTACCTTTGCAAGGTACTTTGCAATTATAGGCTGTTTAGTGCTTACAATTAATTCCTCCTTATTAACAAGGAGAGTTGAGTGCTTGTATCACTTTAAGGCTTCCGAGTGCTATCCAGCAGGTTCTAGACCAAGTGCTAGTCACAGGGGTTCATATTTTAATGCTACCACTGAGAAACCAGCTAGTTCTAAGGGAAAATTTGAAGAGCAGACTTTCTGGCACCTGAAATAGTTTAACCGTAGCCCCGTGGTGCTGCACGATTTAAGCCAGAAAGTTGAAAGGATAGAAATCAGCCCAAAATGGCTAATAAAATTACAATTTCAGAGCTGGAAACCACTCCTCTAGTGTTAGTTAGGCAGTACAATGCTCACTACTCCCACTGGTACGCAGTAGGACTTCCCTCTACCACAGCAAGGTCTGGATAGCTCTGAACACAGAAAATAAAGTCCTGAAACCAGCAAAGCCTGGAATCTGGACTATATTAGCTAGGAAAGCCAGAAAACGAGCAAACAAGATAGTATTTTTTTTTGTTAAAACAGGCTAAACAATGCAATGATACAGTAAATAAACACAGAAAAGGCTAACGCACTTGAGTGTGTAGCCCTAAACAGTAAATGCAATTAAAACTCTACAAAATTATCAATTTAAAACTGTTTAAATGAAGCAAGCCAAGTGCACAAGTGAAAAACGATTTAAGAGACAGAAATACAGTAGAATAAGTAGTTAGTTTACATATACAGAAAAGTCTATATATGCAGAAAAGCAGGTCTTTATCAGCATTTCGAACGCTGACAATATCAAATACGATATTGTTGTGTCGAGAATGCCGAAAGTGCAGAACATCGAACGGGTAAATGGGAGATTTCCATTTACTTCAATATAGTGCTGTCTCGGAGTAGGTATACTTAAGCAGCACGGGGTGTCGGGGGTACAGCCCCCCACGTGGGCGGTGCAGGGAGGCTTGCCCCCCTGCCTACATCCTTTAGGGGGGATTTTTTGTTTTGTTTTTTTTAATCGGCATTCGAAAATGTAATAAGTCGATCATTTCAGTTTGACATGTAGTGATTCAATGTATTAAATTTTCGAAATGCTGATATAGACCCCAGAAAAGCAGCTAAAACAACACTAAAACAATTCAGATGCAGTGTAACCTAGAGCACTTGAGTTGTAGCAATATTAAGGCAAATACAATTTTAATAACTGCACTAAAATATACTCTATGACCCGCGGTAGTGGTGCTGCGGTAGCGTTGTCGCCTCACAGCAAGACATTGCGTTCAATTCTCAGCTACAGTGTCTTCTGTGTGGAGGCATGCGTGAATGGGCGTGCCTTCATTGAAGTTTGTGCGTCAGGGCTGGTAACTCGGCACGTAAAAATCTACTACCAAACATTAGCTGACCGGAGTTCCGCTGTGGCGACCCCTGACCGGGATAAGCCGAAAGACACAACAACAACAACTAAAATATATTCTATATTTCCAAAGTGTTTGAGAAGCACAGTCAGAGCACTAAGAGCTTCAGGCAAATTTATTTATTTTTTTTTTTTAGAAAGGGAGAAAGGAGAAACAGAAGGAAAGAACCTAAGTGGGTTGACCTTCTCAGATGTTCTCTCTGTATTAGGTAGAATGAGCTAATGAAACTAGACTGGGAGGGGTGTTCAAGATCAAATTTAGGGGAGGGCAACTGCAAGGCCAGCAGGTATAAAGACAAGATACCAACATGGAGGGAGAGTGTGAAGCTCTCTAGTCAGAACACACTACATAAATCACTTCAGACAGAAAACACTACAGGCAGTGAGACAATAGCTATAAAATACAGTACTAAAGTATGCAGTAGACAATAAAAGTGCTATAAATATCTATAATAGCCAATAACTAGTAAAAATAAGCAAAAAAAAGTCTACTTATTGTTATATATCACAGATCAGAGTTTTAGTCAGTGCTCCTTTTCCAATAGCTCTGTGTAGAATGGCAGAAAACACTCAAGTTAACTTCTTAAGTAACAGAAAGTTGAAACCTGAAACAACTTTAAAAAAATCTCAAAAGAACCAATGAGGTGCTTTCTCCAAGTCGTAGACCTTGCAACCCCAACCAGCAATGACCACAAACACTACACTCTCACTGTAGTGGGGGATGGTTTTTGCTAACTAAGATGGCCTTGAAAATAAGCTGAGAACACAGACTCTAACAAACAACTAGGCCCAGAAACACAATCTTAAATATGGAAACTTTTCAGGCAGAAAACATTACAGGCAGTGAGCCAATAGCTATAAAATACAGTACTAAAGTATGCAGCAGACAATAAAAGTGCTATAAATATCTAGAATATATATATATATATATATATATATATATATATATATATATACACATACACACATATACATATATACACACACACACATATATACATATATATGTGTGTGTGTGATATATATATATAGATATATTAAATGATGTTGTAGTATTACAGTACTTTCATAATTTATTCTTTTCTTACATTTATTGGAGCTTTTCTCCTTGGACCTCCACCAAAAAGGGGCTATAATTTCTCAGCTAGACCTTCCCGGTCAACAAAAGCAAATAATTATGTTTTAAGAAATCTTGGCAAATGTTTATATATCAAAGTCAGAAAAAATATTTTGCCATCCATCTAATTCTAATGGACTTATCCAGTCACTCGAGAGGGATCATTACACCATTTTAAATGTCACTCCTCCAACCCATAACTGAATATAATGCTGCTTCCTGCAAGCCATCTGAAAGAACTTGAAAAGATGCAACAATTCTTGACTACAAAAATCACTGGGTTAGAAAAGCTGAACTATTCAGAAAACCATTAAAACTGTAGTATTCTGTTTCATGCATGCAAGGGTAATAATAGGTGCCCTCTCTGGTCAACAAAGAAATGTTTGACCTGGTTCGATTTGAAAGCCTATGCTAGAATGCAGTGCTGCCAGAGTTAACACCAGATTGGGGAACCTTATGCTAAAATTATCAATAACAGAAAACAAAACTGAGGGATATATTATACAATGCCTTCCAAGATTATGGTCTAACCTTCCTTTCCAATCAGGAAAGGTCAATCTAACTTCCTTCGAATATAATTTTGCTACACTTATGAAATGTAGAAAATAACACTAGATTATAACACTCAAGCTTGTTGAAGGCCAATAGTCATAAGCTCGACAAAAGAAAGTATAGATGTGTAAAATCTTACCATAACAGAAGACTTCCTTCTCTTCACTGCTGCAGTATTCCTTAACTTAAGGGATCTCCTGCCTAGGATAGCTCAATGTCCAGCCAGTATATCAAAGCCTTTAGTATTTACAGGCATCATATGTCACACACATGCTCCCCGCACACAGCGTAGGGCAAAAAGGGGACATACGGATGCATACACACAGAGCTGAAAAAGTCCCAAGTGGAACAGAATGTCCCTAGGGACAAGGGGAACATGTGCATCCAGAAGGAGAAAAAGGAAAAAGATAATGCAGGACCCCTAAGAAAGGAGGTTAAAAGACTGCAGGGCAAGAGCTAAAACAGAGTAGACAAGAGGGAACGAATACTGCAGCAATGAAGAGAAGGATATTTCCTGTTGTGGTAAGAGTTTACAAAACTGTACTATGTCCTTCCATATCACTGTTGCATTATTCTTTACCTATGGGAGAGTAAGAGAGGTCAAGAGGAAAACTTGGGAGGAAGGCACACAAGAGCCCTGGTAAAGCCTGCCCTGGAAATAACATCCAATTTGTAATACTTAGCAAACGTATGAACAGAACACTAAGTAGCAGCCTCAGGAATGGAACTGGTATCCAAACCCTTGAAAAAAGCACTAGAGGAGGCAACTGCCCTAGTAGAATGTGCCTTTACCAAGGAGGACAGTTTCAATGAAAAGAACAACAATGGCCGCAGAAATCCAGGAGGGGATGGTTTGTTTAGAAATAACCAAACCCAAAGTCTTGGGATGAAAAAAAAAATAAAAAAGCTGCTCAGATATGATATACTTGAGTTTAATTCAAAGAATATCTGAGCTGTCTATGCAAGTTCAAGGTGTGAAGAACCTTCTCAGTGGCAGACTGTGGGGCAGGAAAAAAAGAGAGAGGAAAATTAATGGACTTATTAAGGGGCAACTTATTGAACACCTTGGGCATTGAAGAAGGATTAATATGAAGAGACACACTGTCCCTGTGGAAAACTAAGGAGGAATAACCATGAGAGCCTGAAGTTCAAACACCCTCTTGACTGAAGAGAGGGCCAAAAGAACAGTCCTCCAAGCACAATGTTGTAAGGAAGATGAAGCAGCAGTCTCAAAAGGAGCCCGAGCCAATTTCTCAAGTACAAAACTGAGGTCCCAAGAAGGTGGAATAGGCTTGCTGGGAGGGCTGATATGAAGGATGCCTTTAAGAAATTGCTCGACTTCAAATCTTGAGGCCAGAAGAGCAGTCAAGGACAGATGAGCAGAAACAGCTGAGGGTGAGTATTAACTGAAGAATATGTGAACCCAGCATGGAGTAGATCACACAAATAAGCAGAATCAGAGGAACATCCACAGATGGGGGAACCGGATGGTGACAGAAACATCAGACAGAAAATCACTTCCAATTGGACATACATGACTTCCTGATAGTGCGTTTCCTGGCCTCTTGCAGAACCCAAAGTACGTCTCCAGAAAAGAGATGCCGAAAAGGGATCACAACCCTATTGCACACAGTGTCATTTAAAGAGTAGACAAGTGAGGATGGATGAAAGACCCCTTGTCTTACATCATAAGATCCACCCAGTGAGGTAACTTGTGATCATTGCCCCTTGCCAAGTGAGAAAGAAAGGGGAACAAATGCTTTCTGGGCCAAAATGGAATCACTAGCAAGAGTTTGTGCAAGTCCTGCCATATCTTGTGCAGAACTCGCAGTAACAAAGCAAGTTGGGGGGAGAAGGTGTATAGAAACATCCCCTTCCAAGAAAAAGACAGGGCACCCACTTTCTAAGCCAGAGGACTTGGGACTCTGGAACAGAAGAGAGAAAGCCATCTGGTCAGAGGGGAGGCAAAAAGATATACAGGAGGAATACCACACCTGTGGACAATGTCCGAGAGCACATCCCTGTGAAGCATCTATTTGTGAGCTTGTGTGCTGGACCTGCTCAAGGGAGTCTGCCACTAGATTCTGAGGGAATGTAAACTACCTGAAGAGTCACTTGATACTGAATAGCTAGATCCCAAAACTGAAGAGCTACTCTGCAAAGAAAATAAGACTTTGTGCTCTCCAGCTTTGTTGACATAGCATGAACTAATGTCTTTCGGCTTTTACTGGTTAGGAGTCACCACAGCGAAACTCGGATCTGCTAATGATTGGCAGTAGATTTTTACAGTGCCGAGGTGCCAGTCCGATGCCCAACCTTCAAAGAAGGCACACCCATTCACCCATGCACCTACCTGCATGTCTTTAAGCGTCACTCGACCACGGGGAGGACATGCAGATTCTACACAGAAGGTGCTCCAGCCGAGAATCGAACCAGATAACGTCTTAATGGGAGGCGACAATGCTAACCGCTGCACCACCATGGCACACCTTGTTGACATAGCACATCACTGTGGTATAGTCTGTGAAAACTTCTGAGGGTCCCAAGATGAAACAGGAATATTGATGTGGTCTGACCTCTTATGAAGAGGCCAGAGACCCTAAACCTGAGTGGGAACTGGAGCTTGAAAAGGAAGCCCTGGGTTGAGAGAAAGCTGATGAATCCACCACTGAAGCTAGGCCTTGAGACAGGGAAGAAAAGGTACCGGGAACTCCAGGGGAGGCAATGTTGAAGCCACACTGATTTGAGGTAACACTGAAGTTTCTTCATAAGGAGCCTGGTGAGAGGGAGAATAAGAATGGGGGAAACCATGAATCTAAGCACCCTGAGAAATACCATAGCCAGGACAGATGCCAGAGGAAGAAGGGATGAATAAAGGTTATTAGAGAAAAGCCTGTAACAGGGAAGAGAGATGTGAGTTCAACTCTCAGATTGTGTGTCCCAGTCAGGTATGTCCCTAGCCCTAAGCAGCATTCTACCATCACCTAGGATGACACAATACAGACAAAAAATGACCGATTTCAATAATTCGCATAGCTTCTGGTGGCACTCCAGGAGAAATCCAGTATCTTGTAGCCTGGGAAGATACAGTGGACAGTCCACGCTGCTTTGCCAGAGATGGCCTTCACCCGTCTCCTCAAGGCTTTTGGATACTGGCAAAGACTCTTGCCTTCCCCATAGTGCCTCTTTTAGGTAATATCCAAACAACAAAACCTCTGACAAAGAAATACACTAAAGACAAACTCAAGGCCATGCTGCTTAATGCTAGGAACTTAAAAAAATTACTGCACTTCTTGGAAGCACTTTTCACCTTGGAAGATGCTGACATTTGTGCAGTCACTGACACTTGGTTCAAGGCTGCTGAGAGTATCCCAGCATTACCAGGCTACAATGCCTTTCACATGTTCAGACACCAGAATGAGTGTGAAAGAAACTGGAGGTGTATCCATCTTCATTAAACCCAAACACACCTCGACACTGGTGAAACAGTACAACTCACTTGAGCTACTCTAGGTAAAATACCTTTCCACATCATCACTAGCTACAGGTCATCCCTTAACATGAACCAGGAAAAGCACACCACCTACCTGGACTTGCTAGGCTCACTCAGTATACAGCCAAACACCTTGATCATGGGAGATTTCAACTACTCTTCCATCGACTGGGCATCTTACGAGTACTACCATGCTCGCTACGAGGTTCCTCGACTTTGTCAATTCAAATGCCTGGAACAGTTGGTCCGCACCCCCACTAGAAGCTCAAATGCCCTGGACCTAGTGCTCACCAACATAGGGCTCACTGCATTACCCCTTTTGTGTTGCCTTTTCTGGTACGGTCAGACCATAAATATGTCTTGTTTGAGGTAAAGAACAAACCTGACACCCCCCACAGAAGTAAAAAAACTGAAAAATGTCTCCAAAGCAAACTACTGCTTACTAAGCAATGGGATAAAACGATTCAAAGCCCCTGTCAACAAGCAAACAATAACTCCAATGGAGAGGACTACACAAATGCCCTATATAGCTACTTAAACCAATGCACTGACTTGGCTGTACCTAACAGGAAGAAAACTTAAGTCTTCCAGTAAGAAAAAGCAACCCTGGTGGACTGAAAGTATTATACAACAAAAGAAAGAAACTGATATCTAAGAACAGGAAACAGCTTATTCAACAGAGGAAAAATATCCTCCACAACCTGAACTAGCAAATCAGATAAGTCTTCCAAGTCTAGCTACGAGGATAAATTAGCATTCTTGGCTAAAAACAATCACAAGGCATTTTTTGGCACACAGTTGGGCATTGCCTTTTTGGTTACGGACATAGCTAAAGTTAGGCTGGACAGCACCACTCACACAACCTGAGGATATCGTCAACCTGCTAGCCAACAGATTTGGCAATAACTTCAGCCCCCCCCCCCCCCATCCCCACCAGAGATACCCCAAAGCATTCCTGACACCAGTCCTCTACAGAGTATCTCCAAAGAACAGGTCATAAAAGCACTCTCCAAGGCCATAAACATTGCCTCATGGGACCAGATGACATCCCATGCTGCTTACTTAATCTAAAACATAACCTAGCAGAACCACCTCAGGCCAAGAACAGGCTTTACCCCAGCAGAGTGGAGAACAGCAACAGTGATCCCCTTACGCAAACAGGATCCATCAGCTGTCCCTGGAAACTACTGACCCATAAGCCTGACCAGCCTTATCTGCAAGGCCACGGAAAGAATCATCATGGATCTAATCCATTAAGGACATAGCCAACCTTCAAACTCTTGACTTGACCCAGTTTGGTTTCATCAGGAGAAGATCTTGCTCATTAAACTTGGTGGATTTCTTTGAGAATGTCACCAAATCTCTGGATCAGGGCAAAGCAGTACATACCACCTATCCTGATTTAGCCAAGGCCTTTGACACAATCACCTATTCAGGTATCCTAGAGAAATTCTCCCAGCTGAGGACTAACCAATACATTACAAGATGAGTAGCCAACTGGCTCACAGACAGAATGCACACTGTCAAAGTTGGAGAGACCACCTCCACCAGTAGACCAGTTTCCAATGGGGTACCACAAGGATATGTGCTAGGCCCTCTACTGTTTGGAATCTATTTCTCTGATGTCCAGGCAAATGCGGATGGCCTGTGGCTTACCAAGTTTGCAGATGGCTGTAAACTGGGCACAATCTTCCCACAATAATGTTAACATATTACAGAAAGAGCTGACACAGACAAATGACTGGTGCCAAACTCATGGACTAAAACTTAACGCACAAAACTGTGTCATTATCACCTGCTAATTATGAAGTAGACAGCACTCATCTAAGCTTGAACTCAGTGGTACGTGACTTGGGAACACAGGCTGATAGCAAACTAAACTTCCATCACCATGTGTCAGTAGTAGTAAGAAAAACATTCTACATTCCGCATCTCATAAATAACGGCATCGCATCCAGGACCAGGGAGGTTATAGCTCCACTGTACTAAACTCTCATCGGATCACTAAATGAGTACAATGATCCCTTCTGTATGTACCTCACTAAACACCTGCAGCAACTGGAAAGACCACAGAGGTTCCTAACCAAGAAAATCCAGGGCCTCCAAAGCATGGCATACGTGGAAAGATTTACAGCCCTGTCACTACACTCTGTATCACACAGGCTGCTGACAGGCAACCTGTGCCTGACCTACAGAGTATTCTCGGACCCTGCCCTAATGGAAATGCTGCATATCCACAAATCAAGTGGGAGGAGAATAACTCGCTCCAGGGATCTCAACCTAGCCAGTGAAATTAACAGAACATGCTGGAGACACATATATAGCTCCCAAAGATTGACGTTCGTCTGGAATAAGCTCCCATTCAATGTGAAACAGAACTCCTTAATGACTCTATTCAAGCGCAATCTTGACAACCGGAAAAGTAAATTTAGCCTGGGGTGGTTCTTGTGTCCCTCACTGACAGGGGCAAATGGTGCTGATCACAGAATCACTCTGATAAGAATGACCACTGAACTAAGGTCAACAAGGGCACTCAGGTTTTTTACATCGCTAGACTTGTAAAGGCCTTAGAGCCATTAGCCTGGTAGCCTCCTATGAACCTAAGCCTTTGAGGAAGGCAGAGATGCCAGCATGGGAGCTGTCAAAGTCTGCAGCCAAACAAAAAATGATTGTAGGAAGGTGGCAGAACCGATTTCTGGAAGTTTATGGTGAACCCCAGACTAACAGGGAAGTAGTAAACTTGAGATCCTGAAGCAGACAGCTGGGGGAAAGAGCTTGAATAAGCAGTTTGTCTAGACAGGAAAAGATCTGAATACCTCAAACCCTGCAAAAAGCAATGACAGGATCCAGGATTTTGATGAATACCCAAGGAACAGTAGAGAGGCCAAAGGGCAAAGCAAAGAACTGAAAATGTAAGGAAGAGACAGAGAACTGTAAAAATTTCCTTTAGAGGGGATGTGAACGTATGCTTCCTTAAAATCCAGGCATACCAGAAAGGCCTGTGGTAGAAGAGGAGGAAATAATGTTTGCAGAGAACATTCAAAAGGATGGAATCTTGAAGGTGTTCAGCCTGGAAAGATCCAGAAATGGTCTGTATCTTTTTGTGGGACCAAGAACATCCTAGAAGAAAACTCTCCCCACTTGGGCAGGAGGCATGGCTTGAATGGTGCCCAGAGTCAAGATAAAAGTGAAGAACCTCTAGGAAATGAGAAAGCTGTTCCTGAGGAGGCTTTAGAATTCCCAATGTGACCATTTTGTTACACGTCCTAAATGAGGACACTTAAGCTGCAGCCTATTTACAGGCCTACAGCCCTACACCAAATCCCTGCACCCTACACACGGAACATGCCTTTCAACACTAAACTCACACGGTAGCTATTTAACTTGTATTTCTCATGTCAAATATCACTTTAATGATCTCTGAAAGTTAGTAGAACAGCAATTTTTTTAAGTTCCAAAGAATCCAAAGTTTTTTTTTTGTTTGTTTTTTTTGTTTTTTTAATATCTCCTAGTCTAATAAGTTTAGATCTGATTGCTACTATATGAATCCCTGGCTGAACCTCTCATATGCCAAGCAGGAAGTCTTCTTACTTTCCTGTTCTACACCGGTATTAAAAAAAAAATGTAAATAAAATAAACCTATGTAGCAAAAAGTGAACTTCTTAAAAGACTTTCATTAAATGACTCCTTACAAAGAAAAGGATTTTCCTGACACAATAATATACAATAAAACTCGAGCAGAGTTATGTTTTGCCATTCATGCTCAAATGCAAGTCTCTCAATCAAAGAGATTATGTGCTGAGGAGCGGTTCTAGTATCTCCCATGAGCGCGTTTTAAATTTAGTGTTTTCAACATTTTTCCAGTAAGGAATGAAACCAAATGTATGCACTAATAATGACAAAGCTACCCAATTCAGAACATTTCCATCATAAAAGTCTCCTCATACTTCTGTCATTACAGTCCACCAATATCAGTACATATACACAATCTCTGCAGAAGTAAAAGGCATATAAATAATTCCACATTAAAAAGAGATCTGTAACTAATGAAGAGGTTGCTGCTTGCTTTCCTAAATGTCATTTTCAATATGTGAGAAAACCACAATTTTTTGAAAAGCAGACCAAAAATATGAGGCCAAAATCTGGACATTCTAAGAAAATCTGTACAGTTAGATGTATGAGTGCTTGTAAGCTTACCTCTACAGAGATGCAAACGGCAACACAAGAATGGAACGTCTTCTTGTCTTTACAATTGCGCGCAGGCAGAAAGGAAGAACAAGACGTCTGTGCAACAATGCACGCACAGGTATGACAATGACAAGTGTGTTAGACTGGACTGTTCTTGAAGAACATCCTTAAAAACAAAAACGGTATTTTTTTTTCACAATACGTCAGGACCAGACTAAACCAGGGCATTTCCACATCCCAAAGACAACATTCAGGATTCTGGGACTATCCCAGAAAAACTTGAAGATGAAGGAAGGTATTTCCAAACCATGAAATATCCCCGACAGATAACAGACAGATCCCAAGAGTCTGAAGTGTTTCGGAGAAAATCTGGAAAAGACAGGGACAGACGGAGAGGGACAAGGGAAATGGCTGAGGGAAGGAGGAAGCAAACTGTCAAACAGAACCTGGCTTGTCTGGGAAAGCAGGTTTATGGGTGGCAGGAGTCTGAGTAGTTTTAGCAAGAGGCACACATCTAGAACTCTTATTGCCCTTAGGAGGAGAGAAAGACTGCCTACAAACAAATGCAGACTTAGAAGGATAATTCCTCTGAAATCTGGGAATAGGAGAAACAAAAATAAGTTTTAGCTCCTTCAATGCTTTCCTCCTGACCTGGACAGACTTGAAAAGGTCAGCAGAAGCAAGAGATCCAAAAAGAGCTTTATTAGCCAAAGAAGCATTCAAAAGTTTGGCCTTAATGGTATCAGGCAAAGTCTGAAGACAAAGCCAAGAACACCACCTCATAACCAAACCAAAGGAAGCAGCCCTGGAAGAGGCATCACTACATCACAATTGCATTCGACTTAGCAGCATGCAACTTGAGAAGTAGAACCCAGCAGGGAAAGGGCCAACGCCTTCCCCTCAGAAGTCAGCAAGGTCAGAAACTACCTTATAAACCTGAGAAAGGACAGCCAAGACATAACTGGTCATACAAGTCTGATAGTTAATGGCTCTAAAGGAAGTGTAAATTTTCTTGTCCAGCTTTCTATAGCCCTACTATCCTTATTAGAAGGCAACAGCTTGGCAGAGAGCAGTAACAAATGGCTTGTTGGACTAGACTGACACTACAGAAGGGTATTTTAAAAGAAATCTGAACTCCTTCAGACACTTTCTAGAATCTGTTTAGCTTATTAGGTCAGGGAGCTGAGAGTCGGGGGCTACAGACCCTGCTTAAAAGTATCCAGAAGGGCAGCCAGATTAGGAGGAATAGCAGAGGGCTTGGGAGACTCCATTCTGTAGGAGCTCAATATATATTTTCTGAATGTTAAAGACTTAAGAACAATCCCGCTTAAAATAATCCATCATACATGCAATGGTATATCCAAAGGAGAGCTCCTCCTGGTGGGAATCCAGACTTATGGAGTCTTCCTCCTCAGAACTGTAGGACAGGGGGGAAGGGGTTTGGAAAGAGTAAGCCAAAGATTCTTTCCTTGAGTTCAGGTCCTCATATGATCAAAGGAAGTTACTAGGCTATTGGCCCCGAGGCCCATATAAGCCCAGCCAAGGGTTTAGCCCCTGTATAGACAAATCAGCACACGATGCCCCTGTCCAGCAGGGACACGGGTAGAATCCTAGGGGTGTATTTTCTATTTCCCATCCAGTTATCCAGGTTGCACTTAAAAAGGGGGTAAAGAGGTACTCTCTGCTTGACGTGGAGAGGGAGTCTCCGAGACATAAATCTATCCCATCAACAAGTCCTATTGATGTCACAGACCAGGTTGAGGCCACGTGTGTGGGTTAATAGAGTGGTGCTTGACTAGCGGATATGCAGCAGTCCCATTAAGGCGAGGTCCGAGATCTCCTTATATGCTAGACAGAGGACACCTGCGAGGATTCTGTATGAAACAGAGTAGAGGAATAGGGCTTTTAGCCTGTGTATGTTAGATTTTTGAGGCCCTGGATTCTCCTGGTGAGGAAACTCTGTGGTCTCTCCAGCTGCTGCATGTGCTTTGCGAGGTACATGCCGAATGGGACGTTGCACTCAATAATGGGCCTTACAAGGGCAGAATACAGGGATGTTATGACCTTCTTGTCTATGGATGAGATACCCTTACTTATGAGGTGGGCCGTGTAGAAAGCTTTCCATACAAGGGAAGCAACATGGAGGTCAAAAGTCAGATTGCTATCAATTTGGGTGCCCAAATCCCTCACGATTGACTGCATGCTTAGGACATTGTTATTAATGTGATAATTTGTGGGGACATCACTCTCCCCAAAGGGGATGGTGATGAATTTTTTTGTATTTAGCTAGAGTTCATGTTTCTGGCACCAGTCATTTGTTTGGGTGAGACCCTCTTGGAGGATGTCCATGTCACTAGGGGAATTTATGACAGAGCCCAGCTTGCACTCATCTTCAAAACTTGGTCCGCCATAGCCCACTGGTTTTGGCCTGCACATCAGAAAAGTATATCCCAAATAACAGAGGTCCCCAGATCGAACTCTGCTGTACACCACTCGATAAGGGTCTACTGCTTGAGGAGGCTTCCCCTACTTCGCCTAGGTGAGTTCCATCAGTGAGCCAGTTACCTACCCATCTGGTAACATATGGCTTGATGCCTAGTTGAGACAATTTATATATTATGCCCAAATGGGGAATAGTGTCGAAGGCTTTGGTCAGGTCAAGGTAGGCGGTGTGCACTGTCTTCCCCTCATCCATGGCTTTGGTGACTGTCTCAAAAAAGTCGATCAAATTTAACAGACATGACCTCCCCTCAAAGCCAAACTATGTGGGATTGAGTGTTTGGAGGTTGCCAATGTCTTTGTTAATGAGATCAATGATAATCCGTTCCATGGCCTTGCAGATCAGGCTAGTTAGGCTCTTGGGTCTATAATTTCCCAGATCAGTGGACACTCCACCTTTGTGTACAGGGATGACAGTGGCTGTCCTCCACTCAGTTGGGACAAACCCAGTACTCAGGCTTTGGTTGAATAGGGCACTTAATGGTGCTGCAAATTCCTGCCTGAGTTCATGTAGGATGCAGCCTGGGATGTTATCGGGTCCCGTGGAGGCTGTATTTTTTGCCTTTGAGAGACTAGTGATGACCTGATCCCTAGATATAAGGGGAAGGGGGCAGATACTGGGAATGTCTTGATTTACTGATGGGGGGACAGAAGGGTGAAATTTTCGCTGAATCTGTCAGACAGCAAGTTCGCTATATCTATAGCATTTGTATATGTGCTGTCCTTGACCACCAGTTCTGAACAGATCTGGGTGTTAGTTGGGAGGGTGGCCTAATGGTTAAAGTGTTTGCCTTACAAACACAAGGTGCAGGGTTTGAGTCTCACAAGGGATAATTGGCTAGGTTTAAAAATGCCTCGCAAGGGCAGTTAGCCTAGTACTAATCTATGAACCTTTGAGATTATGGACGTATCTGAAGATGGCCTTATGATGGTCTCTAGTAGATGTGGCCAATTTGGACTAAGTTTGCTTTAGAGGATTTCACTAGTGCTCTTATTTGCTTGTTTATGCTAAGGAGAGATTGCTTCCAATTGGGCACCTTCTCCTCCTTGGTCCTGGACAGCAATGTTTTTCTTTTGTTATAGAGTTTATTTATTGCAGATGCCCACCATACAGGTTTCCTCTTCCTTGTGGAGGATGATTTAGTCCTGTCAGGTTTTTCTGATTCCATGCATCTATATAAATGTTAATATAGTAATTTGGTACAGTTTTGGATAATGGTGCCAGTTCCTGTAGAGTGGGAGGGGGCTGTGAAGCTGTTTATACCATCCCCAGGAAGAGCTAATCAGCTTTGGAGAAGTTTTTTTTGTTTGACCCTGGCCAGAGGGGGTTCAGGGTGAGATGGTGACTTTGAACGTGACCGCTTTATGGTCAGATCTTACAAGGGAGAATGATACTGCAGGGATGCTGCATTGGTTACTCATGTTGGTTAATACAAAGTCCAAGATATTATCACCTCTTGTGGAGTATTGACTAGCTGTTCCAAAGCATTTGCATCAACAAAAATCAAGGAATCTCTGGGTATTCGTGTTCTGGCATGAGTAGTTCTTCCAGTCTATGTTTGGTTAGTTAAAGTCACCCACGATCACGGTAAAGGGTTGAATCTTGATAGATTCAAAGAGGTTTAGATAGGCAGTTTGGGCATCTTGAGTCAAATTTGGGGACCAGTAGCTAGCTATGATTTGTACAGGGGTCTTGTCAATGGTTGACTGCACCTAGTGTGTCTCCTATGTGTCATACTGTTTTGACCAGCTTGAAGGTGTGTACGTCTTCAATATATATTGAAACTCCATCTCCTTTGGTTTTACTACCCACACTTTGGGGTCTGAATGTATGATAGGATGAGTAACCAGGTATGGCTGTGGTGCTCTCCGTAGCTTTGAACCATGTTTCTGAGACTGCTCAGATGTCATCATTTTCCAGGGTTAAGAATGCTTCCACTGAGTGCAGTTTCATGTTTAGACACTGAGCATTTAGCAGCAAGACCTTTAATTTCAGTTTTGTTGAAATTTTTATGTTGGTAGTTTTAATCTAGTCACCTTTTCTAAAAAGGCACTATGGAGGAGGCATGTGCCTTTGCCGGAAGCCTGAAGCCAAAGTAAGATAAATACAGGCCATCTCTGGCAAAGCATCATGGTCTGTCAATCATATCTTCCCAGGCTGTCAGGTACTGGATCCCGATAGAATGACATCAGAAACTAAGCCAATTGTTAAAATTATTAATTTTCTTTTTGCATTGAGGCATCATTCTGGGTGATGGCAGAATGCTGCTTAAGGCTAGGGACATACCTACCTGGGACACACATTCAGCGAGATGAATCAGGTCTCTCTCCATCTAGTCCAGGGAGGTACATCTCAAGTCATTCACACCAACATGGACTAAAATGGAGTCATAACAGTACCTGTTGTTGAGAGACTTGAGTGTGTGTGTGATATGGCGGATTCTGGTCCTTGACAGACAACTAACCATGACTTTCTCCTTATCCAGCCTGGTGAGAGGCACATCTGTGTGTCTCACAATGGAATCTCCTAGGACTAATATGTTGGGTTTATAATTAAGCCTTAGTAGTTGTGAGACACAGGTGTGTGAACTATGCATGGTATGTGGTGTAGAGGGCTGTGGAGATCGCATGTGTTTTTGTCTTGGAGGTCTCCTTTGTTTGGGCATGTTTTTGTTGAGGAACTCCACATATGTGGGTGTGTGCTGTGTAGGTGTGGGTAGTGTTTCAGGTGTAATGATTGTGTTGACAACCTTCTCAGTGCCACATATACTGGCTTGTGAGGGAGAGAGCATGGCTTCTAGTTCCTAATGTAATTGCATCTCTTGCAAATTGTGTTTTTAGGTGGTGGTAGTAGTAGGGGGTTGTCTGTGTACATAAGGCAGTTGCTACACTGTCTCATCCAAGGAATCCACTTATTTTAGGCCTCTTGAGTGGGCACAGAAGACCAGGGGAGGAGTAGGAACAGAAACACCACTAGGAGGTTTCAAGTTAATCAAAGCATTAAATAAACTCTGAGTGAAATCCTGACCGTCACGTTGGGGATCCTTTACAAAAGGGGAAATTGTTTTGTTTTGTTTTTTCCTGTGGGATGCTCACTCAAAATACCTATGGAGAGTCAGACCCTTGGTATGACTGAATCTCTTCCCTACCCAAGATCTGAGAAATCCTCCAAGGTGCTTTGGATATAAATCACCCAAGGTTCCCGTCAACATCAGGTACAGATGTTTGAAAAGTCTCCAAGGGTGTGTCAGAAGCCAGATCCATGCCAGTTTCCGACTGGATTGCAGCAGCAGAATCCGAAGCAAACAGTGGAGGGTCCTCTGGGCTTTCAGGACAGCAGCCATACCAGACCTAACTTTTTTGGCCTTCTTGGCAGACAGCTGGCCCTCAGGACAGGAGGATTCTTCCATAGCACCTTAAGCCAACAACTTAAGACTTTGGTTGTCCAGGTATACAAAGAAAGAGGAAAGATGACTACAAAGGGTCTTCGGCACAAATGCCTGATAGATAGAGCACTGAGTATGATCATGGGAAGCACCCAAATAGAAGCAACACTGATCATGATGGTCTTTATGGGGAATCTGCCTCCCACACTGACATTTTCCCTTTCTGGATGAAATGAACACAATAAATACAAAAACAGAAGAGAACAGCTCTCAACTGGGCACTTATCTGAAAACATGGCTTGGTAACCAGTATAGCAGAAGGGCATTTAGTTTGATGTTCAATAACAGCATCTGGAGTGGCAGCAAAGAAGTTCCAAGTGTGTGCGTCTGTATGTACCTGTACGCATGAAGCATAAGTGTGACATACAATGCCTACAAGTACTAAACACTTTGGTATACTGGCCATATGTTGGACTGTTCTTGCCAGTTGATCCCTTAGGTAAAGAATACTGCATCCTATAAAATTATTAGGTGGGGCACAAATCTCTTGAGGTCAAACAAAAATTGAAGTGTTGCCTTTTCTCCACAGAAGACCTCTGATTGTTGTGTCTTTCAGCTTTTCCCGGTTAGGGGTCGCCACAGCGGAACTTCAGTCCGCTAATGACTGGCAGTTGATTTTTACGTACCGAGTTGCCAGCTCTGCCGCACAGCCTTCAACGAAGGTACGCCCATTCACGCATGTCTCCACACAGAAGACGCTCTAGCTGAGAATCGAACCGGACAACGTCTTACTGCGAGGCGACAATGCTACCGCAGCACCTGATATTCCAGTAATTTCATAATTATGGAATTAAAGATGGGAAGATCTCATTTTCTTTTTGTTTTTTAAATTAATTTTTTTAACCTCTATTCAAGATGACCATCTGAAGACACTGATGCCTCTCCTTCTCCCCAGCTCCCTCTTCTGACCAATCAATTTATCCTCCCCAGAATGAGGCAGCCTGAGGTTACAAGTGGTGGGGAAATGGTGAGAAGATCAAGGCATCCTAACTCAGCACCACCTGCCTCAACTGCAGTTTTTTTTTTATATACATCTTAAACTTCCTTGAGGAGAAGGGTATATAAAGACGCAAACACACAGTGATGATCACTTCCACCTATGATGCACACACATCTGCTTTCCTATCTGCACACATACTTGAGAGAAATTAATGCTATTCTCAAATCTCTGAAGAGTAGCACTGTACCACAAAAAGCCACAACTTCCCACATGGATAGACAAGTTGGTCACTGGCCACTCAGGCCTACACTTCCCTGGCTGGCCCTCCAGTTCCCATGTTATCAGTTGACCCAGGGTGGCTAGCATCATAGGTTTAAGACCTGCCTCGTGACAAACAGGTGGCTAGGAATTTTCCATTTTTAGTAGAGACTCTGGCAGAAAAATACTACATAAAACCTCATTAAAAATGATATAGTAGGTGAACAATAGTTGCTGTAAAAGAATATGGAACTGCACAGTACAATATCACTTACTTGAATGCATTAGGAAACCACATTTACCTGTAGCTAGGAGGATGGGATGGTACCCTGCTGGGCTCCATGCCTGATTAGCAGTCCTTTCTATTTCTTTTAACTTCATCTCCTTCTACAGCCTGAAAGAAATGAACAGAATGTGTTCCATCTCAAATATATTCATAACAGAATGAAACTTAATGCTTACTTAAACATACACAGAGTACCTACTGCTTCAGCCAATAGCAAAAGAAAAACAGTACTGCAGCCATTTGTCCTAATAAAATAAAACTATAGTCTTGCCTTGATTAACGCACTATAATTTGACAAAAAAAAGTGTTAACAGAATATTTTGACTTGTATGCATTTTTAATATCCCTAACCCAGTTTTCTAGTTTAACTGCTCTTCCATGGCTCATGTTGGTCTGCATTTTAACAGTTATACATATTCTAATATCCGTACAGCACTAGAAATTGTGATGTAGTTAGGTACAGTGACTTGGCTAACAGTTACCCAAGATCAACTTTTACACCACTATAACTGCATAGTTATGTCTTTGGTTTACAATCAGATAAATACTTTTAAGAGTTACAAAGCAACTAACAGCAGCAACATATTTTAGACTTCACGAGTTATGCACTCTGAACTGTGATGGAAATACTGAAAAATGCAGGTGCTGTGATACTGTGGTTGTCAATTAAGAAAATGGGTCATAATTTGGTTGTTTTTCAAGTTCCCCAAATAAACTACATTATGCTTATCTCACGATCCATTCATTTTCTGATTATCCACAAAATTCAAATAAAAGTCATGGGGGCAAAGGCTTTATCCAAGCACTCAGTGTACACAAGTACATATACATGAACACACACACACACACACGCCAAACGCGTGCACATGCACACACACAGACAATAAACCTGTGGGCAAATTGGAAGATTACTAAGTCAACTACAACCCTGTGGAAACTGAAGAAATGGTATAGTGTAAATTTTGAGACAAAATACACATTTGTCAAATTAAATGCAAACTCCATTTTAGCAGTTTCTTTGTACTATCAATCTCAAATGCTCAGCAATTTAATCATAGGACCATGTCAAGAGGTAATTTATGCAAGTACAGAAGCAGCCTTCAAAGCATAAATGTATAATGTCACTACTATAGGTTAGGGGGTTGTCAAAAATCTGAGGTCCAAAATGTTTTAAAAAGTGCAGTTGTGCCCACTTACCATAACTGTTGACATTTGAGTAGATCAATATTGCAGCACTGACCCTTGGGTCTTCCTGCTGTGCAGAAGCTTGCAACAATCCCATTTCCAGAGTCATAGCTTCTTCCCAAGCCGACTGATGTCCAATGACTGACATTTGGACATCAGGGTATATGAAGGGTGTCTGTCAGTGACATCTTCAGATCTTTCTTAGCCAAAAAAAAAAAGAATCAGTTTAATGCCAGAGGACAGCACAAACTCCTCAGCTATCTGGTTTTGGTTGAGAATGCAAAGGAGAAGGTCAAAGGGATTATAAGTAGAAACAGTAACTGCGATATCCCCTACAAAGTTTTAGGGTAGGAGTGTGGGAAAATGTACTGTAATATTGATATACGCAATCATTTACAATTATGTTAAGTGGGACACAACTGTACTAAGCTTTTTGTAGTCAATGTTGCTGTACTGATCCTTGCGAAATCCCCAAAGTTATCCTGTAGGTGGAGGTAATTACTGTAAGTTTAGGATATTTTGTAGGATGGCAGAAGCAAATCACACCCTGACCCTGGAGACCTGTCCTAATTTGCAGTGTTTTGAAAGATATGAACAGAATTCCAAGTGGGTGCCTCTAGGATGGTTTGAATGCCAGCTCCTTTAAGGAAGGCAGTGGTGGTTGCACCATGCCTGCTGGAATAGGATCTAATGTGGCCAGGTAAAGGCTTTCCATGGCACAGGTAACAGAACTTGATGCTGTTTGCAATCCATTTAGAAATCAATTATTTTGAGACAGGCTTGCCCTGTCTGTCCTCAGTGAAGGATACCAACATCTGGTCCTCTCTGTACATTTTGTTCTGTCCAGGTAGAACCTGATTTGTCTGTGGACATCCAGTGAGTGGAGAATTCTTTCCCCTTTAATGTGTGGATTTGGAAAGAAAACTGGCAGATGGACAGCCTGGTTAAGGCTATGTTCTGAAACTACCTTGTCCAAAAATGATGCGTTTGTTCTAGGGGTTACCCTGTCCCTGCAGAAAACAGTAAAATACACTATACACTACAGCTTGCCATTCAGAGAATCTTCTAGCTGATGTGACAGCTATAAGGAAGGAGGTCTTCCAGGCGAGTATATTGACAGGAGTAGTAGCAGCTAGTTCAAAGGGTACCAGGGTTAGTTTTTCCATCACAGTTTAGATCCATGTGGGAATGGGGTCCCTTCTGTGAGGTCTCAAGTGAATCGCCTCTTTTTTCATGTGGGGGTGAGGGAACAGTGGTGGAGTAATCTGCAAGCAAGCTGAGATAGCAGAAGCAGGCACATTTCTGATGGAACAAGAAAGGCCCTGTTCAAAGAGGTGTGAAAGGTAAAGCAGTACTGAACTGTTGTCTGTTTGAGGTGATCTAGTGTGTTGGCCATGACATCAGGTGGAAAATCTCTTTCATTTTGCAGTGTATGATTTTTTTCTGATGTTAAGGTTTCTTGCCTCCTTTAAAATAGATAGTACCTCTTTGGGGCAAGGCATCAAGGTGGGTGTCATGAGCCAATATTCCAGGCAGCTAGATGGAGAGATATCAGGTTGGGTTGGAGGATTGATCCTTTAATTTGGGTGAGAAAAGGTCTATGTCCTTAGAGAGAATCAGAGCCTCCCCACACGGAGGGCGTGGAGGACAGAGAGCCAATGATGTCTAAGCCAGAAAGGGGCTAAGAGTATCATGTTTGGCCTGTTGGTCCTGATCTTTGTAAGTATCCTGGGAATCAACAGTAAGGGGGAAAAGCATACAGGAACCAGTGAGAGTCCATGCAAAGGAGAAAGCATGCATTTTCCATGTTCCCTCCTGTTATGTTCTGGAGCAGGATCTCAGAAGCTGTTTGCTGTGTAGAGGGGCAAAAAAATGCCTATGGAGGGGAAGCACTACTCAGTAGTGAGATCCAGAAAGACCTCTCTTTTCCATTTGTTTGGGTTTAGTATATCCCTACTCAGGAGTCCACTAGAAGAATGCTGTAGCCTGTGATGTATGATGCTATGAGGGTAAGCCCCAAGTCTTGACCCAACATCCAGATCTTTCCGGTAAGACTGCACAGTAGGTAAGATAAGGCCCCTCCCAGTTCATGTACCACATGACTGTGAAGTCATTAGTTCAACTTTGCAGAGTCCCTGGCTTAAATGCTGTCGGAAAGCTTTTATGGTTAGGAAGACCACCAGCATCTCCTTTAGGTTGATGTAGAACTTCTACTGTTGTGGGGACCAAATGCCCTGCACCCTCAGTTTGCTCCCCAAGCCATGTCCTAGCTGTCCATAGTGATGATCTTGTCTGCCTCAGGGTAAGTGAAAGCTGCCCCTGGGCTCTCTTGTATGGTGTCCTCAGTTCCTTTTTGAGGCATGTGAGCAATGGTAAGAGAGTTTCTAGTGACTGGGAGTGCTGCTCCCAGACATTTTTTTGAAACTATTAGAATTTCCTCATGTGTAACTTTTGCTAAAGAGACCATGAAAATACATGATGCCGTGTATCCTATCCTAAAGATCCTTAAGAATTCGCTGTCCAAGATAACTTGTTTTTGGAGTAGGTTGTTCAAATAATCCATCAGGAAAAGAAGCTTGTCAGGAAGGAGAAATGCTTTCTGTTGGAATGAGTCTATCAGAGCCCCCAAAATTAGGATCCTTATTAGGGGGATCCCCGGAGATTTCTATATATTTAAGGCATGGCCCACCTTTTGGAAACAGTCTACCAAGATGGAGAGGGCATTCAGTGTCTCTGCGGTAGATCTTCTTCAGATGAGACAGTGTAAGTAGGGATAGATGTGTACTTCTAGTATTTTGTACTGTGCTATTAGCGGGGCAAGATATTTTGTAAAACTATCAGAGCAGTAGAGAGACCAAATGCTAAGGCATAAAACTGAAAGTGGGAGCCTGAGGCTATGAATTGTAGGCATGATTTGTGACTGATTGCTATAGGAACATGAAAGTAAGAGTCCTTTAAGTTGATTGTGACCATGGAGATGCCCTGGAAATCACTGGTAGCAGCTTTGTTAAAGTAAGCATCTTGAATTTTGGCATGTAGAGGAATGTTAAGCTTTGAAAGATCAAGGATAGGTCTCGAGTTTTACTCTTTCCTTGGGACCAGGAAAATCCTTAAATAAAAGCATTTTACCTCTTGACTGAGGGTACTCGCTGTATGGACCCTTGTTGAAGTAAATCTCTGATAATGGGGGTAAAAGGTTCTCTTGTTCCTTTGTAGGTCCTAGTATGACCAAAAAAGGGGTGGGATTTCCCTATATTGGATATAGTATCCCTTTTCTATAATGCTGAGGATCCACTGATCCCTTGCTATGTGATTCCACTGACTTAGGAATAGGGAAAGTCTTCCTGCCAGGTGTCCAGGAGGGGGGGGGGGTAGCATATATTCATATCTGTTCTCTGTGGTGGCACCTGACCTTTGTGGCTGTTCTGTTTGCCACCTTCTGGACTGCCTTGGTCTCTCTCCACAGGACAGCCTCCCCTAGTCTTCTCTGAATGGAAAAGGCCCCGGTTTAGAGAAGCAGTTTCTACTGTACCTTGCAGTTGGAGATGAGTAAAACTCTGACAGTTTCTGTTTGCCTTTTTGGCTAGCTTCTTGAAGACTCATTCAGCTAGAATTCCAAACAGGAACAATTTTTTTACTTTGTCGGATAGTAGCACAGTTCTGAGCCATGCATTTCTGCAGATAACAGAACCTGTGGCAGCTGCTCTGCAAGCATCCAAGGCATCATAGCCACATTTCAAAGAGTTTCTGGCTACCTGTAAAGCTTTCTAGCTATGGCCTGCATGTCATTGAACAAGGTTCCGTCTGCCATAACACCATGTTTGCTATAATTTTATCTTGGAGCAATTGCATATATTTCATCATATGGAACTGGCAATTTAAAGCTCTCATGGCAAGGGTGCAGAGGTACAAGTTTTCTTACCCAACATATCCAGTAGTCTTCAGAAAAAAGGTGCTTAAAAGGGATTAAAACTCTATCACCCACAGTGTCAGATGAAGAGTGGACAAGTGGGGATGGATGAAAGACCCCTTGTCTGGTGTGAGTAGGTCCGCCCTGTGAGGTAACTTGTAATGACTACCCTGCAGAAAAAGAGTGAACCAATGTTGTCTGGGTCAAAAGGAAGTCACCAGCAAGATTTTAGGAGCATCCTGTTGTCTTGAACAGGACCTTCAGAATGAGAGGAGGGGGAGGGAAGGCATAAAGAAACATCCCCTTCCAAGAAAAAGAGAGGGTGTCCACCTTCCAGACTGGAGGACATGGAGGTCTGATGAAAATAGAGGAAGGTGTCTATTCAGAGGACAGGCGAAGAGATCTACTTGAGGAGTACCCCACTGGTGGAAAATGTCCACAGAAACACATCCCTGTGAAGCCTCCACTTGTGGAATTGTGTTATGGACATGCTCAGAGAATCTGCCACTATGTTCTGAACTAAGGAAGGGTCACCAGATACTGAACAGCTAGATCCCAAACCTGAAAAGCTAATCTGCACAGGAGAGAAGACCTTGCCCCCCCCCCCTTGCTTGTTGATATATCATGTCACTGTGGTATTGTCTGTGAGAATTCTGAGGGTCCCTGGAAGGAAGAGAGAATTAAAGTCCCGAAGAGCAAGAAAAAGAGCTCTGATCTCTCTGCCGCTGATGTGGTCTTTCTTTTGCTGAAGAGACCAAAAGCCCTGCAATTTCAGAGGGCTGAAGGAGGCCCCCATCCCACATCCGAGGAATCTGTAAAAAGATCCTAAGAGGGGACTGGAGGTTGAAAAGGCAGCCTGAGGGACAACTGCTGAATCCACCAGTGAAGTTCAGCTAGAGACATGGAAAAAGAGGTACTAGAAAATCTAAAAGATGAGAATGTTGAAGCCAAACTGATTTTAGAAACCAATAAAGCTTTCTCATATGCAGCTTGACCAGAGGAAGCATGCGAATGGTGGAAGCCATGTAACCCAGGACCCCAAAAAACTTCCTGGCTGTCACTAAAGCCAGAGGAAGAAGGGATTGAAAGAAAATAAAGAGTTAATGCCTTGGGAGGCATCAGAGATGCTAGCACTGGAACAGTCCGAAGTCTGCAGCCTAGAAAAACATGATCCCGGGAAGCAGTCAGGAATGATTTTTGGAAGTTTACAGTAAACCACAGGCTTTGCAGAAGGCAAATAGCAATGTGTAGACGCTGAAGTAAAATCTCTGGAGAAGAGACTTGAATAAGCAGGTTGTCCAGGTAAGGGAAGATCTGTATTCCTCTCAATCTGCAGAAAGCAATCATCTTACATTAAAGTACTCTAAGTTCCTTCACATAAATCCCAGTAATCCTGCAAAGTTAGTCACATTCCCCGCAGACAAGCCAGTGTTTTTTTTTTCTGTTACTCAAATTCAATTAATTAGAACAGGTTTTACATCAACAAACATCTTTCAATGAAAAAGAAGCAAACTGTCATGTCTAGCATTTTGACTGACTGCAATCCTCAATGGTTAAAAAAAGTGAAGAAAATGCCTCACTCTTGGGACAAGAAATATGAACAACGTCAATACTGATGGAGGAATAAAAGCCCAAAATCCAGGGCAGACTAACTATTGTTCTTATAAATCTATAAAGTTGCTATAATAATAGGTTTTGTATTAGAATGCATTTTCTGAAGTGTATGAAGTCTAAAACTTAAAATGCCTGCCATTACTTAGTCACTTCATTCCTCAATGATTTCCTAGAAAAACACAAAATTTTACATGGAACAGACCAAAAGTATGAGACAAAAATACGGACAGTTGAGCGATATCTCAAGGGATAGGGCAAGCAAAATCAGACATGTTCTACAAAATCAGGGACAGCAAAAATTTAGCCATCCCCCAATCATCCAAATGATTTAGTTGTCTGCTAGTGACAAAAAAAAAAAAAAAAAAATGAACACCTCATGCCATCGCCAACCTTTCTAATCACAGTGGTCATCTCAGTTTTGAATTGCTCTGTCCCACACACGATCTAAATGATTCTGGGTAGATCATGGGAGGGATGAGCAGGAGGCCACTAAACTGAATAGTCAAAAACTGTCAGATTGCTTCCCTTGGGTGTCGCTCTCACCTCTCTGGTAGGTGCACTTTTATGCTATGAATTTCTTTGTTTATTTTATTTTAGTAAAAAAATAAGTGAGAGCAGCAACCCAGGCAGCCACCTACTTGCTCAATGCCCAGGGCCGTTCTTGTCTACACTACACAGGTTAACTTCTCCCAGTCAACTCAAACATGTAGATTTTGAAACGTTGTGGAAGCATCTCCATATTATATTTGCTTAGATCCTAAGCCATGCTGCTAGCAATTCTCAGGAACAGATTTTGTATAAATGAAGCACAAGGGTGCACATTTACATACATGCTCACGCCTACGTGTACTCAGGCGCATTCTGGGACACACTTACTAAAGTAAGGATTTTGGGGTCACTCTTCTGAACAGACAGCTGCTCACTTCCAAATTAAAATAATACAGCTCTTTTGTGAGCCGAAAGCACAGACCATGATTTCACAAAGTGTGTGTGTGTGTGTGTGTGGGGGCACCTTTGGATGACAAATATGAAAGAAACATCTCAGCAGATAGGCAATAGGCAAATATGAAACTATTTTCAAATCATGCTCCTACAAAATTGTTTCCATGCACATAGCCTGTCATGAACGCATCCGGTACATGCATCTGCTTCCCAGGTTTACACACTGCATTAAACTCTGTGATCATATTTTTTTACATATTAATAGCACAGTTTGTTGCCCTGTGGGAGATTTACACAGAGATTTACTGAAAATAATCTGCAGCGATTTGTGATCAGACTCTAGAGTAACAGTGCCACAGATGCAGCAAGTGAATTTTTGACACAAAGAAACACTCACCAATATTTCTTTACTCATGCATATGTTTCTACTTCAGTCTAAGCTCTAGACCCCTGTGCATCTGGTTAAGCCATTCATAGTAGAATTGCACCAAAACCTAGATGACAGGCATCAAAGTAGAGAGTAACAACAGACAACATAAAATGTTACGGTCGGCGCTTCTGCAACAAGCTTTTCCAAAGTTTGCACATTGTTCTGAAAACTACAACCAATCCATATTATGCACTAGTTGCTTACCAAGTGGCCTGTAGTATTTAGTAAGTTAAGAATATGTCAGCTATGAAAATAATTAACCACTCCAAGGAAATGCATAAGATCAGTTTTATCCTGTACTTTCTGGATGTTTAACAGCACTTACTTAGTATCAATTTTCTGAAGATCTGGTTTCAAACTTTCAAAAGTCAGAAAGAGATCCATATACTTCACAGCAGATACATAGATATGACACCTCGCATTTCAGTCCTTCTCTTGTTACTCTGTCGAGTAACATAGTCTCACATCATGTTTTTGCCAAGTAGCACCCCATACTCTGCCTTGTACCAGATATTTGGTTAATTTTATGTACAGACTTAGGTTTGGACTTCGTGGCACGTTGCTCTTCGTGTGTAGACTTGGTTTCAGACAGACAGAACCTCCAGAAAATCAACTTCAAACCTCAAAGGAGCAACTCCCTCTACAGTCCACATTAGTAAGCACCTGGAACCATGGATTTGGACTTTCCAACCATCTTCAGCCAGGTTGAAATGGGCAACCTGAGACAATATAAACAACTGCCTCATGTATACTGACAACCACATAATTAAACAGACACAATGTCTGAAAGATGAAGTTATACAAAGTTATTGGAGGCAATGCTTTCGTATAAAGCCAACACAAATAAGCAGGTGGCCAGTACCTCACTAAACAAAGCACATACACTATTCACATTCATATGCTGAAGCTCTTATAAGCACCCTACCTAAACCGCAAAGGCCTCCTGAAGGTAATCTAAGAAACAACTACCCACAGCAACCTCACAAACACACAGCACATGTAGTACCCACTTTGAAACATACATCTAAGAGCCTCAATTATGCAGTTCAAAGGCCCAAAAGGCATGGAGATACCTTCAAACTTGATGTCATCATACCACACAATCCAAAATCATAATCATAGGTGACTCTATAGTGAGACACACCAATGCACCACTCACAATGTTGTGCAAGGACAGGGTCACAGTCAGTTGTCCATCGGGCACCAGGATTCACCACATTATACACGCACGTAAGTCTCTGCACTACTAGTGCACATAACACAGTCATAATACATGTGCATGTAAAGGATTTGAAACGTACCTCCTTTGTACTATATGAAAAGAGACATGATAGAACTCTCAGAATATATGTCTGAGGCTGGTATGAACCTAGCCTTGAGCAGCATTCTACCATGCCATAATTTAACAAAAGATTATTGATTTTGACAACTGGTTTTGCTTCTAGCATCACTTAAAGGGGTACAACATATCAGCCTAGGAAGAAATAGTAGACAGTCCTAACTGCATTGCCAGTGATGACATGCACCCCTCCCCCCAAGTCTTTCCTATATTGGCTAAAGCCCTATCCACCTCCATGGTGCTTTTATTTAGGCAACATCAGTCTTATAAAGCTTCCAGTATAACAAAACTGGATCCAGATAACATTAACATATTGCTTGCTCATCACTCCTTACCCTGGAAAGCACCAAAATATGCATCATCACAGAGATGGAGTTCAATGCCCATCACACATTCAGGACCACCACATTAGACTAAGGTACTAATGGCAACATTGTCTTCATATTTAAAAAACAAAAGTGGGCAGTTTTTCCTCCTCCAAAAAGTTCTGTCACTAGCAGTGTGCTCGAGGGTTCAGTTCACTGGCCACTCCTCTTTGGCATTTACTTCTCAGAGGACAAAGCTAATTTTAAGGCTTTGTGGTAATCCAAGTCTGTAGATGCATGCAAACATGATACCATCATAAACTCCCCAAAGGACATCATGAGCACATGAGGAACTTTTTTTCCAAACAAATAGCTAGTGTCAAAAACATGCACTAAAGCTAAATGCCAATTACTGTATAATCATATCCTTCTGCAAGCATTATTCCCCTTGTAACTATTACAATGACAACACACTCCTGAAAATTTGTCTAGTAGCAAGGGATCCGAGATCCTATTTAGACAATGAACTGCCCTTTGATCGCCATATATCCTCTATTGTAAAAAAGTCCCTTCTCATTACACTGCTTATATCTAAGGTAAAGTATCCAAGGATTTACCCATTCCACTATACCTAGCACTCATTAGGCCGATCAACTAGTACAATGCCCCTTTTACTATGAACCTGTCCAAACACTTGTCACAACTGGAATGACCATACCGCTTCCTCATTAAGAAAATCAAGGGTCTAAATCATAAAAACTATGCAAACCATCAATCTTCTCAGTATTATAAGGGCTACTAAGAGATTATGTCCATCTCATATATACAGCCTAAACAGACCTTATTACTGCCAGACCTATTTCACATTTGCAAGTCCAATAGTGGCATAAATAACCATTCAGTGGCTCTCTTCTGCAACATAAATAGGACAGGTATGTATCACAGAGAATTTCACTTCTATGGAATATACTTCCAATCCACATAAAGCAAAATACTTCTCTTACTCTGTTCAAACATAATTGGACAAATGGATGGGTAACTGCAAATTCAATCTTGTTTTACTACACTTATTCCTCACACAAATGGGGCAACATATAAAAATGTCCTAACATACCCCTGTTCTGTTCTGGGTTATTTGTAAACAAAATATAAGGGCTAACTACCACCTTGGGAATGTAAGGCTAGGCTTTTTAAGATCCTCACAGATCAACATCTTAGTAAGTACTTTAGAACCTATACATGTAAATTATCTACAATGTTCCCAACATCACGTATACCTTCAATTTCAGCTATAGATCTCTGAAATACCTCTGGCATTGAGAATATGCCAAAAGGTTACCTCTGAAATCTGTAGTTAACCAAGAGATCTGTTAAAGATCTTACATTTTTGAGCTAGCTTTATCAAGTTTAATCTACAGAAACATTGGTTTGTATCACAAACTAACCATAGTACTAGAACTAGGAATGTCAAAAATTAAAATAGAAATGCAGATTATTGTGGAAATCATCTGTACTTTCAAATCATACATCTATTTTTCTGGCTTCATTACAATCACCATGGTATTCATCCATTCAGTCCATTCAGCTTGCTTAACAATTACACCAAGACCCCATTCGTTTAAATTCATTTCCAGTGTGGTTTTCCCCTCTTGTAGAGCAGCAGATACTCTACTATGTGTAAGTTTCATAGGACTGCCCCTAAATCTTAATACAATACTCATCTTGTAAACAACTCGAGCCAGCAAAAAAAAGTCATACCTTTGTAAACTATTCTTTGAGTATACTCTAGACTGCTCTAGATTATTAGCTTCTGGTGGTTCCTGTTCAATATGAAAGAGACACAACAATATTCTTCAGACTGCTCATGAAAACATTTACATTAGCTCTGATATCTTTTGAACTGCCTCTTACAACATCCTTACTGCAATCATTCTTGTCAACAGTAACACTAGTTTGTTTTAAAAATAGTCAAGAAGTCTCCTGTTGAGATGCACTGTTTTGTGCTGATGTCATGTGATTTATTTTATGTTTTCAAGTTTTTCATAAGCTGGTGGCCAAGGATGAACACAGGATAGCAGCAGATTTCTTCAGCTCCACCAATTTCATTACATTGACAGGAATTAATTACTTAAAAAATTAATTTTTGAAGTAATTTTCTTTCTAAATTTGTTTGTTTTATATAGTTCTTGAACTATATCTAAAAAAGAAAGGAAATCTTAATAATATTCCTGTCAGAAATTACTTTGGAAATTTTCCTGTCAGTTTATCAGTCTGAAATGAGTTCCAGTAAGACAAATTCTCAAGACTCCAGCATCAAGAAAGAACTTCAGTCTCTGATAATTATAGTCCAGCAACTTACTGCTAAGATGGATAAAATGTATACTAAAATAGACACTTTCATAGAAAAAACTACAAAACAAATAGACTTGTTACATATGGACCTGCAACAACAGAAGATCCAGATGACAGGCATAGAAGAAGCTGTGAATAACATGGAAAATAGAATACAAGAAGAGGAAATCAACATTGAGTTTCTGCTGAAACAAAATACACATTTACAAACAAAGCTGGATGACCTGGAAAATAGATCTAGGCAATAACATTAGGATTTTTGGACTGCCAGAAAATATTGAAGGTAACAATATTACTTCTTTTTAACAACATGGCTCCCTAAAACTTTAGATTTACCAGAAGCATTCTCTTTTGGTATCGAAAGAGCACATAGATCTATAGCTAATACTAACTCTAACAAAAACTATCCTAGATCAGTTATAGTTAGATTTCTATCATCTTTTGATAAAGAGATGGTTCTTAAATCTGCTTGGGCTAAAGCTCCTGTTAAGATTAATGAAACAACTGTGCATTTTGACAATGACTATTCTTCCATGGTATTAGCTAAAAGAAAAGTTTTTCTGCCACTAATAAGGGAGCTTAAAAAAGCACAGTTTAAAACATACCTTCTGTTTCCTGCCAAGCTTAAAATCTTCATCCTGATGGTCCTAAAATTTTCGATGACCTAGACTCTGCTTTACTGTTTATCAAAAAAAATAAGATTTTGGAAAAAATAGAAGAAATGGAATGGGCTAGTCCTTCGTTAAAGAGACTGGCAACTGAAACTTCGTGGAAGACTTCAGAGAAAAAGAAGAAGAGACTAAAAAACAAATGATTTGTACTATGTTTTTGTTTTTTCTCTCTCATCATTTTATTTTATTATTAATCTTTTTAAATATAGTTCCTGCATTTCCAAGAAGCAACAAATATTTTGAAAAAGATTTAATCAAAGTTATTCTCTGTGTGCAAAGAAATGTTTTGTTTCATAACTAGTCAAAATATCTGGAGATTTAATGGCAAGCTGTGATTTAACTTGTTTCTCTTTCTGAAGAGGAAAAATAAGGTCAGTAATTTGATACATTTTTTTTTTCCTTTAAAAGTTTATATGTTCTTCAAATGCTATTCCTAATTATACTTTCTTGATTACACTGCTTATGCTTGTTTGTAAATAATCTGTCATGCTTTAACCAATAATAATTAGAACTAAATAATAGTAAATAATATGTTTTATTTTTAACTCTATTAATATAAACAGTAAGCAACATTCTATTGTATATACTTCTTATAGCTTTCTCTTACATTTTTTTTAATTTCTGCCTTACACCCTTTTACTTTCTACTCTCTTTTCTTTTCTTTATTAATATATAGAAATGCTTTTGATCATATAGACACAGTAAATAATAAGATTTGCATAGGAGTTGAGTTGGGACAAAAATGTTGAGTTTTGTTACTTATTAATAATTTTGGGCTTGATTTCACTTACAGAGTCTGTAATAACCTGTAGAATGCATTGTGAAGGTTTTGTCATGTTTAGATGCATTTACACTGCTAAATGAATGTTTGTCACTAGTTTTTAATAAGTTTCCCGCCAAAATGTTAAGAGAGACAATCTGGGATGTGGGCTGTCTCATGCACAGTGTCCATGAGCTACTTCAAAAGCTTCAACTCTCAGAATTCTCACAGAGAAGCTGAAAGTAGCTAGTCTCACCTTTGACCTAGATATCACACAGACACATCACAGATACAGGAATAGCAGATTAATAATATGTGTTAAAAACCTACGTCCCAAACATGTACATTACTATAACTCATTTAATTCATCTGATTGACAAGCATAAATAATTTTATAACTCTATACTGGAAGAAATTGTCATGTGATATATTTTAAAGCAGTAGTATAGCATGTTTGTAAAATCTGGTTACTAAAATGTGTTTGCTGTGCATTATTTTGTATAAAGCAGACAGATTTATTGAAGGGACAGCAATGTAAGATGGTGCTCAGTAAAGATACAACTCAGTGAGATCATATATATATATATATATATATATATATATATATGTATGTGTGTGTGTGTGTGTATGTATGTGTGTGTGTGTGTGTGTATGTGTGTGTGTTTGTGTGTATGTGTATGTGTGTGTGTTTGTGTGTATGTGTGTGTTTGTGTGTATGTGTGTGTGTTTGTGTGTGTGTATGTGTGTGTGTATGTCTGTGTATGTGTGTGTATGTGTGTGTGTATGTCTGTGTATGTGTGTATGTGTATGCATGTGTATGTATATATATATATATGTATATGTGTATATGTGTGTGTATGTGTATATATATATATATATATATATATATATATATATATATCTGTGTGTGTATGTAGATATGTATATAAATGTTTCTGAGAATCTGCTTAACTATGAAGTATGATTTATAACAATTTCTATGAATACAATATTTTATTCTATTGGCAATAATGAGTTTGAGTAAATGCTCATATACAAGCAATTCAAGTTTTTTTTGGAAGCTGTTAACTGTATTTACATGACAGAAAATAGATGCATCCTAATATATGTAATGTCTGAATCATATTAGCCAAAGTTTTGATTTAAATGAATGTTAGAACTTATTTTTCTCTCCTCTTGATTTCTAACATCAAGATTATTTGAATGCTATTTGCATACAAGTGTTTTATATTACATGGATGTATATAGTAGTATGAACAGTTTAAAAAAAAAAGGTTTATTTTAGTTTATATGATGCTGTTTTACCAAATGTGTAGTCTTGTCTTGCTAGATAATTGAATTGAAAACTGTTAACTTCAGTTAAATATAACTAGTATTAAATTAATAAGGTGGTAGCTGACGTACTGCTGCTTAGGGTAGGAGGTTAACTTGAGTGGTAAATACTACTCTAAGTTGGAGTTTACAACTCCAGGCTGGATGCAAGGTTTAATCCTTACATTATTTTCACTTGTTCATTGTTATTTGTATATAGTTTTGACATCCACAATATATTTTGTACATTCATTGTCACTACAAACAAAATTGAATCCTATACGAAATCCCATAAGAGATTCAATAAATACAGCTATATTTAAAGGTACACCTAAAGGAGGAGATGTAACATTACTTATCTTGTTATTTGTTATTTTGATCATAAGATTCTTAAGTTTTAAAAATGCCAAATTACATCTTTAAAAGGAATTTCTTTAAACATTAATGAATTGAATAATCCATGTAAAAGGGCAAGCCTAATAAGATACATTAATTTACATAAGGCCAACTTAGTCTTCCTACAAGAAACCCATCTCTTGAAAAAAGATATTAATAAACTAGCCACAAACAAATATACAGTATTGGTTAGTTCAGAGCCCACTCAGAAAAAAAGAGGAGTGGCTATTTTATGGAATAAAAGTATGCCCATTCCTAAAACCATTAAGTCTTATCAGGATGACAAAGGAATGTTTTGTATGGTTACAATACAAATTAATGGGAAGGCTTACACTTTAATTAATGTATATTGGATACCTGGAATTGGTATTAATACAGTGAAACGTCATCTTGATAAGATTTAGCTGGTGACTTTAATTGTATACTACATGAAAGTGATACTACCACTATAGGAAAAAGAAGAATTACATCTAATGCAAAACATTTAAAGGATTTTGCTAATTCTTATCATTTGAATGATATTAATAATCAGATAGATTCAAAATCATTACCATACACATTTTTTTCTAACAGATACAAAACGTATTCAAAAATAGATAGGGTCTTTATTTCTAACCAGATGGTAACGGATTTAATTAATTCCAAAACCATTTCATGTCCTATATCTGACCATAATTCAATTGTTTTTGAATTCATGATAAAAAATACTCATAATGTTCAGATCAAAAGGATACCAGCATACTTAACTCAACTAAAAGACTATAAAGAATATATACTTTCAGAAGTAAAACATTTTTTAGACATAAATAACACTCCTGAAGTCTCCAGTGTTTATGTTTGGGATGCCTTAAAATCATATCTATATGGACAGTATCAGATGGTATAATAATAAAAGGAAATCTTGGGATAAGGAATTGTTAGATATTCAAAGTAAATTAGACTCTTATAAACATAATAATAAAGAAAATATTATGGACAAGAAAGTTATTGAAGAAATAAACAAACTAAATGAGAAATACAAAGAAATTTTAACTCATAAAGTTAAAATAACTTTAGAGAAATACAAGTTTTTGTCTTATTCAATAAGCCCCAAATACTTACATAGACTTAAAAATAAAACAAAAAGGTTGAATAAACAAAACCATATCAAAGAAATCTTTTCTCTATGGAAAAGAAGAATGTTTCTAGTATACCAGAAATACTAGATGAATTTAGAAATCACTTTCACAAAATTAACCATAATAATATTAACATGGAACCTAAAGATAAAATAAAGGAGTTTATAACCACAAATATGAATAAAAAGCTTAATAAACAACAGATTAAACTATTGGACAAGAGTATTTCATATACAGAAGTTATTACACAAATAAATAAGCTTAAATCAAACAAAGCACCGGGTAATGATGGTATTATACCAGAGATATATAAAATCCTTTCTAAAAATACATATTCATTAATACATAAGGTTTTTATTTGGCCCAAACTGAGTTAATAACCCCCCCATCTTGGCAATATACATTTATTTCGCCAATTTTAAAACCTAATAAAGATCCAACTAGATGTTCTTCATATTGGCCCATCTCATTACTTAATGTTGATTATAAAATGTTTATGAATATCTTTGCTGATAGATTGAAGACAATCATTCCCGGCATTATAGATATAGATCAGACAGGCTTCATTGTAAATAGAAATACTTTTGATAATATAAGAAGAACTTTAACATTAATAGATTTTGCAAATAGGAAAAAGAAAGATTTAACACTTATTAGTCTTGATATAAGTTCATTATTTGATTCAGTAAGTTGGGACTATCCGTTTACCTTAATGAAGTGCACAAACTTCTCGGATGCATTTGTAAATCTAATTGAACATTTATACAAAGGAACGTTGGCTTATATTAAGGTAGGAACATATGTTTCACAAAAAATACCCATTCTTAAAGGTACAAAACAAGGATGTCCACTTTCTCCACTATTATTCACTTTAGTAATGGAGCCTTGGGCTAATTTGATCAGAAACAGTACTGACATAGAGGGTTTTGAAACAGATGAAAATACAACATCCAAAATTCAACTTTTTGCAGATGATGTTCTAATTACATCAGCAGGATCTAATTCTTCTATACAGTCTCTATTTGATAACATGATGAATTTTAAAATTATTTCTGGTTTAATATTCAATGAAGAAAAAACTAAAATACTACCTATATATACACGAAAAAATATTCTCATTAGTGATTTTACTAAATATGTACCCAATTCAGGTCAGATAACTTATTTAGGTAGAATACTATCTAAAGATATTAAATCTATTATATATAATAATTATAATACCTCTTTTCTTAATATACAAAATCTTTTTAATACCTGGAATAATATGTTTTTTACTATGGAGGAGAGACTTACAATTATTAAAATGATAATATTCCCCAAGATTTTATACTTAATACAATCAATAATACTTCCACCTACAAAAATAATTATCAAGAAACTGCACACACTAATGTTAAATTTCTTATGGGCACCTAATAGACCTAGGATTGCATTAAAGAAACATACTAATAGCTGGTCTCAAGCTGGTATTTCTTTTCCAGACTTTAATTTATATACTATCTCTTCTATTGTAAAAGTTATTACTTTATTAATAGATCAGTCATATGTCACAAAATGGAAAGATTATTGGGAGCTAATTAGTATACACTTCATGAAAATCTCCTTAACACATAAAAATATGATTGTAAATAACTCCATGTTATGGTTACTAAAGGAATTTTGTACTTCACCTATTACACCTAAACATATGGTTTGTTACCCATTAAATATTATTATTAGTTATCGTAACTTTATATTCATGCACCCTAAGTATAAGGAATGGAATTTTATTGTATTTCCTATAATGTATACTCAGGGTATGCTTTTGTCATCTACTTCTGAAGGAACTCATTTAGCTATAGATAATGATCTAAAGTACTGGTATCAGTTGATATCTGATAATAAAGTTAAAAATCTAGATTTCTTAAAACAAGAATTTGATCTAAGAGAAACTTGCTGGTTAGAGGTTCAGACTTTTAGACAACATCTCATTAATAAAATAGATTTAATGTCTATAACTGTTAAAGAATCTATTCCAACACTGATTGATTACTTGATATTAAATTTACAACATAAAGTTTCTGATAAAGGTAAACTTTCATACATACATAAAGTTATCAGACAAGAAACTTTTTACAGTGTAGATTCATACTGGAATTATTTCACTTCTATTAATGGGGACCCACCAAATCAACAAGATAAACAATATATATTGGAATCTGCTTATAGAACTAAGTCTTCCATTGTCTGGAGACTTTATACATGGAAATTTTTACATAGATCTTTTTATACACCTTTGATGATGAATAAAATAAATAATAAAGATAATCTATGTAAGAGATGTAATGTAGAAATTAATGCTGACTGGGCTCATATGTTTTATGACTGTATAAAATTTAAAGAATACTGGAAGTCAATTCATGAATTTTTGCAGGCTCTTTTTACAGATAATTTCATTATTTCTAAATCTCTTATATTATTCAACACACCTATACCTCAAAGTGTTAAAAAGGTTAAGCTTCCCTTGTTATGGTCTATTCTAGCAGTGGCTAGGAAAATAATAACTAGAAATTGGATTTCAGATACACCTCCTTCGTTCAATGAATTTAAAAATGTTATGAATATAGTGTGCCATATGGAAATAAACACAATTAGGACTAGAACAAACAGAAAAACATCTTATTTTATTGTATGGGATAATTTACAAAATTTGTTAAAAAATTTTTAATTTCAATAGCATGATATTTTAGTTTAATTAATTGATCTGATTGTAATGGATGTCTTTGTAAATACTTTAGTTGTTTTGTTGAATATTATAATAATACCTATTTTTAATTACTTGTATAAAATTGTTATGATATTTCTCTTATATGTTAAAACAATAAACCTGTTTTGAAAAAAAGTTTTTCATAAGCTATGCAACTCAAAATAAATTTAGAAAATTAATTTTTCCTCCGATGGAAAATACTGGAGGTGCGATGTGGAAGAAAGAGGTAACTGGGAGCAAATGTTTTGGAATTATAATGAGCTGGCATATTTTAAAAACTCTACAGTACTCTATCAGAAATATTGGGTAAACAATGGGTGTAACTAAGGAAATGCTTTTTTTTTTTTTTTTTTAACTGAGACACAGCTTCTAAATTGACTTAGGCATAGTAGTACCGTGTTATGTTTAATTCTGGTGGATGCCAAAAAACAATTATTAGAAAATGGAAATCAAAGTCTAAACCAACTGTATTTGACGTATTGAATATTGTAACAGAGGTAAAAGAACTGAAAGTAGGATCTTTAGAAAAGGGTAGGAGCAATTACATAGAAAAATGGAAAATGAGAGAACAATACGTGCAAAATATTTTGGAAGAGTGAGGTTTAAGGGAAGGCAGGAATTGATCAGTTTATGTAATGGTGGATTGATAATTATGGAAAAGAATATATGTGATATATAACGATTGCAACTGGGAATGTGTTAATATGGCTTGTTTTTTATACAAATGTATATATATTGACTATGTGTTGAGTGATAATAAATTAAAGGTGTTAAATTTTTCCAATTAACTGCATTTACCAAAGGCACTATTCACAGCATAAGCCTGTGTGCTTTTCATAACTGTATTAAACGTAAGCATAATGTTAACTCACTGATTTCAACTTATGCTGGAATAAATCAGAATAGCACTTGCAGAATTACACATAGTACCAAGCAAAATTTGTACTTTAAAGAGAGTGAGATTAATACAATATCATGTTCTGCTCCACTACTGTGCTAAAAAGTATTACTTTCTGTCTTGAAGTTTTTTTCTAAGCAAAACATGTTTATAGTTTTATTTTATGCACTTCTACTTCACCAATCATTCCCACTTTTATTCATGCATTAGTCCCAGCAGAATGTAAATCTTAAAAATCAACTTTATTTACATACTTTTGTAAAATAATTCAGATCCCTCCAAAAAACTCTAAAAACTGGTTATGAGCTTTTTATTGCCTTTTCTCATGTCTGTAGCTACACGTTGAACATACCTTTTTATTTTTAACTACATGTATATTTCTGGATAGCTTCCTAGGAGATAGTTTTGTGGTGGTGTTTCCGTCAAGATTTTGCTTATAAGATGTTGGCTTTATATTTCCCCTCAATCAATTTATGCCTTTACCTTACATGTGTCTAATTCTTCAAGCAGTTTTTTTTCTTTCTCTGCAACTATCCAAGACTTTATCTAGTGTTAAATCTGACTCAAAAATCTACCTCTGGCCTGATAAGAGCTACAAGGTCTGTAGTATTATAAATTATCAGTGAATCATGAAAGTCAGTCACCACCTACAATCTCTTTCTTTGTTTCTGAATTCAGTTATATAAATGCCTATTGCTTTTTAAGCCCTTTTATTTCCAGAGAAGAAAAATGCCTTATACATGAAAGACTATATTCTGACTCAAAACATGCTTGGCATTTATCTATCATTACTGCTAATTTGCTTTTTCAGTCATTCTTATAATTTAAAAGTGTTATGCAATCTTACAGTTGCTTTACCTCTCACATCTAGAACAGTGTACCATTGGACTTAATCTAGTTTCCCTGCAATTCCATTTTCAGTGAGATGCACTAAAATCTTCTGAAACTAAAAAGTCTCCAAACAAGTGATCATGCATCTATAGAGATGTTAAGTGACTTAAGTCTAAAGATACTAAGCCCAAATTAAGATATTCTCATTGAAAAAAATGTAAAGAGACTGGCACTTCAGAATTTTTCTATGTAAAATGTGAACACTTTGATTACTTTGTGAGTGAGAAAGACAATAAAAAAATGTTATTTTACTACTTCTAAACTGTGAACATGAAGTGTTTGTAACTCAAGATTGTAAGCTTACTTGTAATGTGAAAAAAAAAAAAAATACTTTGTAAAAGGAAAATAAAGTTATTCACTCACCATAACATTCCATCTGTGCTGTCCATTTTCATTCTTCCTCAACTGATGGGTTTGCATCCAAGACTTGGATATGACCTGGCCACTTATTCAAGATCATCTGATGCTAGAACTCTTGAGCTCCTCCCTTTAGTCATAATGCCCCACCAACCTAACATACCTTAGATCAAGAATCCTGCCCCTAGATGCAAAAGGACAACGAATAACAGAAAAAAAGCACATGTACAAAAGGAAAAAGGGACGCTGGAGCTCAAGCAAGGAACATAGGTTCCTATACAACTCTTAGATCTCTACAGAAGCACAAAAGGAGTCTGGTGGGTGCAGAGTTGAGGAAGCATGGAAATGGGCAACACAGATGGAATGTTATGGTGAGTAAATTAATCTGATGTTGTCATTTTCATTCATTCCTAAGCTGATTAGTCCCCACCTATTACAACCCTGAGGGAGGCCTTTAAAGGAAGGATATTACAGAGCACTGTTGAGCCAAATGCCACTCTGTCCCTAGAAATCAAATCCAACTTGTAATAGTCAATGAAACAGTGTGGATTAGCCCAACTTACAGCTGCACAAATTTCACCTAAAGATGTTATGGATGAAAAAAAGAAGCAACAGCCACAGATCTCATGGAATGGGCCCTAGGAGGAGGTTTATCCTTATGAAAATTTAGATAAGGAGGTTTAGAAAACAGAGCCTGGAGTGTAGATACTCTTCCAGCTGATGATATAGCCACTAGAAAAATGTTCTTCCAAGATAAAAAATTTAGATCAGCTTTGGCTGAAGGCTCAAAGGGAGATCGAGTTAAAGCCTGAAGCATTATATTTAAATTCCCAAAGAGTGGGATCTTTTAATGGAAGCTGAAGCAAAAAACTACCTTCAGAAAGGCCTTGCATAATTTACAAGAGGCTAATCCGGAGTTATTTTCACTCATGTAGAAATTAGAAATAGCACCCAAATGAACAAAATAGTTGAGAAAACTAGCTCCTCCATTAAAGACTGAAGCTAAAAATTTGAGGATCACCGGTACAGGCTGTGAAGACTGGTAGAGAAGGATGAAGGATGCCAGCCTAGCCAGATAGAATTTTATATATAATTCTATAATTTGTAAATATGAATGTGAATCACAGGCTTGTTGTTTTAAATGAAAAAAAATGCTGTTACAAAAATGTGGCAACAGTGCTCTCTACTGACCCAGTAAAAGCATGTTGTGACCCTTTGATCTCAAGTCGGCACCAGTCCAGCTAGATGAAGGCTTCCTGCCTATTGTTGTAAGGCTAAAGTTAATGACCAGAATTTACATGTGGAATGTCCTTTATCGCTCTAAGTGTACAATAATGTAAATGCAATTTCTGTCAGCCTGGGAACAACAGGAAAGTGTGAAATGATGTAATGTTTTATCAGAACTGCAGTTTCAATTTAAACAAAGAGAACCAGAAGGCATTGAGCATTTTTTTCAAGATTATCCACCTTACAGTACATTATCTTAGACTTGTGTTTTCTCCTAGAAGTAGCTAGGAATTAGAAAGTTTAGACCAAGTGTTTTTCTGTGATGTCAGAACTGTACTACTGATTTATTTTAAGTATTTCTGTGTGATATCTGAACTCTCTTGACTAGCACTGACTGTGTAGTAGAAAGTATTGTCTTGTGTTTTAATTATTTATTATTAAATACTTTAAAAACACTTTAACTGTGGCTGGTTTGCGTAGAGATAAGTTAAGCTCTAGAGTACATTGCATATTTAGAGAGTTTACTGTCCAAGTCACTCCAACTAAGCTTGACTGATTAGTCAAACTATCGATTGGATAATAATATTGCACAGTAATAATTAGACACCCTTTTAAGGGCCTTTGGGTAGCTGATAATATTAGCTGGGTGGTGGCAAATGGTGCTACCATATAGTCTGGGTAAAAGGGGCACAGCTGGAGAACTTGTGCCAGCCTTCCCCAGAAATGTCTGTGTGGTTGTATAATCTTATCTCAAAGTGTGTGTGCGTCAGCTACTTGGGCAGGGACATGATGCACTGGTTGGACAGAGAGGGTGCTGGAGATTTTAGTTTGCCCAGCTAGGCTGAGATATGGACCCTATATAGTTGTGCCAGTGGGGAGTCTTAGGGGAGACTTGGGTAGCAAGGGAGCAACCAGCCCCGTGCTCTTAAGGGAAATTGCACTTTACTGTGTGTATTTGTTATCCTTTCCTCATATATGAGATGCCCTCTCTGGTGTAATGGTGAGGATTGAGGCTCCTTGATTGCTGGGCCAGGGCACAGACATCACATATTAATTGGTGGCAGTGGTTGGGATATCCACCTCACATATTAACTGGTGGCAGTGGTTGGGATATCCTCACATTTGTGTTTGGCAGCAGTGGGATATCCACATCACATACTAATTAGTTGGCAAATACTAACTGGCGTGTAGTGGTGTTGGTAGAGTGAATCCTGTAGCTTGTGTACAGTGAACTTTGAAGGTGTTGTGTACTCAGCCATGCAGTGAATATTCAGAGTTCAGATCACAATTAATTTCTTTCTTTTGTTAGCTTAGTCAGGGTGAGCAGGCAGCATGTCAGCAGAGGAGTATAGAAAGCTGACAAGGAGCCAGCTGGTGAAGATGTGCCAGGCTAGGGGACTGGCGCATGAAAACCTGACTAAGGCAAACCTGATTGCAGCCTTGATTACAGCTGCATCAGAAAATAGCAACCAGGATGACAATCAGGCTGGCAGTGGAGATATAATTCCCTCAGAGAATGGACAGCTCAACCTTTCTGCAGTTGACTTAAAAATCCAGCTGGAGCAAAAGAGACTTGAGTTGGAGGCCAGGCATGTGGAATTAGAAGCAAATGAGAGACTGTGACGTTTGCAGGCTGAGGAGAATGAGAAACTGTTACGTCTGCAAGCTGAGGAACAAGAGAGGCAGAGGCAGCATGAGAAGGAGATGCTGACTCTTTGCCAGAGTCATGGAGGTAATGGGGAAGGGAGTAACTGGACCCCAGAAGCACAAAAGGCCAGTAAATTTCTTCCGCAGTTTAAAGAGGGGGATAATTTTGATAGCTTCATTCATATGTTTGAGAGGGTATTTAAACAGTGTGAAGTTGACCAAGGTCTATGGGTATGGTTCCTGACCCCCTTACTCCATGGTAAAGGTTTAACTGCATTACCTAAAATGTCTGATGTTGCATGTTTTGATTATACTGCTGTTAAGAAATGTCTTTTAGAACGGTTTAAGCTAACACCTGAAATGTACAGGAAGAAGTTTTGTGAGCATAAACACAAGGCAGAGGAAAGTGTATGTGAATATGTTGCTGAACTGAGTACTTATTTCCATAGGTGGGTGAGTGGATGTCAGGTCACCACTTTTGAAGGGCTGGCAGACCTTTTGGTGAGGGAACAAGCCCTTAGCACTTTGCCTGAGGACATGAGGATCTGTTAGCTGATAGACAATGTGCTACTTCAGATGAGTTGGGGAAGAAGGGAGACCTATACCTGGCAAGCAGGACAGCCCTGCACAGGAATTTCAACAACTGGCTAAGTTTCTGGTGTCATTCGAAGAGGATCCAGTGTCTGTCCACCTGGGATGACATGCTCGACAAGCCACGCTGCTTCGCTAGAGACGGCTTACACCTGTCACCCTTAGGCTTTCGAATACTTGCCAAGGTTCTTGCCACCCCCATAGTGTCTTTTTTAGGCAAGGCTCAAGACAAACCCAGGGCCATAAATAGCACAAGCAACAAAAAACTGAGGGTAATGCTACTCAATGCCAGAAGTCTAAACCTCAAAATGCACGCATCCGAGGCACTCCTCAGTATCTAGAAAATCGATGTATGTGCAGTAACAGAAACCTGCTTTACGGCTCCAGAGAGCACCCCAGCACTACCAGGCTGCAACTCATACCATACATTTTGCCCACAGAACCCAGACCGAAATACAAGAGGCGGGGGTGTATCCATATTCATCAAGGATACCCACACTTCCAAGTTAGTGGCACAGCACGATGCTTCAGAGATCATCCACGTGCAACTAAAAACGGGAAAAGCTGCAAATTCAAACTGTAGCTCGCTACGGATTACCTACCATGTCCCAGGACCCTCATCCCGCATTTCTGGAAACACTGGGAAACATAAAGGTCCTACCAAACACCCTAGTATTGGGTGATTTCAATTACCCAAACATTAACTGGAAGAATTACTCAAGTACTAACTCCCTTGCCCAACATTTCCTAGAATTTATAAACTCAAATGCCCTAGATCAACTGGTCAGCACTCCCACCAGAGGTGACAACATATTAGACCTTATCATCACCAACATGGGTGACCGGTGTTCCACACTAGAGGTCAACCCTTCGCTGGTTAGATCTGACCATAAACAACATCACTCTGGATATCCACATTCCGCCCCCACCCCCGGACAAGGAAACCACCATGAAAAACTTTTCAGAAGCAAACCTCGCATTACTTAAGACCAAGTTGGAAAGTTTCAAAGCCCCCATGTTAAAGGTTAATGCTGTCCAAGCTGCAAAATCCTTTACTAATGCATTCTATGGGCACCTACAAGAATGCATGGATCGTGCTATCCCAAGCAAAACCAAGATGCACTCCTCCATGAAAAGGAAACCAGTCTGGTGGACCCTTGCCATAAACAAGCTATACAAAAGGAGGAGGAAACTAGTATATACAAAAAAAAAAAAAAAAAAAAATCCCAAGAAGGGAAGACATCTTTGATCAGTATCAGCAAGAAACTAGGATCCCTCATAAAATTATCCAAGGCGAGCTTCGAAAGAAAAATTGCCAAGGACTCCAATGATAACCACAAGGCACTCTTTAGCCATGTCATGAATCTAAGTGGCAATGCTCAGATCTGCTCGGAGTTAGTGCAGAATGGCACAAAATACACTGAACCGACCAATAAATTGCCAACATCCTGGCAGACAGGTTCAGTGCAAACTTCACCCCCCTCTCACCCCCCAAATGAGCCCATAACCATAGCAGAAGAATGTAGAGCCCCTGAAATCACAGACACTCAGGTTAAAAAAGCCCTCTCCAAACCAACAACACAGCATCACTGGGACCGGACGGTGTCCCAGGCTGCGTCCTACATGAGCTCAAAGATGAACTAACCTCTCACTTAAACCCACTGTTCAAACTCAGCCTCTCCACAGGCTACGCACCCATAGAGTGGCGCACAGCAACGGTTATTCCGCTCCACAAAGGTGGAGCCACAACGGACCCTGGGAACTATCGCCCTATAAGCCTGACTAGCTTGGTCTGCAAGGCTATGGAGCGCATCATCATGGAACTCGTTAACAGAGACACTGGAAAACTCTAAACACTTGGCCCTACCCAGTTTGGCTTTGTTAAGGGCAGATCATGCCTCCTAAACCTGGTGGACTTCTTTGAGACAGTTACCAAGGTTATAAATGAGGGAAAGGTGGTACACACACCCTACCTAGACCTCACAAAGTCCTTTGACACCATTCCCCATTCTAGTATTATAGACAAGCTCACCAGCCTGAACATAAACCCCTACATCACAAGATGGGTTGCCAACTGGCTCACGGACGGAACCCACATGGTGAGAGTAGTGGGAGCTAGGTCAGACTCTAAACCGGTTATACAAGTGGCATTCCCCAGGGCTCAGTCCTAGGACCCCTTCTGTTCAGCATATACTTCTCGGACATACAGGCGAGCACAGGAGGATTATGGCTGACCAAGTTTGCAGACGACTGCAAACTAGGGACTATAATTGACTCTCTGTCTGACACAGCCATCCTCCAAAAGGGTCTCACTGAGACGGATACCTGGTGTCAAAATCATGGCCTCTAGCTAAATGCCAAAAGGTGCATAGTCATCCCCTTTGGAAAAAACAAAGTATCCACAAACTACCACACAGGAGGTAGTCCCCCTAAATACGGAACACGTAATAAGGGATCTGAGGACCCAAGTAGATATAATCTTTCCTTTGATAATCACATTGCCAAAGTGGTTAGAAAATCCTTCTATGTGGCCCACCTAATCACAAAAGGGTTCACATCCAGATCAAAAGAGGTCATTGTGTCCCTCTACTCATCACTCATCAGACCCATCAAAGAGTACAATGCCCCATTTGGGATGTACCTTACAAGACACCTGCAACAGCTGGAAAGACCACAGACATACCTCACCAAGACGCTCACTGGCCTCAAACAGATGCCCTATGCAGCTCGACTGAAGAAACTCCAGCTGTATTCAGTTGCATACCGCCTACTCAGAGGTGATCACTGCCTGACATACAAGGCCATGTCCAACCCAGAATTGATGGACATGCTCCACCTAAAGAAAACCATATCCCCTCGAGCCACACGCTCTAGGGATCTAAACCTCACCATAACAATAAATAGGATGCGCTGGAGGGATACATTCCTGTCCCAGAAACTTCCCATGCTTTGGAACAAGATTCCAATCTACATTAGGCAGAGCTCCCCGATAACAGTCTTCAAGAGAAACCTTGACGAGTGGATGGGGAACAGAAAGTTTATCCTGGGGATCACTTCAGTGGCTCTGCTGGACAGAGGCACAGGGAACTAATCTAAGGGGGTGGCGAAAGCCAACACATTCTAGCTAGGCTTATAAATGCCTTCAGGCAGATAGCCTAGTACCTACCTATGAAGGGGACCCCCAGTACTGCTCGATGGGTCGAATGGAACCCACGGTGGGCAGCACAGACTGCCCCAACAGAATCTGCCAGTAGCAGGGGAAGCCACTAACCCAGGTACACATCCAGAAGCTAGGGTTAAATGTTCTGAATGCAACAAATGGGGCCATGTGGCATACAGGGTGTCCATGGAGGCAAGGTGGGGAACAAAAGGTGAGGGAGCCAGTATGTGGGAAAGACAAAATGCCAGTAGTAGGTTGTCTTTGCGATGACAGGGGTATGGAACTACCATCCTGCAGATGTCCTGATAGGGAAGGAGCTGGATGAGGCAGTACCATATACTTATTCAGTTACACACGGTCAGGCTGGGAGACAAGCAAGCATGTGAGTCTGGTAGCCTGTGGGAGATCCAGACGGACTGCATACTTGCAGCCAGGATGGGTGAGGTGGTTACTTCAGGGAGGGAGCTACTCTGTAGCAGTGAGACTGAATGTGAGCCACAGCTGCTTGTGGGTACTGATGGTCCCTTGGACAGAGGGACTGCAAAGATAGGAGGCGAGTAATAGTACCCAGGCTGACGGTGGGACACCACTGTCAGAGAATGCCAAACTTCCTATGGAAGGGGAGCCGGGAAAGGTTACAAAGAGAGAGTTGAGACAGGCTCAGCTCTCAGACCCCACATTGCATGGCATGAGGCAGATAGCTAAGGAGGCACCCGATTCTCAAGGAAAGGGGGAATCTGTATACTGGGACAAAAGGGTTACTATACAGACAGTGGACCCCTGAGAGAGGGCTAGAAGGTGAGAGAGTACAGCAGTTGGTAGCACCTAGAGCCTACTGTCTGGTGTTTCTAGCCATAGCCCATGATATTCCTTTTGCAGATCATATGGGCATAAAATGTACAAATAGGCGTGTTATGCAGAACTTCTATTGGCCTGGAATTTCCAGAGATGTAACAGGGTACTGCAGGACTTGTGAGCAGTGCCAAAAGGTAGGCAAGGCAGGAGACAAGGTGAGAGCTCCTTTGATGCCTCTGCCTGCGATAGAGAAGTCATTTCAAAGGATAGCTATGGATTACTGTGGGTCCTCTGTGTACCCCAAAGTTCCTCAGGGAAAAAGTATATCCTAGTGGTAGTGGATTATGCTACAAAGCCACTGCCTCAGGGTATCATGTAGCATAATCCACTACCACTATGGTATTGTGTAGTATATTCCTAGTGGTAGTGGATTATGCTACACGATACCCTGAGGCAGTGGCTTTGTCCTCCATTGAGGCAGAGAAGGTGGCAAATGCTTTGTTAGAGATTTTCAGCAGGGTAGGTTTCTCAAAAGAAATACTGACTGACAGAGGTGCCAGTTTAATGTCAGACCTGCTGGTTTATCTGTGGAAGTCCTGAGGTGTGAAGCACATGAAGACCACCCCCTACCATCCCCAGACTAATGGTCTTGCTGAGAGGTTAAACTCTACAATCAAGTCCATGCTACGGGAATTTTCAGATCAGTTTAAGAGGGAGTGGGACAAATATTTGCCCCATCCGCTGTTTGCTTACAGAGAAGTTCCTCGGGAATCCACAGGTTTTTCACCGTTTGAGTTGATGTATGGGCATAGGGTGAGGTGGAACTCTAGATTTAATTTAAGATGAGTGGGAAGGTGAGTGCGAGTCTCACAAGGAGTCTGTTGTGGCATACGTCCTAAACCTCAGGACAAGGCTCAAGGAACTCACGGGATTGGCCCAGGAGAACCTGGCAGAAGCCCAACAACACAAAAAGGTGTGGTACGACAGGAATGCTCGAGCTCGAAAGTATGCTGTGGGGCAGCAGGTAATGGTTCTCATTCCTGTCAGACACAAGCAGCTTGGGAGGGTCCCTACAAGGTGGTAAGAAAGCTAAATGTTGTTAACTACGTGGTGGAACTGCTACACAGATAGCAGGGGCACAAATTGTACCATGCTAATATATTGAAACCTTACCATGACAGGGAGGCCCTTGTATTGAGCATTTGCAGTGGACTGCAAGAGGAGTCTGAGGGAGATCTGGGGACGGATTTCCTCAGTGAGGCTCGGGCTGACACCTCAGTGGAAGGGGTAGCAATGTCCCAGCAGCTATCTCCTACCCAGGTTCGAGAAATCCAAGCAGTGTTGCAGGAATGTGGGGACACGTTCACTGGGAAACCAGGGTGCACCCACCTAGTGCAGCACCAGGTGGATACAGGACCCCAAAGGCCCATTAGGCAGGCCCCTTATAGGGTGCCTGAGAGAGACAGACAGACCCTGAGGGAGAAAGTACAGGAGATGTTGGAACTAGGGGTGATTCAAGGGCCCAACAGTCCCTGGGCCTCCCTAGTGGTGCTAGTGCCAAAGAAGGATGGCAGCACCAGGTTCTGTGTGAACTACAGGAAGTTAAATAGTCCCACAGAGTTGGATGCTTAACCCATGCCTAGGACAGATGAGGATCTAGAGCAGCTGGGTGGGGCTAAGTATCTTAAAACCACTGATCTTACCAAGGGTTACTGGCAGGTGCCCTTGACTCCCAGTGCTAGAGAGAAGTTAGCCTTTGTGACTCCTTTTGGCTTGTATTAGTTCACAAAGATGCCCTCTGGGATGAAGACTGCCCCAGCGACTTTCCAGTGGCTAGTAGATCGTATCCTAGCAGGAGGGTTTGCCCTTGCTTACCTAGATGATATTGCCATCTACAGCCATTCCTAGCCAGAGCACCTTCAGCATGTCAGGGATGTGCTGGGCAGACTACAGAGGGCAGGGTTGACCATTAAGCCGAGCAAATGTCAGGTGGGTATGGCAGAGATCTCCTACTTAGGGCATAGAGTGGGGAGTGGTAAGATAAGGCCAGAACCTGCCAAAGTGTAAGCTATTCAGGAATGGCCTGCACCTGTTACTAAAAAGCAGGTGAGGGAATTTTTATGGACAGCAGGGTACTACAGAAAGTTTGTCCCCAGTTATAGTACCATAGCTGCTCCCCTCACAGGCCTGACAAGGAAGAACAGGCCAGATAAGGTAGTGTGGACCCCAGCATGTTTAAAGGCATTCCAGAAGCTTAAAGAAGCTTTGAGAGGACCCCCTGTGTTAGCCAGTCCAGATTACAGCAAATAATTTGTTGTGCAGGTGGAGGCTTCAAACCATGGAGTGGGGGCTGTACTTAGCCAGATTTCTTCAGAGGGGGAAAGAGCACCCAGTGTTTTATCTCAGTCGTAGTCTCTAACCCAGGGAGGAATGCTATGCAGCTGTAGAAAAAGAATGTCTAGCCATAGTGTGGGTGTTGCAGAAACTTTAGCCTTATCTGTATGGATGGAAATTCACTGTTATGACAGATCACAACCACCTAACATGGTTAAACAGAGCCAACCAGCAAAATGCCAAGTTGCTAAGATGGAGCCTGGGGTTGCAAGCATATATGTCAGTGCAGCACCGCAGTGGGAGTAGCAATACCAATGCAGATGGGCTCTCAAGACAGGGAATGGGGTAGGTACACTCTGATAGACCGGACCCTCTCAAGCAGCATTTCTCAATGGTCACTTGAAAAACTAGCTTGAGTTCTCCAGTGGGAGAGAAATGTGAAGACTGGTAGAGAAGGGTGAAGGCTGCCAGCCTAGCCAGATAGAATTGTATACATAATTCTATCATTTGTAAATATTAATGGGAATCACAGGCTTGTTGTCTTAAATGAAAAACATGTGGTTACAAAAATGTGGCAATAGTGCTCTCTACTGACCCAGTAAAAACATGTTGTGACCCTTTGATCTAAAGTCGGCTCCAGCCCGGCTAGATGAAGGCTTCCTGCCTATTGTTTTAAGGCTAAAGTTAATGACCAGAATTTACATATGGAATGTCCTTGTTGCTCTAAGTGTAAACGAAAGTAAATGCAGCTTCTGTCAGCCTGAGAACACCAGGAAAGTGTGAAATGATGTAATGTTTTATCAGAACTGCAGTTTCAATTTAAACAGAGAGAACCAGAAGCCATTGAGCATTTTTGTCTAGATCATCCAACTTCCAGCACTCTGCTTCTTGCTCACATGCAAGTTATCTTAGACTTTTATTTTCTCCTAGAAGTAGCTAGGAATTAGAAAGTTTAGACTAAGTGTTTTTCTGTGATGTCAGAACTGTACTACTGATTTATTTTAAGTATTTCTGTGTGATATCTGAACTCTTAATCCAAAAACAGTCAAACCAAAATTACAATCCACGCTGAAACAAACGACACTGCAGCAATAGCGTATACACTTTTAATTATCCGCTTTCGTACCAAAACTTCTTCAGAATGAATACAACACAATCAACTTCCTTCTTAAATAGTAATTTCAAAAGTCAGATGACCAATTACATAAAATCAAATCAATTTAAACAACCTTACTTAATATAAAACAAACGTCAACTATATTCAGTTACTGTTTAAAAGAAAAATGAGTAAAAATAGCCCCTTCATCTTTTTTGATGTTTAATTTACGTTGTTTTAAAAAACACTTAACATTAACTGTCTCGTTGAGACCAGGAGCAGTGTCTGATTTCAATTTAATTTGCCAAGAGGCTTCCCTTTGTAAAAGGTAATTTTTAAAATCCCCCTCTCTCCCATCTTTACATCCTACTTCCAAAATAGAGAACAAAAATTTATTGAAGGAGGGACACATCAAGGAATGCTTGTAAAGAGCATTCCTATCATCTCTGGACTTAATAGCATATATATGTTCTCTGATACGGGTTTTAAGCTCCCTAGTGGTCATCCCAATATAGAATGCCTCACATGAGGAACATAGTGCGATGTAAATAACCCCACTCGTAGTACAGTTAACATAACCAGGAACTGTCAAAGTTCTCTTATGAGTACACACAGAAACATAAGGACCTGTAGAGATAAATCTACAAAATTTGCACTGATTACATTTGTACATTCCTTTCTTTTGAGATTCTAAGTAAACTATTCCCTTCTGCTTACATTCCAGAATCCTTTTCAAGTTAAAGCTGTTCTTCTGAACAAACTTAGGTTTTTGTCCTAGAATACGAAAAATTTCGGAATTTCCTTTTATAATATTCCAATTTTGATAAATAATATTTTGGATGTCAAAGTTGTCAGAGCTCATTTCCAATGAACAGATCAAATTAATATTCATCTCTTTGTCTAAATCCCTTTTATCGGGGCTACAAAGATCAACTGTTTGCAAATTTAATAGGGGCCCATATTTGCTCTCCCTTTTGGACCAAATTTCGTTGGAAATATTGATAAGAGTTGCCTGATTATACCCCCTATTCGTAAATAGAGAGGTAATAAAACTAAACTCTCTCACCAAGTCGTCATTCTTTGAAGTCATACGACTTGCACGAATAAATTGCCCTCTTGGTATGTTATTTTTCATATATTGAGGATGACCACTTTTATAATGTAAATATCCGTTATTAAATGTTCTTTTGCGAAAAATACTACTATGTAGTCTTTCTTCGTCAAAATCCCACTTAAGGGAAACATCCAAAAAATTAACATCTAATCCTGTAGCCCCAACAGTAAATTTTAAATAATTAGAAAATGAGTTTATATCAAAAAGAAATTTATCAACAGTAGTACCATTACCTTCAATAATGAAAAATAAATCGTCCATAAAACGACAAAAGAATTGAATATTGTATTTACTTTTCAGAACAGGAAGGAATTGCTTTTCCCACCATAACAAAACCATGTTAGCATAGGCCGGGGCTGCTGATGACCCCATGGCTACCCCTCTTTTTTGTCTATAATATGTTTTTTCAAATAAAAAGAAATTATTCTCTAAAATTATTTCCAAAAATCTACATACTAATGAAACCATATCATTAGAAAATTCCGGACAACTGGAAGACAAAAAATTCCGAATGGCTTCAACCCCTTCAGAATGGGGAATGCACGTAAATAGGGAAATTACATCTATTGTGAGCATAACATGCTTAGACGGATCCAAATCATGAGTGACGGATAAATAATTTATCCGTCTTAAAAAATGCCATGAATCCCAAATGAAGGATTCCTGTGTAGAGACAATAGGACCCAGTACTGCATCTAAAAACAAAGCCAGCCCTTCAGTGACTGACTGAGATGCCGCCACAATGGGCCTAAAAGGGGGATCTGAAGTTGACTTATGAACCTTGGGAATCCCAAATAGGACCCCAATTCTTGGCTGTTCGTTAGCACAAAATTCATATAATTCAAAACTTATTTCCCCATTCATAAGGGCATCATACAAATATGACTGTATCAAACGGAAATAGCGCTTAATCTCAAACAAGGAAACTATCTCATATTCCTCATTGTTGTTTAACAAATGCTGCATCCCTTCAATATATGATTTCTTTTCCATAATAACAATATTGTTACCTTTATCGCTTTTCATAAAGCGAAAATGATCAGTCAATAATTGTAAATTTTTAATAGCCTGTCTCTCTTCGTTGGTCAAATTATCTGAACATTTAGGACCATGTTTTAACAAATTCTCGACTTCCTGAATACAGGTCTCCTCAAAAATCTTTATAGTATGTTGCAATTTGGGACAATAAGTAGATGGTCTAACAAATATAGAATCAGAAATAGACACATCATGCATTAAATAATGTAAATTAAGTTTGCGAGTGTATTTCTTAATATCTATAACAGCTCTAACATAGTTAGCTCTTGTTGGGGGGACAAAATTAAGCCCCAGTCTCAAAATATCCAATTCAGCGGTAGAAAACACATGGCTAGTCAGATTTAGAATGCTGAAGTGATCGTTCACCTCATTTAAGTCTCCTCCCCTGAAGACTGTGAACCCAGGAATGTGCGATTCCTGGTGTATATTGTCTTTAAAGTTGTTTGATGTTTCCGACCGGAAAAAGAACCAGTTGTTGGAAGGGGAACAGAATTCCCTGTCCCTGTTAGTTTCCCTCCAGTCTTTATATTATTTATAGTAACAGCATCCGTATCCGTCAAATGTGCAGAATTGTCCACAGTCACTAAAGGTGGAAATTCCTCCGGATCTGTAGTCCCAGTTGGCAAATTTTCACCAGTAGTAGTGTTTGCTGATTGTACAGTTTCATGACCCTTAAAGGGATCTAAAGATCTAACTCATTAGTATGTAGATTTTTGGAAATAATTTTAGAGAATAATTTCTTTTTATTTGAAAAAACATATTATAGACAAAAAAGAGAGGTAGCCATGGGGTCATCAGCAGCCCCGGCTTATGCTAACATGGTTTTATTATGGTGGGAAAAGCAATTCCTTCCTGTTCTGAAAAGTAAATACAATATTCAATTCTTTTGTCGTTTTATGGACGATTTATTTTTCATTATTGAAGGTAATGGTACTACTGTTGATAAATTTCTTTTTGATATAAACTCATTTTCTAATTATTTAAAATTTACTGTTGGGGCTACAGGATTAGATGTTAATTTTTTGGATGTTTCCCTTAAGTGGGATTTTGACGAAGAAAGACTACATAGTAGTATTTTTCGCAAAAGAACATTTAATAATGGATATTTACATTATAAAAGTGGTCATCCTCAATATATGAAAAACAACATACCAAGAGGGCAATTTATTCGTGCAAGTCGTATGACTTCAAAGAATGACGACTTGGTGAGAGAGTTTAGTTTTATTACCTCTCTATTTACGAATAGGGGGTATAATCAGGCAACTCTTATCAATATTTCCAACGAAATTTGGTCCAAAAGGGAGAGCAAATATGGGCCCCTATTAAATTTGCAAACAGTTGATCTTTGTAGCCCCGATAAAAGGGATTTAGACAAAGAGATGAATATTAATTTGATCTGTTCATTGGAAATGAGCTCTGACAACTTTGACATCCAAAATATTATTTATCAAAATTGGAATATTATAAAAGGAAATTCCGAAATTTTTCGTATTCTAGGACAAAAACCTAAGTTTGTTCAGAAGAACAGCTTTAACTTGAAAAGGATTCTGGAATGTAAGCAGAAGGGAATAGTTTACTTAGAATCTCAAAAGAAAGGAATGTACAAATGTAATCGGTGCAAATTTTGTAGATTTATCTCTACAGGTCCTTATGTATCTGTGTGTACCCATAAGAGAACTTTGACAGTTCCTGGTTATGTTAACTGTACTACGAGTGGGGTTATTTACATCGCACTATGTTCCTCATGTGAGGCATTCTATATTGGGATGACCACTAGGGAGCTTAAAACCCGTATCAGAGAACATATATATGCTATTAAGTCCAGAGATGATAGGAATGCTCTTTACAAGCATTCCTTGATGTGTCCCTCCTTCAATAAATTTTTGTTCTCTATTTTGGAAGTAGGATGTAAAGATGGGAGAGAGGGGGATTTTAAAAATTACCTTTTACAAAGGGAAGCCTCTTGGCAAATTAAATTGAAATCAGACACTGCTCCTGGTCTCAACAAGACAGTTAATGTTAAGTGTTTTTTAAAACAACGTAAATTAAACATCAAAAAAGATGAAGGGGCTATTTTTACTCATTTTTCTTTTAAACAGTAACTGAATATAGTTGACGTTTGTTTTATATTAAGTAAGGTTGTTTAAATTGATTTGATTTTATGTAATTGGTCATCTGACTTTTGAAATTACTATTTAAGAAGGAAGTTGATTGTGTTGTATTCATTCTGAAGAAGTTTTGGTACGAAAGCGGATAATTAAAAGTGTATACGCTTTTGCTGCGATATCTGAACTCTCCTGACTAGCACTGACGGTGTAGTAGAAAGTATTGAATTGTGGTTTTAATTATTTATTATTAAAATATTTTAAAACCTTTTAACTGTGGTTGGTTTGTGCAGAGATAAGTTAAACTCTAGAGTACATTGCATATTTATAGTGTTTACTGTCCAAGTCACTCCAAATAAGCTTAACTGATTAGTCACACTATCAATTGGATAATAATATTGCACAGTAATAACTGGACACCCTTTTAAGGGCCTTTGGGTAGCTGATAATATTAGCTAGGTGGTGGCAACTGGTACTACCGTATAGTTTGGGTAAAAGGGGCACAGCTGGATAACCTGTGCCAGCCATCTCCAGAAGTGTCTGTGTGGTTGTATAACCTCTTATCTCAAAGTGCGTTTGTGTCAGCTACTTGGGCAGGGATAAGAAGCACTGGTTGGACAGTGAGGGTGCTGTAGATTTTAGCTTACCCAGCTAGACTGAGATTTAGACCCTATAGCTGTGCTGTGAGGAGCCTTATTGGGAACCAAGGGAGCGACCAGCCCCGGACTGACTGCTATTTCTGTGTGCTCTTAAGGAAAATTGCACTTTACTGTGTGTATTTATTATCCTTTCCTCATATATGAGACCCCCTCTCTGCTGTTGGTGGTGAGGATTGAGGCTCCTTGATTGCTGGGCCAGGGCACAGGTGTCACACAGGCAATTAAGAAGAGTCCAGAACTTTGCTAAGGGTCCAGAAGACAAATAATTTCCATTTAATCTTGTAAATCTTTAAGCCTTATGGGAAGGCAGCAACATATGATGGATAGGGAAGAGAGCATGGGCTGTCTAGTAATTAGTGGAACTGGCAAAACCATATGTTCAGTTTGAGGCCGGTTATGTTCAGATGAGTCAGGGCTACTGGGTGAGGCATTAAGTCTCAAGTTATACCCAGAATCCACAGTGGATGGAGAAGATGACACCAGAACTACGGAAACCAAATCTGATGAGAGCAAAAGGGGACAATGAGGATAACTGTGCTCTTCAACCAAACTGCTTTCTGAAGAAATTAGGAATTAAGTGTTAAGGGTGGAAATGCATACAGGAGTGCGAACAGCCAATCGTGGACTACAGCATCTCTTGGTGACCACCACCAATAGAGGGATCAGGACAATGAACATGCTGCACTTGTTGTTGAGGGGGGCAGGCAAATAGATTGCAGCATGGTTGGCCCAACTGATGGAAAACCTTGCTCCATCATGCTGATATTAAGAGACCACTCATGAGGAATCAGAATGGACCCGCTTAGTTTGTCTGCAATCACACTGGATTCCCCAGGATGTGCTTTGCTACAACAGCACAACTGGAAGAGATTACCCACTGCCAAGCTCTCACTTCTCGAAAAAGAGGGTAAGATCTGGTTTGCCCTTGTTTGTTGATGTACCTGACTACCTACACGTTGTCTGTTTGAATCAAAATTGTCCCAACAGGGAGAGAGTCTTGAAAAGCCTGCAATGCTAGGAGGATAGCCTTCATCTCCAGGACACATGTGTGTGACTTGGCCTCTATAGGGGACCATATGCCATGGACTGTCCTTCCCAAGTAGTGCCACCCCCACCCAAGCTGGAAAGAGGAAGAATAAATGGATGACCTTCGGGTAGCTGGTTTGAATGAATCCAAAACAGAAGATATCTTTTGCACAGTTGAGTGATCCTGATTGGTATGGATAATTAATGCTGGAAAATGGACCACTGAGTTTACATAGACAATTAATGTTGGAAAATGAACAGCTAACAACTGAGTTCACAGAGTCCACTTGAAAGGATTCTCGTATGGAACATGGCCAATGAAACAAGGGTGATAGTTGCAGCCATGGAGCTCAAAGCCTGTAGGATCAGAAAGGATGGAAGAGATGAATTCTGGATAAGCTTCTGGAGCCCAAAGCCTGTAGGATCAGACAGGTTGGAAGAGATGAATTCTGGATAAGCTTCTTTACTTGGGACTGCAGAGTGTTTATCCCAGTAGGGGAGAGAGGCTACCTGTGCCCAAATGTGCCCCTACGAACCCCAGACTCTTTTTTTAGGGTGAGTTGAGATTCACTGTAATTGACTGTTACTCGCAGATGAGAAGACAAGTGGAGCAAGTAGTCTCTTGCCTGTATTAGTTGATGCCTAGTTGGCACAGTAAGGAGCAAGTCTAGATACGGACACACACAATCCCCGTAGTGCCTGGTGAGCTGCTACTACTGCCATGCATTTGGTGAACAGCCTAGGGGCTGTAGTAAGACCAAAAGGCAGTGCTTTGAACTGGTAATGACTGGCTTCCAGCCAGAAGCAGAGGTATCTTCTGGAGTGCCTGTTCATTTTGATGTACTAGATCTTCAGGATGTGTATTATCAAGCACATCCAGTCATCCTTCTGCACCAGAGACAAGATGGACTGATCTGCGACCATCCAAAAAATGTATATGGAGCAAACTGATTTAACTTGCTAAGATTCAAAATGTGTCTCAAGCCCTGTGTCATTTTTTCTCACCAAGAAGACTTCCTAGCAAGTTCTGGACTCTCTCTAATCTAAGGGGATATATCTTGGATGACTTTGTTCTAGTAGCATTTTTATTTCTAGAGATGCTGCGTCCCTCTGGGAGGGGCATTGAGGATTGTCTTCAGAACTGTGGGAAGGGTTAGCCAAAATGGTATGGTATAACCTCTGGATATAATCCTCTGCATCCTAAAATCTTTTGTGATAGTTAGCCAGGCTCTCAGGAGCAGAGATAAATGACCAAGCCTGCCTCCAAACAGCCAGGCCTCCTCTCAGAAGCACTGACTGGGCCAGAGAAAGGGATTTCTAGACCCCTGATTCTGTGGACCACCTCTGTCATGAGGCCAGTGTCTTCCACTAGAGTCCCCCCTCTGCCCCTGGGGAACTATCTCAATATGAATCCTGGAAAGGACCTCTGGACTTCTTAAAACACATCTGTCACCTTGTTGATTCCTAAATAAGGGGCTTTGAGGTGTAGAAAAATGTACACCCATGGCAGACAAGGTCTTTCCCTCTTGTTCACACCTGGAGAGTGCATCCTTAACTTTGGAGCCAAAAACAGAAGACACCTCAAAGGGCACATTGACGAAAGAAGACTTAAATGGATTCACAAAGTCACACAGGTGGATCCAGGCATGCCTCCCGATGACTATACCTGAACCCACTGCCCTTGAGGTACCTTCAGCAGTGTGGGAGATCAACCTCATGGATGCATTTGTGACAGAAGGGTAAGACAGTTGCAAGAAGATCCTGTTCTCCTCCTTGGAAGACATGGACTCGGAAAGAGATGTGGTAAGCTCCTTGATCAAATCCCTTTTCAGTATTATAAAATGTGCTAAGTAATTCAGCAATCTAACATCAAATGATGCTGAAGCATAAACACACTTCCCAAATCTGTCCAATGCCCTAGACTCCCTGTAAGGGAGAAGAATAGAGGAACTCTGTTCTGATATTTCCTTTCTTGTAGCTGCATCAACTACCATGGAATCAACAGGAACTCCATTTCCCTAGTGTGCACTGTTTTGGGGGGGGGGGGCAAGAATCTTATCCAGTTTCTTGGGTACTGGCTCAACAATGTCCAGTTCTTTCCATGCTCATTGGTCAAGGGGGGTTCACCCAAGAAGTAGATGGACCAGACCCGAAAGCTTCCAGGAACACAGATTCCTCTTGAGAGGGGGTATCAGAAGACCAACCACCTCTTGGTTTCAAGAGCTCCAGGATGTCTCTAAAGGAAATGTCGTCAGGTGGTGATGTAGGGGACCCGTCCCCCCCCCCCCATCAAAATCAGTGTCCTCTGTGAGGGATTCCTGGGGAGAAACTGAAGTCACTCCTTTTGCATGTACTCTTGCAAGGGACTTGCTCAGTGGGGTATTCTGGGGAAGTATCAGAAGAGATAAAAAATGCCCCGACGGTCTGGCTGGAGGCTTGCTCTGGTTGGTTATCCCAGTCGAAGAAGTGATTGAGGTTAAGGACATAGAACAGTATGGTTTAGGGTTGTCTGATCCAATGGAGACAGGGATGTCTGTTCATTAGACAGAGAAAACCCTCTCCACGACCTTGAAAAAGGAGTGCCTAGGACAAACAGAAGTCAACAGATCAGAGGCAGAAATCTCTCAGCTCGTCAGCTATTGCAACCCCATCAGCACTCCACCCCAGGATGGAGTTGGACCAAAGCTATCAATCGCCAAGGTACACAGGAGAATAGATGGCACCAAAAGCTTTAGAGTTGACTCCAAGCTCACTGATCCGGTGCTGATGTTTTGGCTCAGAGTGTCCTCTGACTCCCAAACAATAGGTGCCAGACGGCTTGGGGAACCAACAGAGTTGAAGAACAAACATTCTTCAGATCGAAAGTAGACACCCCAAGGATCTTGGATCCAACATCTCCAAAAACAGAAGGATGGATCAGAGAAGGGGATACTAAAGGGGAAGTGGGATCACGTCAGCTCTCAGGCCCAGAAGGGGTCACAGCTGGGAAAATCCTCATCTGTATCTCTGCTCTCAGGAACTTCCTCACCACCTTGTCCATGTCTGCTTCTGAAGGGCTTCTGGAGGACTAGAGAGAGGAGGTGGTAGTGGAAGGAGGCCTAGTATACCCTTGAGGCAACTCCTCTAGGAATGGAGACGGATAAAATAGCATTTGATGAAAGCAGAGGTGTATAGATCCATGGACATCTTGAACTTTGAGCTGTTGGATCTGAAACTGATGGATCAGACTTTTTTTAGGATCTTGGCAGAGGGGTCCACTGAGAGATGATCAGGAGACCTTTCCCAGGACTTGAAGATCAACTTTTGCCTTTTCTGATTTCTTTGAAGGGGTTTGAGCCTCAACCACCAAGGAGGAAGATTTGGAGAGCAAGAAAGCCCACAGAATTAACTTGTTCTTATGGTTAATTAAGGCCCTATAATTAAAACCAGAACAAATATCAGTCTATATCAAGGTGGGCTAGTCCCAAACAATAAACACATTCCCTGTGGGCATCAGAATTTGGGATCTCATGCCCACAAGAGATGCACTTTTTAAACACTGAGGTTTCTCTGACATTTTAAAAGCATTACCAACAAAAGCAAATGCAACAAGTTCTTAACCAAAAGGCAGAGAAACAACAGAAGCACATTTATCCTTAAAACAACAAAAATCTCTCTTTTTTTTTTAAGGAAAGGGATAGACAGGAGACTACCAACAATGATAGGTAAAGCACTCAAGGGAGTACAAAACAATACCAGCAATGGTAATTAAAGTACCACCGCAAATGGCAACTTAGTACTGAAACAGGAAAGGAAGGATTCTAAAAAAAAACAGTAAATCATGGGAGGGAGGAAGAAGAAAGGCAAAATACCAAAACTTTATTAACTCACAAACACCAATTAGAAGGAAGTATCCAGATTATATCAAAATTGTTGGAGAGCTAGGAATCCGCATCTGATACCTAATGGCGGCAAATGAGATCCAAGGTACATTAGGTTGGTGGAGCATTATGGGTAAAGGGAGAAGCTCCAGAGTTCTAGGATCTGATAATCTGAAAGAAGCGTTACAGGCAGATCAGAGTTTTGGATCTGAACCCATCAGCTGTGGAATGAATGAAAATGACAACATGAGATTGATCCTATTCCACTCTTCTTCTTAACTCAAAAAGCTGCAGAATAGGTACTCATAATGCAAACAGCCTCTGATGTCATAAATTACTTTTTTTTCATTTTGACATCATACAATTTATATATATATATATATATATATATATATATATATATATATATATATATATATATTTATTTGTGTGTGTGTGTGTGTGTGTGTGAGAGATTGACAGGGAGGATAGAAGAATGGTGAGGATGCAAGGAGTACAGGTGGCGAAGGTGGAGGAGTTTAAATACTTGGGGTCAATAGTTCACAGTAACGGTGAGTGTGGAAGACAGGTGAAGAAGAGAATACATGCAGGATGGAGTGGGTGGAGAAGAGTGTCAGGAGTGATTTGTGACAGATGAGTACCTGCAAGAGTGAAAGGGAAGGTCTACAAGAGGGTAGTGAGACCAGCTATGTTATATGGGTTGGAGACAGTGGCATAGACAAAAAGGCATGAGTTAGAGCTGGATGTGGCAGAGTTAAAAATGTTAAGATTTGCACTGGGTGTGACGAGAGTGGACAGGATTAGGAATAAGTATATTAGAGGGTCAGCCCAGGTTGGAAGGTTTGGAGACAAAGCCAGAGAGGCAAGATTACGTTGGTTTGGACATGTGCCGAGGAGGGATGCTGAGTATATCGGGAAAAAGATGCTAAGGATGAAGCTACCAGGTAACAGGAAAATAGGAAGGCCTAAGATAAGGTTTATGGATGTGGTGAGAGAGGACATGCAGGTGGTTGGTGTGACAGAGCAAGATGCAGAGGACAGGAAGAAATGGAAACAGGTGATCCGCTGTGGCGACCCCTAACGGGAGCAGCCGAAAGAAAAGGATGATGATGATGATAATATATATTATATATATATACATATATATATATATATATATATATATATATATATATATATATATATATATATATATATATATATATATATATATATATATATATATATATATATATATATATATATATATATATATATATCATACACACACACTTCTAATGAAATATAGTGAAATATAGTCGGGCATGGCATATAAATAAGCCTATACACCAAGCTGCATCTAGATTTGCTGTAACAAAATGAGAGAAAGTTACTGGTCACATAACACACTTCCAACTATTATTTATACCTACTTAGAGACATACTGTTCTACGCACGTATACCATACTGTCTTCTTACTTATTTGGACAGATATAGTACTGAAGAGTTCAATATAGAAACTGCTTGAAACAAATAATATGCCATCATTATCCTTTTCCAATAGTGCCACAGCTCCAAAGAAGTGTATCATTACACCTGTACTTTTTTCACACTATATTAATGGTTTTACTGCAGAATTACACTCTCGCACTTTATATTCATGACTTGAACATTTATCAGTATACAGCAGCAAAACAAAAATTATTCTCTTTGGGTTATGTGGGGACTAAAAGGAGTCATTATCAAATGCAGAGTCACTAGCTGCTCTGGTGGACCTCTTACGTAAAGAATACAATTCAAATACCTTAGGGTGTGTGTGTTTGTCTGTGTTAGAAACAAGATCCAGAAGTGCCAAACTACTAAATATTTATTAGGTACTGCTTTCCACAAACAAATACTGTAAATGATACTAACACAAATATTAAGGTTATAAACTTGACCCTTTAACCCTGAATTATATTAGCTCAATCTCTGCTTACAAAGCATATGACTCTGCTCAAGTCACTTAACCAGAACAACACTTCCTAGGACATGGTAAAAAACAGCCTTTACAGTGGATCTAAAAAGTGTACACACCCCTGTTAAAATGACAGTTTTTGTGATATAAAAAAATTAGACCACAATAAATCACTTCAAAACATTTCCCACCTTTAATGTGACCTATAACCTGTACAATTCAATTGAAAAATAAATCTGCTAGGGAAAAATACAAAAAATAAAAAACGTACAATAAGCTGGTCGCATAAGTGTGCACACCCTTAAAGTAATACTTTGTTGAAGCACATTTTGATTTAATTACAGCATTCAGTCTTCTTGGGTACATAGTTGGCATCAATTAAAGAGTCTCTAACCCCAAATAAAGATCAGCTGTCCTAGTAGGATTTTCCTGACATTTACTCAGTTGCCTGCTACAGCAAAAGCCATGGTTTGCAGAGAGCTTACAAAGCATCAAAGGGATCGCATTGTTGAAAGGTATCAGTAAGGAGAAGGGTAAAAAAAATCTCCACAGCATTGGATATACCATGGAACACAGTGAAGACAGTCATCAAAAAGTGCAGAAAATATGGGGCAACACTGAAGTTGCGAAGAACTGGACTTCCCTCCAAAATTGATGAAAAGACCAGACGAAAACTGGTCAGGGAGGCTGCCAAGAGACTTACAGCAACACTGAAGGAGCTGCAGGAATTTCTGGCAAATACTGGTTCTGTACTACATGTGACAACTATATCCCGTATTCTCCATAGGTCTGGCAGATATCCAAACTTGAATGTTTACAAAGTACTCTCCAACACAGTTTTTTCAGTCAAAGGCATAGTTTTTCACAAGCAGATAAAAAGCGGTAAAACAGGCGAGTGCTTTCACAAACAAACTGTTTGCTTCATCAAACCATCACAATAACTCTACCATCACGCCCTTAAATACTCATACATCACAAAATCATGTTCAAACTAATCACACATTACAACCAAAGCAGGAAATAAAAACCTCCTCACCAAAGGTTGTTCTGCCAAGACACCAGTACAATTCAGAGCAAAATAAATAGCAGCAACCACCACTCGGATTTCTTGTTTTATCCCAATAAAAAAGCAATAAGTAGCAGCAAAATACACACTTCCGCTGTGCCCTTCTGCAGATAAAAATGTTGTATATCCCTGTTGTTTAAAAACAGAGTGGCAACCAATCATGTCTTAGTATAAAACCCACCTTTTCTTGAGTGTGGGTTTTAAAGGGACTACCTCATTTAATCCTGGATACCTATGTGCTGTCAATTCCATCTAGTTTTTTCCAACTCTGTATCATTCACTATGTCCCCACCTCTATGTCCCTTCCTTATATTCCAGATAGCCTTAAACTTAAAATAATGACCTTCATTATTGGAAACATGCCTAGCGAGGGCATTATGTTCATTCCGTGTTCTTATAGCAGACAGGTGATTTAGAATCCTGACCTTGAATTTGCAGTCTTGCCCACGTAGTTACATGTACATACTTGGCATATCGCAAGGTATACCAAATTGTGAGTGTTATAGTTCACTTTTGCCCCAAAATAATACTCCCTGCTTGTGGCTGGATGTATGAACATGTTATTCTTATCTATGCTATTACACACTTTACATGTCCCACAAGGTTTAGTTCCTTTACTGATTATTACCTGTTTAGCCACTTTTTCATTACTCAAAATGTCCTTTAGGCTCTTATTCCTTCTAAACCCAAAGGATGGTTGGTCCGCCACAACCTTTCTCAGTTTGTTATCTGACAATAAAATCTTCCAATTTCTCCTAATGATTTCACACACCCCTTGAACATTGTTACTGGACGTTAACGTAAGTCTAAGGGTGTTATCATTCTTTCTTATTGTTAACCATAGGTCTACTAAGCCCCACTTGTTTGAGGCAAGGTTGCATTTTATTACCCCTAAAATCTCTGTCTCAGAGTAATATTTTTAACTCTATTGCTATCATAATCTCGTTTCAAAATGTCCTATCATTTTGGTTAACTCCTCCTCGTAATTCAACTCCTCTGTGCATAATCTAGAAATTCTTCCCCATTTGGCCCGTAACAATATTATCAAACGTGAATCTGGGGTGCATGCTGTCTTGTGTAAGGATATTATTTTTCCAACACTTTTCTATATATGGTACTTTTAAACCCCAATTCATCCTGCACGAGTCTCACGTCTAAGAAATCTATGGTAATCTCTGAAAAATTAACTGAAAACCTGAGAAAGGTTGTGGTGGACTCCAAATAAGCTATAAAGCCTGTCAAATAATTTTCATTACCTCCCCATTACAGGAAAATATAATCTACAAAGCACTTATATAGGAAAACTTTGTCTCTCCAATGATTATGCACACTCAAGACAAAATGTCTCTCCCAGAAAGACATTATCAAATTAGCATAGGTGTTTGCACAAGGGGTGCCCATGGCTACCCCCTGTGTCCATCTATATAGATTTCCCATGCAAACACAGCCTCATATTGCCCTTGTATTTTTGCAGCCAACTGTTCCTCTACAGGGTGAAAATAGTCTATCAGCAAACGCTTGTATGCATGGCTAGTGTCTAAATTAATTTTTTGCCACTTGGCCATCAATTCCAGGTGGGATTTGTACGAATGAAGACTTGTCCAGCAGAATAAGGAAAAATTACAGAGATTTAAAAGATAAAAATGAAAACTGTGGAACAAACTGTGTATTGTGAAGAAATATTGTGACGTTTATATTAAAGTTGGAAGCTTATTCTTGGCTTGTTCCACGGTTTTCATTTTTATCTTTGTTTTGTTCCGCTGGAAAGTGTTCTTTTAGAGATTTAAAAGACTTTGAGACAGGTTCCACTTTTACATGGTCTAAGAAGCCTGCACATGTTATATAAACAGAACTGAAACACCAATTCTTTCCTTGGATAAGGACTTTCCAACAATAACCAGTGAGAGATCCGTGTACGGCACACCATTAGGCATTATTGACAACGTTGGGGTTGTTGCCATGGAGAGAGAGGAGGAGCCTGAACTAGTAGTATGCCCTAAAACCACCATACCTAACCAAGATCAGTTTTTTCAAAGCTGCCTCTTCCGTTTCGATTGAAACAGAAACAGTCAACCAATAGAACAGAAGAGCATTTAATGCCAAGAGGACACACATCAAATCAGAAGCCACAGGACGTACACTGAAGAAAATGTGGAATTACATAGAAATGACTTAGTATGGAATAGTTCTTCCCGTGAATTGACTGAATATGAAATGAGGACACTAAACAAAGGTTTGCCTTTTTTTCCAGCCCAACAGGCTGATATTTCTGATGTGTTGACAGATTTAAGATTATTTGTAAGAAATATAAAATTAAAATTAACATTTTAAATCTAAAGAAACTGACATTACAATGCCCATATATAGAAAAAGTAGTGTTTTTATACCACAAAATCATCTGTTACTGGATGCTTTTCTTGGCCTATGCGAGAACAAAATATATGGACTATTATCTAATGTTAACAGAAAGCAAAGCTATGTAAATTTAACAGCTGAAGAAAGACAAGCATTATTTAACTTGCAAAATGAAAACGACCTTGTTATTAGATCACCCGACAAAGAAGGGTCTATAGTATTAATGGACAGGAGTTATTATTTTGATAAAATGAATGAAATGTTAAATGATGTAAGCACATATAAAAAAGTACATAAAACTGTTGTATTAGTAGTCACTGACAATGTAATACATTCACTGGTAGATTGTCTAGTCAGTGGTATTATTATTACTAAGGAATTATTTCAACATCCGGCAGTAGAGGAACCATTGATCCCGAAGTTACAAGGGACTCCCAAAATACATAAAAAACATACTCCAACCTCCCTTTAGGCCTATAGTTGCAGGAGCAGGTTGCATGACAGAACCCCTATCGATATATACAGAGAAACAGCTTAAACCTATTTTAGAGAAACAAAAATCTGTGCTGTGTGATAGTAAGCAATTTCTGAATCACCTCTATGCATATCTACACAATGATACTTTAGAAGATAGGGAAGTGACATTTTTAGTCACACTTGATGTTAGATCACTCTTTACCAGTTATACCCACCCAAGAAGGAATAAATACGGTTAGGACATGCCTAGTGTGAGAAGTAAATATTCATCTCAACATATACATTTCATATGTCTGTTTTAGAGTTAATTTTGGAAAACTACATTTTTATTTGTTAATCAATATTATATGCAGATTCCTGGCATAGCTATGGGCATGTCATGTGCCAATAGCTACGCCAACCTAGTGATGGAAGAGTGGGAGAATGAAGCTGTATTAAATAGTATCTATGCAAAATCTTCTACAAATGGTTTGTTGATGATCTTTTTATGCTTTGGAGAGGTGATGAAAAGGTATTAGAAGACTTTGTTATACAGTTAAATAACAGCAGCACCTTTCTCAAATTTAATGAAATTCAGTCAACAAGTCATGTAGACTTTCTAGATGTGAGAATAACTAAGAGTGATGATGGCATTTTCCATACCAGCAGATATAAGAAAGACTGCTATCATCCATCTTATGTCCACTGACCAAGTATGTATCCTCAACATGTTTTTAATAATGTATTGAAAAGGCAAACTATAAGGGCATCTAGACTGGCTGACAAGGATATTGACTTTAAGAAAGATTTAGATGAACTAGAAACTCGTTTCAAGACTAGAGGCTATAAATCTAAGGATGTTAATGAAGCATGTAGGAGAGTTAGAATTAAGACATACCAAGGCTAAACCATACTTTTCTGAAATGGTAGATGAAAGAAGGAAACAAGCTATCACTCATAAACAAACTACCATTTTTACACTGCAATATACTAGTAGAGAGTTGAAAAAAATTATAAAAAAATACTGGCATGTTTTACAAACAAATGATGAGTTAACTCAAATTGTGGGGATAGTGCCAAGATTTGGATACAGAAACTCACCCTCCTTAAACAAAGGCTATGCTATCCCAAAGAAAGTAATTGGACAAGTATTAACCCTATGCCCCATGGAACTAAGGCATGTATGAATTGCTCTTTTTGTAAATACATAGAGACGACAACATATTTTATACACCCAGATACTGGTAATAAGTACGAAATAAACAGCTGATTGATTGTAACACCAAAAATATGGTATATTATGCATGTTTCACTTTATGTAAATCTTTCTATGTAGGAAAGACCAATAGACGCCTTAGGAAGTGCATCAGGGACCATATGTATTGTGCAGGTAAAGGACATACTTACAGTGTTACATCAAAGCATTTACTAGACAAAGGGACAAAAACATACATTTAAGTTAATGGTATTAACATTTATACCGTATGGACCTAGAATGGGCAATATGGTTAATAACACAGAGGAAGCTGAACTTAGATGGATGCTACGATTAAGGGCACATCAAGGAAAATGGTTAAATGGTTATGCTTCAATAAAACCAAAGCTTAAAGCCAGAAAGTTACTGAAATAATTTTAATAGCATTTTTGTGTTTAGAGAGTTGTAGTACCTTATTGAAAAAGGTATTTGTACATGCTTTTTTACGTTTTTTGCTGGTTAACAAACATATTTCATTGGATGGTTTATAATTGGCTAAGTAAATGATTAATTATAAAACTGAGTATTTTTCTGCTTAGTATTGGTCTGATGAAGCAAATTATATTTATTTGTGAAAGAGCTAACCATTTTTACAGATTAAACTAATTTTTAAATAGCTGGCTGATTTGTCATTGAAGTTCTACTTGCTGCTTTTTCTGCTGTGTTTCTGTTTTGAGATAAATAACTACAACAGATAACATAAAAGCAACATCAATATTTATTTTTCATGTGAAATATGGACTTTTACCATGCTGCACCACCTCTATCAAAGACTCTAGGCCGTACTAAACAGGGTTTGCAGTTTCATGCTTGTAGCACCTAAAAAGAATGCCACTGTGTTACATTGAATACAACAAATAGATTAGCGGTTATTCTTTTTTTTCCTCACAAATTGTTTTATTTTCAATTAAAATAACATTTACATAATATTTTTAAAATATCATTTTAAACAAATATATACTACATTTACAATAGCCTGACTTTCAATTATATACACTGTATGTTATTAAATATAGAAGTAACAGATCAGTTATCAGGGATACAATATTGGATTACTGCAGAGTGTCCAACAAAGATGCAGCTTTCATCCAAGGATTATTTACCAATGGCCTGGGATAGATTCGTAGTTCTTTGGATTTTTATTTCCATCAATGCAGTTGTCTTCAGTAAAGTGTAGAATTCTTCCAAGGTCGGGGGTATATTTGAATTCCACCTTCTGGTTACACATTTCCTTAATATAGCAAGTATTGTCCATAACAAATACATATTTCTCTTATTCAAGTAGGGACCTTCATTTACATTTAGTATAATCAATGCTTTAGTTAAGTTAAAGGATTCATTAAATAAAGCTTGTAAAAAATTATTGATTCCATTCCAATATGATTTAATTTTATTACATTCATAAAAATATGAATCCACTCTGCTTTGACTTTTCACACCTCCAGTAAAACCATTTGCAGTAGTACTGATCTTTTTAATTCTATCTGGTGTTAAAAATGCTCTGTGTAAGTTTTTCCAGTTAAATATTTTCCAGTACTGTGCGTTAGAGGTGTAATTAACTGATAGTAAGATGTTAGTTTTAATTTCTTCTGTTAACTGCAATGACTGACCTTTTGTTAAGAACTGCTAGTATGATGGTTTGGGAATTGTTTTATATGTTATTAACTCTTTATATAGATGTGAACTGGAATTTTTCTTTTCACAACTATTATATATAAATTCATACAGAAAACTTATCAGATTTGGAATATCTTTAAATGTGGAATTATTAATTAATCCACATAAATCTTGAGTGTACATTACAATGCTTTGTAAGGTAAACCAGTCCTGTGCTGGAATATTGTAATCAGTTTTCATCATATGTATATCTAAAACATTTAATTTATTTACACATTCAAACCAGCATAAAAATCCATTTTGTTCCCAGGAGGTTATTGTTTCCCTATATATTTTGTGAGGAAAGTTTTTAGTGATGGTAAATGGGGTTAAAAGATCAAACCAAAGTTTTAGATCTATGTATGCATTGATAAGTTTCCTAAAGGAATTGATGTAATGATTAACCAGTGTTGTTTTAGAAGGATATGTTATATTATATTGTATACTTATGCATAGTATGTACCAGGGTTTGTTTGATTTGTCTACTATTAAAAGTTTTTAACAGATTAAATTCATTTGTTAATATAGCTGTTAATTTTTTCCAGTTGGCAAAATAATTTGGGTTTATCCAGTCTATTGTAGTTTTAAGCACAGATGCTTTTATATATATATTTCTATTTCTGGAAAGTAAAATCCTCCTGGTATCCAGGGTCTAATGTGATGCGTTAGAGCTACTCTATTCGTTTTGGGATACCATAAAATTTTTATTAAACATGAGTTTATTTCTTTAAGAATGCATCTTTCAGGAATTAACTATATTGCTAATGCTACATATAGTATTTTTGGCAATAAGACCATTTTTATTAATTGCAATCCGTCTTCAAAAGTTTTTATAATTTTGTTCCACTTTTCTATATATATATTTTTATTGTTTAAATAATGTTTTTCTAATTTATTAATATTGTTTTGTTTATATTTTTGCATAACAATATTCCTAAATAGTTTAGCGTAAGTTCTGTTTTCCTATGATGGCTTTATCTGTAACTTGTAGTTCTTTTTTCTTATTTAAAAATAATAGTGATTATTCTTGAGGGAAAGAGAAGAACTTTTCCTCTGGTCTTCCATATAAAAATTAAAATGGACTAGTGCTCCCTGCTTGCTGCTTGCAAGAAAACTAGAAAGCTATTAAAGGAAGCAACTAACTCAGCTACAAAGCCAATAAAGCTGCAGACTACATAATAAAAAGCCACAGCAGTAATACATGTCTACCACGTTACACAAGATGAAAATTGTTACAAATCTAAAGAACTTCAGAGACATCTTAAATGATTTTCTAATTGACAAAGCTGAATGGCACTGCAGAGAACTTTTTCGATTATATGAACTATATTAAATCACTGCTCATCTCCTGTTCATGAATTTAAGTCCGATTCATTACAGTGCTAAGCAACCTTAGTATTCACTAGGTTGCATCCATAATGTTTCCACAGAGTACATTTCAATTCAAAATTTCATTACTTTGTTTGGTCAAAGCATATTCCGCTATCTTGCACTGGACACATATGATCTAAGTTTGAAAACCTCCAACTTGAATTGTATGCAAAACTAGTCCATTTTCAAATTTACAGCAAGAAATCTAGAGAAAGCCATACATAAAAGTGGGACAAAGACCCAAAAATGGGGACAATTTTTAAATATTGCTCTTACAGACTTAGATAGTTGATAGAATAACAGGTTTTGCATTAGCATGAATTTTCACATTCCTGGAAGTTCACCCTCTACTCTGCACTTTTTCTGGAAGTGCAGGCTATTAAAAATAATAGTAATAATAATCCTAAACAAGTCAGACATGCATTACCAAACAGACGTATGGGTATGAGTCAGGTGCTATTACTTCACACTGCAGAAAAATAAGCAACATAATCAAGTACTCCAATGGTCATCTGTAGCAAAAATAATCATTTCTGATGGGAAGTAACCCCTCCCCCCTCAGCAAACCAGTCTTGTGGTCCACATGCATTAATAAACATTGCAATAAAAGGAAAAAGCTCATTAGAATATATAGCAAAAGTAAAGACCCGCAAATAAAGGTCAATATAAAAAGGTTATCCAAAGTACTGAAAAATACATTCAAGAAAAGAAAGGCTTCCTATGAACTTAACAATGGCATCAGAGGTCAAGGATAATTACAAATCCTTCTTTACTTATATCAGAAAGTTATGAAATAACACCCTACATTACTCTGAACTTACTCAAAGGCACCACCTACCTGGAGTGCAAATTTCACCCCAGAGACATCTATAAAAAACCTCACATACACCTGAAGATGTTGTCACCCCCCCCCCAATCATCACAAAAGAACACTTGTCAAAAGTACATCATCAGTGGAATGTGATAACATACTAAATGCACGCTAGTGTACCCAGTCCCACAGATATTCAATCTGAGCTTTATCTACCAGCTTTGTCCTTTAGGTTTGGCACACAGCAGTTGTGAAGCCACTCCACGAGAAATGCCCTACCATAGGCTCTGAGAATTACATACCCATTAGCTTGAAAAGCCCCATCTGTAAAACTATGGAATGGGTCACAGCAGACATGATAAACAACGATACAATAAGACTTGACCCCCAACAGTTTCTTTGTTAAGGGTAGATCCTCTCTAATGAATCTGGTGATGTTTTTTAGAGAAGGAAATGCAAGTCATGGACAGTGGTCATGCTTTTCATGGAGCAGGCCTAGAACTCTCCAAGGCATCTGATGCAATACTACATCAACATTATCAACAAATCGATATCTATACAGTGAGATGAAGAGCTAACTGGCTGAGGAGATAGAATCCACACTGTGAAGGTGGCAGGAGTATTCTTAGACAACAATAGAGTAATTAGTAACTAGTGGCTACCACAAGGATTCGTGCTGGGGTTCTGCTATTTGGAATATACTGTTCTTATCTCAAAATCAAAATGGGGAACTCTTGTTGGCCAACTTTGCTAATGATTGTAAAATGGGTGCTATACTGAAATCCCCTTCTGATATGCAGAAGCTACAAAGTGAACTTATACATGTAAAAGGCTGGTGCTCTAAAAGATGGATAAAACTAAGTGCTAAAATGCAATGTTGTTGCATTTGGCAAATAAACTCTCCACCCAGCTTATAGTATAGAAAACATCCCACTCCAAAATTAAAATAGTGTGAGGGACCTAGGAACATGAGTTGCTAACACCTCTCCTTTGATCATCATGTTGCAAAGGTGGTCAGGAAAGCCTATCTAGCACAGATGATTGCAAAGGATATTTCCTCTACATCCAAATAAGTCCTTACCCCTCAATATTCTGGAATGACCAGGCTTGCCATCAAATATATCCGACCCGTTGAGATTTATCTTACTAAATAAATCAAGAAGTGAGGAGAACCTAAAGGTTCCTGACAAAAAAAAAAAAAAAAGATGAAGGACCTGAAATACCAAGATAGGCTGGAGGCCTTTTCCCTTTATTCTGTGTCCTGTAGACTCCCTTGCGGCAATCTGTGCCTTGCCTGTTGGACCACTAGGGATTAGACACAAATCAAAGAATTCAGTGAACAACAGAACCAGAGATCTGAACCTGTTTCAACAAATACACAAGTCATGGTGGAGAGACAGCTTTGTTTCACAATTAATACCCCTTCTATGGAACAATCATCATCTCCAGGTCAAGCAATGAGGCACACTATCCTTTAAGAAGGAATTCAACAATTGGACGGGTATTCATAAATTCACCCCAGTATGACTGAGCTATAACTCCTTGTAAAAGGATATAAGTCTAAGGGTGAGTACTGGAAAACAGTAAATGGCCTTGAGGCCCAGTTGTCTTCTACATTCTACAAGTCTATCATTCAATGGATATTAAACATCCTCTGAACAACAAGCACCCCTAACAAACTACCAGATGAGAGCACACCAAAGACTGATGTGCTATATCTAAAATTCCTTGAATCTTACTTTTATTTCCAAGCTTTTGTTCACTACTCTGAACCTCCATCTCCCCTGCAACATACTTTCAGATATTAAGTAGATCACCTCTGCTACCTGATTCCTAAAGTGAAATGCACAACATTAGTTTTAGCCCTACCTCCCTGTTTCACAGTTGAGTTATTTGAAAAAAAATATATACACATCTTTTTAAACAAACTACACAAAAGACAAGTGTTCTAAAGAAGAAAAAGTACAGTTGTGTACTCTTACCATAAATGTAGATGTTAGAGTGTGTTCACTGTTGCAGTCATTACTGTAGGGTTCTTCCTGCTGGCAGCAGCCCTCGATCAGCCAGAGTCCCAAAGTCGGGTCCGATGTCAGCTGAAGTCGCTCCTTCCCTGACGTCAGTGCGCCAGAGGTATAAAGGTCTCAGCAGATGCCATTTTCCCCAGTTTTTCTTGCCCCAGATGTCAGGTGCCCAAAAAATAAAGGCCAAAAACTTAGTCAAAAGAATAAGCAAACATCAAACTAAAACATTCCCAAATTTCACCAGCAAAAATACCTCAGAGAAAGAGTAGTGCCAAGGAGACACAGACAGTACTCAAAGAACAACAAAAGAGGGGATAGGAGGGAGGGTAACCCAGACTGCAACAGTGAACACACTCGAACATCTACATTTATGGTAAGAGTACACAACTGTACTATGTTCATCGTGGTTCACTGTTGCAGTCATTACAGTAGGGTTGAATCCCAAAGCTAAGAAAGGGTGGCTGAAGAAGGAACAGAAGGGGCAGCTACAAAACCCTGCAGGACTGCAGAGGCAAAGCCTGCCCTAGATTTAGAACAGAGAGGGAGGTTGTAGTGCTTAGAAAAAGTATGCACAGAACTCCAAGTTGCAGCTTCTAAGATTTCCTTGGTAGGAACTCCACTGAGAAAAGCTGCTGAAGTAGCAGTAGCTCTGGTAGAATGTGTTCTAACATTAACAGGAACTGGTTTGCCATGATGAGAGTAACAGAACTTGATGCAGTGGGCAATCCACTTAGAAATAGTTTGTTTAGTGATTGCTCTCCCCTGTGAAGTAAAAGCATAAGCTACAAACAATTGGTCAGATTTCCTGTAAATCTTGGTCCTGTCCAGGTAAAAACGAAGCTGCCTGTGTATATCTAAAGAATGCAAAATTCTCTCCTCTTCACTTTGAGGATTAGGATAAAAGGTAGGTAAATGAATAGTCTGATTCAAGGCTACTTTCAAAACCACCTTGGGCATAAAAGTGGGGTTAGTCCACAGGGACACCCTGTCCTGATGAAAAATAATGAAGGGTTCCACAGCCATGAGTGCTTGTAATTCCGAAACTCTTCTGGCAGAGGTTATAGCTAAAAGAAAAGCAGTTTTCCATGATAAAAACTTTAAATTTGTGGAAGCTGCAGGTTCAAAAGGAGACAAAGTTAACTTTTCCAAAACAAAGTTGAGATCCCAAGTGGGAACTGGTGCTCTTATAGGGGGCCTTATATTCTTTGCCCCTCTGAGATATTGCTTAAGTAATGGATGAGAAAAGATTGGGGGAATCCGTATTGTAGTGTGCAGAAATAGCAGAGGCATGAATTTTGATAGATGAAAAAGATAGGCCCTTATGTAACATCTCTGTCAGGTATTGTAAAATAAGAGGAGTGTTTGGAACTGCAGAATCAAAACCCTGGGCCTGATTCCAGGAGCAAAATCTTTTCCATTTACCTGCATAAGATTTCCTGGTGCTGGGCCTTCTAGCTTCAAGGATTACATCCATTACCTGTTTGGTAAGGGTAGAGCTGTTTAAAGACCTTGGATCCGCCAGGCTGCTAGATTCAGAGTTTTGACATGGCTGTGCAGGATCCGGTTGTCTTGTTGAGACAGTAGATGTGGAATTTGTGGCAGAATCCAGGGTGGACCCTGAGCCAGGTTCATCAGGGAGGAATACCAGAATTGCCAAGGCCAGTTGGGAGCCAGTAAAATCATTTGCGATCTTTCCTGTTTGATCTTCAGAAGTACCCGTGGTAGAAGAGGCAAAGGAGGAAAAGCATATACTGAGAGGCGTTTCCAATTGAATGAAAGGGCATCCACTTTCCATGCTAGTTTGTGGTAGGTCCTCGTGCAGAATGTTTGAAGTTGATGGTTTTGGGGGGGGATGCAAAAAGATCTATGTCCGGGCACCCCCATGCCTCTGTTGTCATCCTGAATATTCGAACATACAACATCCATTCGTGTGGATCTGAAAGGTTTCTGCTTAGACTGTCTGCCAGAGTGTTGTCCTTTCCTGGCAGGAATTGAGCTTGTAAGTCTACCCTGCTGGCCAGTGCTGTGTTCCACAGAGTCATGGCCAATCTGCACAGGGGGTAAGAGTGAGAGCCTCCCTGCTTGTTTATGTACCACATCACTGTAGTGTTGTCAGTCTTTATCAGTAATTGCCTCGGTAGAATAAGATCCTTGAAGGCTGTTGGGGCATTCTGTACAGCTAGCATCTCCTTCAAATTTATGTGCAGGTGCATTTGGTCCTCTGTCCAGGCACCCTGAAGACATCTCCCTCGCATGTGGGCTCCCCATGCATAGTCCGAAGCATCCGTTGTTATGACTTGATTGGCTGGAGTGGGACAGAAAGGCTTCCCCTTGTTCTGGAGACAGGCCTCGGCCCACCAAAGAAACTCCTGCCGGAGACAAAGCAAAACTGTGATCACTGTTTCCAAACTGTGGCAATGCTGAGACTATACACTCTTGAGGTACCACTGTATCTTCCTCATATGCAGTCTTGCATATGGTATTAACAGAATGCAGGATGCCATGTAACCCAAAGCCTGCAGAATTTTTCTTGCAGTTAGCTGACTCACTGAAGCTAGGTTTTTGAAAGAAGAAGCCAGATGCACTTTTTTGTCTGGTGTCAAGTAAGCCATCTGGGTTGTAGTGCTCAGAAGAGCACCCAGGAAAGTAAGCTGTTGTGTGGGCACCAGGTTTGATTTCTTTAGGTTCACTGTGAACCCTAGGCACCGGAGAAGATGCTGCACAAAAGCCAGATGCTGAAGTAAAGTCTCCTTGTTGTCCGCTTGAATGAAACAATCGTCCAGATAAGGGTATATTTGAATTCCCTTCTGTCTGCAAAATGCCATTACTGGTGCCAGGCACTTTGTAAAGACCCTGGGCGCAGTAGATAAGCCAAAGAGCAGCACAGAGAACTGGTAATGTTTCGAGCCCGCTTTGAATCTCAGGTACCTTCTGCACTCTTGCCTTATGGGAATATGCAGGTAAGCATCTTTCAATGTCCAAAGTCACCATCCAAGCGTTCTTGCTCAGCATAGGCAGCAGCTGCTGCAGAGTGAGCATCTTGAATTTTGGTATATCTAGGAAGGTGTTTAATACGGAAAGGTCCAGGATTGGTCTCCATGCGTTTTCCTTACTGGGAACCAGGAAAAGTCTTGAATAAAACCCTTGCCCCATTTCTGAATTTGGTACCAATCCTATGGCCCTTATAGCCATGAGGGACTGAACTTGTTGTGCCTCTGCCCACTGATGCTTTGGCAGATCTGGCCATCCATTTGGTTTTGGCAAGGTATGGAAATGAAACTTGTAACCCCTTGAAACTATGTCCAGAACCCATTAGTCTTGGGTTATGCGGCTCCAATTGTGATAAAAAAAGAGATTTTTCCTCCCAAAGGCGCATCCAGAAGGGGAGCCCCTGGAGCTAGTAAGGGAGAGTCATAATGACCATTTCCTGTAAGGTTGTGACCTATCTTCTCCTCTCTTGGGAGAGGGGGCACGCCACTGCTTATTTCTGAAAGGGGGCTGTGCCTGTCCTCTACCTCTGGAACGCCTGTATCTGCCTCTCTGAGGTCTGTCCGAGCTCAGAAAGGACCAAGGTTTAGCTGGCCAGTTCCTGCTAAATCTAGGGGGTTGTACCTGTACAAAATCTTTAACCGTCTGCATAGATTTGGCTTTGTCTTCCATTTTCTTTAATACCTCCTCAGCTTTGGCCCCACACAAAACATTGTGCTACAAAGGGGCATCTAAAAGTTTTGCCTTAACCTGATCTGGCAAACTTTGCTCCTTTAACCAAGCATGCCTTCTAATAACTGCGCCAGTTGCTGCAGCCCTGCAAGAAGCCTCCAAAGAATCAAAACCACAGTGCAGGGTATGTTTACCCACCTGCTCAGTAGCATGCAATAAATCCTGTAATTCCTTATTTTCTGCACCACCAGAAACAGCAGACATCTTTTGTCTTAACACAGACAAAAGGTATTGCTGATATTTCAACATACGAAATTGACAATTCAAAGCTCTAATAGACAATGTAGCAGAAGTATAAACTTTTTTGCCCCATCTTTCCAAGGCTCTGGACTCTCAGTCAGAGGGAATAGGATTCTTAGCAGAGGCCGCTTTAACACCCTTAGGGCCCTGAGAGATAGTTTCTGGATCAGCTGACGTGTTCTTAAAAGAAATTTGTGAGAATCTGGAACCCTATAATACCTATCCGGTTTGACAGGAGCAGGAGGAAAAGAATCAGGAGAGAGAGACGCCTCTGTAAAAACATCATCCACAATGTCCAATACAGGGGGAATAGCCAGGGGCCTATGCTGTGGGAGAAGAAGAAAATCCCCAAGCCTTTTCTTGGATTCAGAGTATTCCTGCCCTTCCCAGTGAAAATGCGCTCTCATGTCATGCAAAGTTTCCCCAAATGAATAATCCTCAGGAGGAGAGGCTGAAGGGAAGAGATTCTTCAGCATCAGAATCCTCATAAGGAGGGAAAGAATAATCCTGCTCAGAGGAAGAAGTAGAAGAAATTGAAACTTGATCTGAGGAATCAATCTGGCTCTAGCCTAGGTCTCTGTCAGGAGGGGGATAGGAACCCCTGACCATAGTTAACAGGTTTTCAGCCATTTTAAGCATCTGCCTTTGAGGTCTAGGGCCCTGATCAGAAGGTGCCTGTGCTTGCTGCTTTGTCTTTTTGACTGCAAAACTGAAGCCATCTTTACATGAAGCTGTGTAGGCCTGAAAATTCCCTCAGAAGCCTGTGCCTACACAGAGGCTCCGGACCCATGTGAGGGAGCATTATCCAAAGGTCCATTCCCTGGAAATTCTGAAGGCCCCATTGGCTCCTCGTGGGAGTCAGTACAGGCAACCGGTTCAAAAGTGGCAGACGACAGGGGCTGTGAAAGCGCCTCACTGACGACAGACGAACCGGCAACTTGCTCTGGTTGAATAATGTCGTCCGCTTTGGACCTCGGAGGCCTGTCTTTATCCTTGCACCTCTTATACATTCCGGTAGCCGGATAAGAATCCGACAACATATTGTAATTAAATCTTTTTCCAAAATAACGGAAGGCAAAATCGTACCTACGCCTAATAGTGCGTTGGTTAAATCTAGCACAAAACCTACAATTAGCTACGACGTGGTCAGGGCCTAGGCAAGGTATACAGTAAGAGTGAAAATCCTTATGGTGGTATTTGCTCCCCACAAGAAATACAGTTATTAACTTTTTCTGACATCGGACTGGAGCAAGAAAAAGGCTTCCCCAACGGGGTACTTAGCTTAAAATGAGAAGTCTTCAATACAAAAGTCACCAAAAGTAAACAGGAGTCGGCCGACCGGCACTTGCAAACTGCTTTGCTATGGGCACCGCACGGCAAGAAAGACTGGGGAAAATGGTGTCGGCTGAGGCCTTTATACCTCTAGCGCACTGACATCAGAGAAGGAGTGACTTCAGCTGACATCGGACCCGACTTTGGGACTCTGGCCGATCGAGGGCTGCTGCCAGCAGGAAGAACTCTACAGTAATGTTTGCAACAGTGAACCACGATGAACATCTGCCAAAAACAAAAACTGAATGCAATCTTAAAAAAGATAAACACATTTTAGGTATTCAGATAATGAATGTACAAATTAAGAGAGAGTTCCTGCAGGTAAGTAAGCCCCTGGATCCTGTATAACCCCACTACTCAATTATCCTAACTCTGAGGCCACACATTC